>NC_134693.1:35407214-36007214 GCF_050947455.1 Rhinoderma darwinii
ATGCCAAAATAAAAGCTGCTCACTTGTTCAGCCTTATCAGAATAATATTTGCATATCCCCACCTGTGATGGTTAGGTAATAACTACCTGCCACAAATCAGAATTATGAATTTTGTACGCCTAACACGACCGCCGGGGAAATTATACCTCAGACAATCCAAAATAATTGCAGCTAAGCTGTTTAGTGCCATCCACTTATTCTGCATGAAGTGTTTAAAGCAGCAACAGTTGTCGAATTTGACTACATACTCAGTATACAGTTTAATTTACTATTGATTTTTTTTTAAATGTCATTTCTGCTCAAATTTATATCAATTAGTTGTTAAAAATATTTTTTGAACACATTTTTTGGTATTATTCTTATTTACATTTTTTATTTTTACAATACAGATGTTGTTAACTTCAACTGGACGCTTAACACGTTAAATACACTGTGGCAAGAAACGTTAACTTGACTTTTTCAATTGCTTTATTGTGTTAAGTGATAAGTTATCATGCTGCTCAATTTATCAGTCACGTTACAGTTCGCTACTTCTGTTGTTGCATGTAGCGCCAGATCAATGTTAGTGTGGGGACGCATTCCTACTCTAGGACTTAGACCCACCTGCAGGACCCAGACCCCAACTCTAGGGCCCAGACCTGACTCTTTTTTTCTAAAGTCTTTGGGAGTTACAGAGACTGTAAAAAATCGACAAGAAAAATTGGTCCGCTCACCACTCAATCGAAGTAAAGATGCCACATTCCATGATTATTTGATGCACGGGCAAGAGAGCTACGTCGGGAGTAGGTAGAAATCCAATGAAAAAAGTTAGAGGTCCAGCACATGATATGATGTGAAAAAATACAAAACTGTTTATTTAAGTCAAAATTAAAATAAGAAATTAAAAAATCTCAGGAGAGAACACCTACGCGTTTCGAACTTTTCAGTTCTTAATCATTAAGAGACTGCCAAGCCAGCGACTCCCTTTGACTTCAAAAGAAAGATCTCCCCCTCTTTAGGCTTGTAGGATCACTAAATGGCCATGAAGGAGGGAGGTTGGTGGAGGCCCCCTGTGTCCACAATGTGATAAAGGCTCCAGGGGATGTGCCCCATGCACCTTCCCTATAATCCAGCCTGGTAACATGGTTTTGGAGCACATAACTCCTGTTCACCTCATTAAAAGGATATTCCAGTTTTAGCAAATAAAGGTTATTCTTAGGATAATGAAAACAAGATAGTGGATGCAATTATCTTCTGTTCATGTGATGTATAAACGTGCAGGACTCATTACACTACTTACACGCATAGCGGATTTGTTATGGATTTTCACATATTGTACATTGAAAATGGTAAAATCCACGGTGAACATCTGGAACAGAATGAGCAAGTTGTGGATTTAAAAATCCACAGCATGCGTGCGGAAAAGGTTTTGTAGCATCTTATTTGCCTTTAACAGTATTCTGCTGCAAATCCGACCCAGATTCCATACGGAATTCCGGGAGAAAGAAAGCACAAAATTGTTTTTATTTTGATGAAGATTTTCAGCCAGATCTACTGCTTTACCACTTTAAACTTTTGAATTCGCTGTCAATAGTAAAATAGTAAATCGTTTTTTAGATGTGTATGTGTAAATTTAAATTATTAGAAAAAACATTACTTAAAGTATTTATAAAAAGAAATTTGTATATAAGACAAACAAACCCAAATTTTTTAACAATAATTTTTTTTTAATTTACTATATTTAAATGGGTTTTACAAAGTTTCCCACTTATGAAACTTTCAAACATACCCCTTGTCGTAATTTTCTCGCAGATCACTGCTGTGGTCCCTTCTGTGCCCCATTGCTGGTCAGTATTTACGTTGCGGATATTTTTTATGTATACAAAGCATTAGAAGAATTCATATCTGTTTGTGCTCCTCTGAAGAGAGTTTAGATGCAGGGCTGTCAGGAATTGGGGAATTCTTTAAATACATAAAGTGAGCTGCTATTCATAGGTGATAACCTTCTGGAGAGTTGTAATGGTTGCCTGTGATTGCGGTCATCTCGAAACATTTAACAAGTTCCCATCAACATCTGCAAGGTAAGTTGGTTAAGAGCTACAGTCTATAGCTGTCAGGGAATACTGGGAGTTGTAGTTTCATCACAGCCGTATCTTGGAGGCCACTGCTTTAGATGAACCAGCATTTATAAATTATTCCCCTCGATACTGTCCTGCTAGAAAGAGTCATCGATGTAAGGAAATGCAATGGAAATAATGGGTCCTGATAATCAGTCCCAATTTATTGTCAAGTAAAGTCAATAACAAGCATTATTTTTGTCCTTGTCACTTCATCACATACATTGAAGTGACTAATGTGCTATGTATTCATTTGCGCACCTTGCAGTATATTATTAATGGGTTCCCCATAGTTAAATGCTTTTCCTATTTCCATTAGGAAATGTTAATTTTTGAATCATTACAATATCTTGCTCATTAGTATAATTAGCGTCTATTATTATCCTGATTTAACTTCATTTATTTGTTCCATTGAGAATTAATTTTTGATGTTATACATTTAAAATTTCTTTGTTTAGATCCTCAAAGCAGTTTTGTTGTCGAATAATTAATCACAGGTGTCTATATACTATAGAGGGAGGGGGAAAAAAGTGACTACTGAACTTGAGCTTGAGCTCCCTGACCCACATACCCAAGGGTCTCAGGAATATGCCAACACTTGCCCTAGTCATATTTGTTCTAAAAGAAAAAAAAGGAGTGAAATAAAGTGCTATGATGTTTTAGGAAGTTGTTGTACCAGAATTTTCAATTGTAATTGTCCAATCATTGAGGGCCACATCGCTGGGACCCCAACGGTTTGCAAGGACGGGGTCTTGAACACAGTGGGAGGAGCTTGAATGGAACGGCAGTCAAACATTCACTCCATTCAGGGTCTCTGAGACTGAGGGAAACAGCCTAGCGCTGAACTTGGTTGTTTCCAACATCTTCGCAGACTTTAAATAGAATGGCAGCTTTCATGCTCGACCGCCGCTCCATTCAATGTCCTCCTTACTGCAGTCGAGTAGTGAGGAGTATCGGAGGGTTTGGGGCCCTCATTTTCACGATCGGTGGGGGTCCCAGCGGTGATGCCAACAGCCATCAGGCAATTATAACCTCTTCTGTGGATAGATGAAAATTGTCGATTCTAGGATTACCCCTTTAAGGGTATATTCACAAGCGGCAAATATGTTGCTGAATTTTTCTGACTGTCCCATTAAAATGGATAGGGCTTGCAGAAATCCATACGCTTGCTGCTGAAATAACCCCATTCAGATAAATGGATCTGAAATCCAGTGCCAGAAATTTGACGCCTTAACCCCTTCGCGCCATTTCACGTACAGTTACGTGATGGGAGATGGCCTTTTCGCGCATCTCCACGTAACTGTACGTGATGGAGATGAAGCTGGCTCAGGAGCTGAGCCAGCGACATCACCGCCGGGTGACAGCTGTATGTTACAGCTGGCACCCTGAGGTATCGGCCAGGACCGGAGCTAGCCGCCGATCCGACCGATTAACCCCTCACATGCTGCGTTCAATAGAGATCGCAGCATGTGAGGAGTTTATAGCCACCGGCGCCCCAGCAACGTGATCGCTGGGTTGCCGTTGGCTGCAAAGGCGATCGGAGGGCTAATGCTTACCTCCCGATCAGCCTGTAACGGAATCCTCCTATGCCCCGTCGTCGGCGGGGCCCAGGAGGCTTCCGGTACCATCGGCAAGATGGCGCCGGCTCAGCTTCCGGCTCAGAAGCTGAGCCGGCGTCATCAGCAGTGGGTGTCCGCTGTATGTTACAGCGGACACCCCGATCTATCGGCAGGAACCGGAGCTAGCTCCGATTCCTGGCATTAACCCCTTCAATGCAGCGATTCAATGCAATCGCTGCATCAAAGTGGTTTGTATGCAATTGGCAGCCTTGCCATGCGATGGCAAGGCTGGCGACTGCTACTATGGCAACAGGATGCCTAACAATGGCTTCCTATCTGCCATTACGTTAGCCGATTAGGCCCCGCCCGGAGGCGGAGCCTGATCGGCTTGCTGTCAGTGAACAACTGACAGTTCTAATACATTGCACTACATAGGTAGTGCAATGTATTAGAACATTAAACAAACAGTTGGACCTTCAAGTCCCCTAGTGGGACCAAAGAAAAGTGTAAAAAAAAGTGTAAAAAAAGTAAAAATAAAAGTTGTAAAACATACAATAAAAGTTTCAAATAATAACACAAAACACAATCGCCCTTTTTCCTTTATCAAGTCATTTTATTATTGAAAAAAATAATAAAGCCATACATATTTGGTATCGCTGCGACCGTAACGACCTGAACTATAAAAATATTATGTTATTTATTCCGCACAGTGAACGCCGTAAAAAAACAAAACTAAAAAATACTGACATAATTGCTATTTTTTGGTCACTTTGTCTTCCAAAAATTTTAATAAAAAGTGATCAAAAAGTCACATGTACCTAAAAATGGTACCTATAAAAACTATAACTCGTCTCGCTAAAAACAAGCCCTCATAGAGCACCGTCGACGAAAAATTAAAACCGTTATGGTTCTCACAACTTGGCGACAGAAAAAATCCATTCGCTTTACAAAAGTTATTTTATTGTGCAAAAAGTTGTAAAACATAAAAAGTGCTATAAATTAGGTATCACCGGAATCGGACTGACCTGCAGAATAAAAGTAACATGTAATTTATAATGCGTGGTGAACGCTGTATAAAAAAAACTAAAAAAATATGCCAGAATTGCTGTTTTTTGGTCACCTTGCCTCCCAAAAAAAAAAGGATAACAGGTGATCAAAATGTCGCATGTACCCCAAAATGGTACCAATAAAAACTACAGCCCGTCCCGCAACAAACCAGCCGTCATACCACTACGTCTATGAAAAAATAAAATTAGTCAAGGCACCAATAAATCAGGAAAGAAAAATATGTAGTTGTGCCGGCTCGAGGGGAACATTTCTTCTGTTTCAAGTGGCGAATTATCAAGGCCCCTAAAATTAGGGAACCAGGAAGGGGTGGGCCCAAACATATCTGCTGGAAGTGAGGGCGCCCGTATTATACTTGGACAACACTTTCCCAGCAAAATTCCCCAAACTTCAAAGGTGCCGAGTGTGGACCAAAAGGGGAATAAGTAAAGACCATTTATTAGTGCGACACCGGCCTGTGCAGAAAGGATTGTGTCACAGCATAACACACATCTATGGATTATTTTATTGTTTTTTTTTACCCCACTATACCACCTGACTATGCCCCTTATATACTCCGCCCGCCTTACATGTGCCCCGACATTATAAACGGAAACACCAGTAAGACTCAAAACAAAACTACTACAAGCAAAATCCACGCTCCAAAAGCCAAATGGCGCTACCTCCCTTCTGAGCCCTACAGTGTGCCCAAACAGCAGTTTACTTCCACATATATGGCATCGCCATACCCGGGAGAACCCTTTTAACAATTTTTGGGGTGTGTGTCTCCAGTGGCACAAGCTGGGCGCCACATATTGGCATATCTATTGAAAAACCATTTTCACTCTGCAATATCGAGTGCACACCAATTTCTGCCAATCACCTGTGGGGTTAATATGCTCACTACAGCCCTAGGTGAATACCTTGAGGGGTGTAGTTTCCAAAATGGGGTCACTTCTGGGGGGTTTCCACTGTTTTGGTCCCACAGGGACTTTGCAAATGCGACATAGCGCCCAGAAACCAATCCAGCAAAATCTGTACTCCAAAAGCCAAATGGCGCTCCTTCCCTTCTGAGCCCTACTCTGTGCCCAAACAGCAGTTTATGACCACATATGTGGTATTGCCGTACACAGGAGAAGTTGCTTTACAAGTGTTGGGGTGCTTTTTTTCATTTATTTGTTGAGAATATGAAACATTTTCAGCTAAAACTACGTCTTATTGAAGAAAAAGGATTTTTTTTATTTTCACTGCCCAATTCTAATAAAATCTATGAAACACCTGTGGGGTCAAAATGCTCACTACACCCCTAGATGAATTCCTCAAGGGGTGTAGTTTCGTGAATCGAGTCACTTTTGGGGAGTTTCCACTGTACTGGTACCTTAGGAGCTTTGCAAAAGTGACATGGTGTCAAGAAACCAATCCAGCAAAATCTGTGCTCCAAAAGCCAAATGGCACTCCTTCTCTTCTGATCCTTGCCGTATGCCCAAACAGCCGTTTATGACCACAAATTGGGTATTGCCGTACTCCAGAGAAGTTGCTTTACAAATGTTGGGGTTATTTTATTCCTTTATTTGTTGAGAAAATGAAAAATTTTGAGCTAAAGCTACGTCTTATTGGAAAAAAATGTTTTTTTTTTATCTTCACTGCCCAATTCTAATAAAATCTATGAAACCCCTGTGGGTTCAAAATGCTCACTACACCCCTAGATGGATTCTTCAAGGGGTGTAGTTTCCTAAATGGAGTCACTTTTTTGGTGTTTTCACTGTTTTGGTCCCTTAGGGGCTTTGCAAATGTGACGTGGTCTCCGCAAACCATTCCTGCTAAATTTGATCTCCAAAAGACAAATGGCACTCTTTCCCTTCTAAGCTCCGCCGTGTGTCCAAACAGCCGTTTATGACCACATGCGGGGTATTGTTTTACTCGGGAGAAATTGCTTTACAAAAGTAGTGGTGCATTTTCTCCTTTTAGTCCTTGTGGAAATTAGAAAAAATTAGCTAAACCTACATTTTCTTTGAAAGAATGTAGATTTTCATTTTCACGGCCTACTTCCAATAATTTCTGCAATAAACCTGCGGGGTCAAAATGCTAACTATACCCCTAGATAATTTCCTCAAGGGGTGTAGTTTCCAAAATGGGGTCACTTTTGGGGGATTTCCACTGTTTTGGCGCCGCAAGAGCCTTTCAGACCCGACATGGTGCCTAAAATATTTTCTAATAAAAAGGAGGCCCCAAAATCCTCTAGGTGCTCCTTTGTTTCTGAGGCCGGTGCTTCAGTCAATAAGTGCACTAGGGCCACATGTGGGGTATTTCTAAAAACTGCAGAATCTGGGCAATAGATATTGAGTTGCATTTCTCTGGTAAAACTTTCTGTGTTACAAAAAAAATAGATGAAAAATGAATTTCTGCAAAAAAAAAAAGAAATTTGAACATTTCACATCTACTTTGCCTTAATTCCTGTGAAACATCTAAAGGGTTAATAAACTTTTTAAATGCTGTTTTGAATACTTTGAGGGGTGAAGTTTTTAAAATGGGGTGACTTATCGAGGGTTTCTAATATATAAGGCCTTAAAATCCACTTCACAACTGAACTGGGCCCTGTAAAAATAGCCTTTTGACATTTTCTTGAAAATGTGAGAAATTGCTGCTAAAGTTCTAAGCCTTGTGAGGTCATAGAAAAATAAAAGGATGTTCAAAAAACGATGCCAATCTAAAGTAGACATATGGGTGATGTTAATTAGCAACAATTTTGTGTGGTATTACTATCTGTCTTACAAGCCGATACATATAAATTTAGAAAAATGCTAATTTTTGCAATTTTTCGCTAAATTTTGATGTTTTTCACAATTAAATACTTAATGTATCGAGCAAATTTTGCCAGTAACATAAAGTCCAATGTGTCACGAGAAAACAATCTCAGAATCGCTTGGATAGGTAAAAGCATTCCGGAGTTATTACCACATAAAGTGACACATGTCAGATTTGAAAAAATAGGCTGTGTCCTTAAGGCCAAAACAGGCTCAGTCCTTAAGGGGTTAAAGGCATACTTCATCCTAAAAATGTTATGACCTTATAACCTTATCGATACCAACTATTAACTTCCTGCGTGAAATTACAATCTGCTATGAATCTATGAATCTATAAATTTATATAATACGCATGTTGTCTATCCAACTTTTGTTGAAATTTAATAAATTGATTGGAAAAATAAAGGCATACTTCAGCTTTAATTTATTTTGAGAAATACTAAAAATACAATATATTTAAATTTCTAATTAAAAAATATCACTGCATGATAAATGTGCTACACAGTGAAGAACTAATGTGAATATTCAGTATTTGTAGAACACAAGGTACAATATGTAGTTCTGTTTGCTTATAGACCCATCAATCCCATGCTGAGACTATGGATTCCAGGCTGAATACTGAATGTAGGGAGCACAACATACCTTATTTTAGAAACTTTACTTAGAAGTTGTTTTTCAAGAAATTTCTAATAAAATTCTATCTGCCTTGAGTCTAGGGGGAGCTTACTTTATACTCTGTTATTATGAGCTCTTAAGCTCCCTCTAGTGGTCTCTGCAGGCAGACAGAATTGTATCACTTATCTTTATATGTACTGGAGCTCTGTATTAGAAAAACTGAGCTCCATTGACTGTAAAGTTGTATTAAGAAATTAATCAGCACAGAATATTGTATCTAAAAAGGGCATGGGGGGAGATTTATTATTACCGTCTTAAATTAAGACAGCTTACAATTAGACTAGATGTGCAAAATTTATCAGAGTGTCTCATGCTGGATGATACATTTGATGCATCTTTAGATGCTTCTATCTAACTTTATACAGTATATATATTGGTTGGCTTACTTTAGATCACTTTCCACTTTTTAGCGCCAAAAGTTTGTCGGATTTTGGTGCATCTTAAGCCACGCCCCCTTGATGAATAAGTCGCAAAATGTGTGAAAAGCACTTAATAAATGTGTTGCACACCATTTGTGCCAAAATTCTGGTTAAAACTGACCCAGAATTCTCCTGCATTTAGATTAGAGTGTTAAAAGATGGACATTTACCTTACAAAATGTTTTCAACTTAGAGGGATTTATACATCCAGTGGTTACTCTGAAGACCATCAACACCCAAAATATGGGAAATTTATAAAAATTTGTGCCAAGATGGATATTGAGTCTGCCTTTAGGCTCCTGATGGAGCACCCATACAGCTCCAATTTGTGAGGTTATTTTTTTGGGATGGTTGTTTCTACTTGTAATGTATTAACATGTCATTCTTGTAAAGCCATCGCAATAAAAGGGAAAGTTTCATTAAAACCCATTTATTAGCTCTTTAAAGGGAAACTGTCAGCAGTTTTGAGGTCTTAAAACTGCTCACAGGGTGATATCGGGGAGGGGGGGGGAGGCAATTTAAATGTACCTTTTCTTTGGTCATACAAGTTGCATGATCGAGAAAATTATGTTTAAATTCCAAGGTGCGGTGATCACAAGGGGCACTGAGGCGGGACTTGATGTGCGATTGCTCCTGCACTGCATGCTGCCAGCCCTACCCCTCTGCTCTGAGTGGCGGCTTTGTTACGGCGCTGTTAATCCATGATGGTAGTGTGAACAGAGCCTTAAATATTCATAATAGGGGTTTTTAAGGTGGATGAATATAAGGGCACGTTCAGACATGGCGGAGTTTTTCCGCTGCAAATGTTGGTGCAGATTTGGGGCAATTACGCAACGAATCTGCACCAACATTTGCATATTTGACAGGTAATTCAGACGTTGCAGAAAACACGGCGGACTTGCCACAGATTTCAGTTTTTGCATTGCAAAGGCTGAAATATGCAGTGAAATTTCACTTCTCCGCAACAGAAAGTGCATGCTGCGGACTGAAAATTCCGCACCACAGCCTATGGTCCGCAGAGGAGTTTTCCGCAACATCTGAACTAAGTTTCCTAAAAATGTATAGAAACAAATATTAAAAATGTCCATTGGAGAATTCCACTGCGGACTGTCCACAGCAGAATTCCACAGCAATTCCACCACGTGTGAATGTGCCCTAATAGTAATAAGGTAGAAATAAATACTAATGGCATCCTTTAAAATAACAATATGTCAAGTTATAAACTCAGGAAGTCAGCGTACACCTTGAGTTTACAAGATACATTGTGCCAACGTCTCGAGTTTTGCTTGCACTTGCTGTTACTGCTTTAATGAAATCCATCCACATTACCAAGCTCAGAGCTACTTGGTATTCTTCCTAACAGGTTGCAGGACGTCAAACTACTTCATATTCTGCTGTGGTTAATGTTTCATTTACATGGTACCTTGCTAAAGAGAAGTGAAAATGATTAACAACATATTGTGCCACAATAAATATTTTATTGAAGGTATTATCTGTGCAATTTGCAAGTTTGATTCTCTCCAGGAATTAGTTTAGAGCCTTGAAGCTAGAATTTTTTCTCATTTGGCGAGCGCATATATTTTTAATAATATGCAGCACACTTGCCTCGCAACAAATCAATGACTTTTTGCGGAAAATATGTTTAGAATTCCCTTTCGCTTAATGATTGTAAATCAACAAATGCATTTTTAACAGGCGACAATTGTGGACTATTGTCTACACCGTAAATATGTTGGACTATGTTCCCCTTTTAAAAATTATTGCCCTTCACACAACAGGGTTTTAGTAATAAGAATGTGGGTTTTATTTACATTTTTCTCCATTATAGCTAATGATGTCACTTATCTGAATTTGTATTTACCGCATTCTCTAGGTATTTTTTCCACACAGTAAGATAATGAAGAAATATAACAGCAATTTTTCTCCTCCCCGGTTCTCCAACTCAAGTGTTCACTAAACTATCAGTGAATTAAAAGTGATAAATTATAAACTCCCTTAAGACCGTCAAGTGATTTACAGCATAAATATTTTGCCAGCCTCCTGTCTTAAAAATCATTGCTTTGTGTATTTTTTTTCCCTCACAGAATTTTATTTTTGGTTATGGCCAAGCTCATAGTTTAGTGCAGAATTATTCACAAGATCTCATGGAAAATTAAGTTATGATAATGTGTGGAAGAGATAAAATGACTTTATTCAGAATTATATAACATGTCTAAGACATTTGAAATTATTGTGGCTGCTTATAAACAGGAAATATTGTTCAGTCAGGATTTGAATCACATGGTGATGTGCACATTTGTGCTTACAAGACTTTAACTGTAGCTTGCTCTATATCTATCCTTGGATCTACAGAATCCCTAAGTACTGACCCAAACACCAGACACCATACCTCCCAACTCTCAAGAACCTCAAAGAGGGACAACTGATGCGGCGTGCAAAACTTTTTTCCTTTTAAGCCACGCCTCTAACTGCACCCAATACCCGCCCATACACACCCGGTTCAGTCCACACAGTATCATGCTCCCAGAGTGCCTCCCCACTGTATAATACCTCCATTGAACCCGCCCACACAGTATAATGCCACTACAGCTGCCCCCATACAGTATAATACCCCATAGTGCCTCACAAATAGTATAATGCAAAATAGCTGCTCTCACACAGTCTAATGCCCCTGTAGATAGTGCCACAGTGCCCATGTAGATGGAGCCAACACAATGCCTATGTAGATAGCGGCACTGTGTCCCCTGTAGATAGTGCCAATATAGTGCCACAGTGCCCATGTAGATAGGCCACACCACACACCCTGTAGATAGCACTAACCCCTCCTGTAGATAGCGTCATTGGGGCTCTCGCTCCTGGGAGAGCCCCTGCCGTCACTATCCATATATGGACAGTAACATCAGGGGCTCCTCCTGGAGCGGAATCCCTGGCCAGAGCATCAGCAAGCTCTGGCAGGAAATTCTGCTCCTGGACGGAGCCCCTGACATCACTACAGTGATGTCAGGGATTCCCACTAGGAGCGGAATCCCCGGCCAGAGCATCGGCAACGTTCTGTCCGGGGATTCCTTTACTGCAGAAGCCCCTCACATCACGGTCCATATATGGATAGTGACATCAGGGGCTCCCACTAGGAGCGGAATCCCCGTCCAAAGCATCGGCAACACTCTGGCCGGGAATTCCACTACAGGAGTAGCCCCTGACATCACTGTCTATATATGGATAGTGACACAAGGGGCTTCTCCAGGAGCAGAATTCCCAGCCAGAGCTTTGGTAACACTCTGGCCGGGGATTTAGCTCCAGGAAGAGGCCCTTGAGGCATATATGGACAGTGATGTTAGGGGCTTTAAGATGCCGGAATCCCCAGCTAGAGCGTCGGCAATGCTCTGGTCAGGGATTTTGCTCCTGGAGGTGCCACTGACGTCACTGTCCATATATGGACAGTGACGTCAAGGGCTTTTCTAAGACAGGAGTCCCCGGCCAGACAGCTTGCATTGCTCTAGCCATAGACTCCATAGTTGAATGCTGAAGCAGGGAGATGTTGGTTTCTTGCTTCAGCATTGGAATCAACTGTGTCCTGTGTCCTGACACTGGGACATACTACCTGCTGCCGGAATCTAGGACTGTCCCGCTGAATCCGGGGCGGTTGGAAGGTATTCCAGACACCAGTAACCCTCACTGTCCCAAACAGATCCAAAACCCAGTGAAACAAGGCAAGCAGAACAGAGGAAAATTGAGACAGGATAAAACAAAACAACTAAATAAGACCAAACACTGAAGCAAACAAGGTTATATAAGACAGCTGGAAAAACACAAGATTAGGCTGGTAAAACACCATATTGCACAAAGAAGCACACGCAAACACACACAGCATACTCTATCAATGACATCCTAATGCTGAGGCCAAGGAATCTTAAGGAGAGGCAGACCAATCAGGTCGCTCTGTCCAGACGAACTTCAGTGGAGCAAATCAGTGTGTTCATCAACTGCCAACTGCCCCAGCTGCTAATTAATATCCAGGAGACGACGAGCAGGAACAGGCAGCATATTCAGGTGAAGATGAACAGATCCACAAATTATTAGCTATAGCCAGAAAATAGCACCAAGAATGCAATAAAAATAAAATATAAAAATACACCAGCATCATCATGATGTGGCGTTATAGGTAAAATTATCAACATTAAGTTATTAATTGATCAGTTCATAACCTCAACTTACCTAGAAAAAACATATTTTTTTTCCTTAAGAAATGCACATCTTTGACAGTCAAAGGATGTCCAATCTCAGGCAAATGTTTAATTGGCCCTTTTCTCACCAAGGTGCCAGTAGTATTGATTAAAGGTTTTATCACTAGGGCCTAGCATCAGATAACATTCTCACCCATCGTTGGAGGTGATTACTATACACCCTGACCAGGGATCAAAAGTTATGTGCAGGGATACCTGTTGTGTATCTGCTATGCGGACCTGGGGAAACATATAACAATGACCTAAATTCAAAGAAAATATGATTCATCAGGAAAACCCATCATAATTGATAGTTGGAGTGACCCACATAGGTAGTTATGATCAGGGAAAATAGCCCACATATATATGTCAAATTCACAGCTGCACACCCGGAGGAACTACCCGGAATTGGTTATTGGCTAAAAACATGGACCTATTCCAGTTGTGTTTGATATGTCCTGGTTGGTAAATGTATGCACAGGTGAATGCAGGGAATATTATAGTTCTAGGAGATTCCTGCAAGATCACATGATCATTTTTGGGTTTCTCCATAGAAATATAACTGGGTAAGGGGAGGAGTACGTTTTATTATCATATGAACAGCCTCCTCTCAGTGACATCACCAGCCAGTGGACTGGAAGGAAAACATGGGTTTAAAATGCAAGGAAAAGAGAGGGTCAGTGCCAGTCGTTGGGCATCCATATCTCGGTTGGAGTGACTGTCCATATTTTCAGCTGTCCCCACAGCCAGGATATCACTGCTGTACATCAGTAAGCTTTTGTTCAGATTTTTTTTATCCCTTTTATTTTCATAAACTGTTTGAATGCATTGTAACTGTATGTATCATTTTTCATCTTTTAACTTGACAACTACTTTTTGTATTGCACTGCACTATTGTGTATTAAATTTGAAATATTAATAAGTCTCTTCCTTGTAGTCTTGCAGAACTTAATCTTCCGAAGGTGAAGAACGTTACCTGTGTTAATGTAGAGTATTTTATGTTCCATTAAGATAACCTGTGTTATTGAGACTAACTGGTGTTAAGAGAATATAGAGACGTTGGTCCCTATTACCTAGAAAGTATAGGTGGGGGGTAGCCTACTGTGGTATGAAATATTGGGGTGTTAGAAACCTATGTGAGTAATTTAGCATAAGTCTGTCATCTAGTAGGTGGGCAGGAATTTATGTGGTAAATTAATAAGCTCAGTAGTGTAATTCATCCCTGTGACGTGACCTTATTTTATATGTATATATTATATGTTATCTTTTATTCATATGTTTAAACATGATTCATATACACCGTTAAGCCATAACATTAAAACCACTGATAGGTAAAGTGAATATGATTGATTATCTCGTTACATTGGCACCAATCAATGGGTGAGATATATTAGGCAGCAAAAGAATAGTGAGCAAGCAGAACGAATGAGTAAGTGTAAGAATCTGATTGACTTTGACAAGGTGCAAATTGTAATGACTATGCAACTGGGTCAGATCATCTCCAAAAAGTCAGTGAAACACCTGTAGCTGGACGTCTGGCTCGTAACTCAATGGCGTGCAAACGGCTTCTGATGGTTTGCGTCAATACTGGTTGCCATCCTAGGCTTGGAATGTCCAATTTCACATGCAGTACAGAATGGATCACTACACGTCATTCTGCCAATCAGACAATCAGTCCCTGCAGAGGTTTGCCTCCGCAAACCTCTTGCTGGCATTCCCGTTCGTTGTTGTTCTCCAAATCTCCGGGACACACAACGTTAAACAGTGCTGACATCTCGGCCTAGGCGTGTAGCTGTCTGCCGGAGTGATAAACCAAGGTCTCTCAGTTCAAGGATTCTGTCCCACTACGTGGCTGAAAATTTTGCTTTCAATTTGCCATTTATGCCCCTCCCATATGCCACAGATTGGAGGTAGGTGCTTGAAAATTTGATCATTTGCAGATCTTAGCGAAAGCTGTTACTTCCTCGATTTGCATAACCTTACAGCTCGCCCATCTTGGAGGTGCAATTTCAGTGTTGAGGAGTGTATATAGTAGAAGATTGATGTTAGACTCAAATATTTGTAGTAGCACTATCAACTATCTAAATGTTTGATGATGCAAGTCTGCATACCTAGCAGCATACACTTACTAGAAAACTCAAACATTATCCTCCCCAACATGTGACACTGACATGCGGCGTCTGCAGGAGATTGAGGCTAATGGTGAGTTACGACATTTTATCACTTCCTTTGTGATATAGCGGGAGTCCGTCTGTGACATGAGACAGTCAGCTGTCAGAGAGGGCTCAGTCAGAATGAATATCTGGGGAGGCTACTGGAATTCACTGAGCATACACTCACAGTACCCAGAAACATTGTAACATCTCAGCATTATGACTGGCGCATGGACTTATTCTCTAACCATGGATGTTCATCGGTACGCATGTGGTCTCAGACTTGTTGCTGTCAGGAAATGGTGAGTGCCTGTGGGCATATTCATCATCAATGAGATATTTGCCACTGCGCATGCTAAAGAGCTTTATACACCAGTATTAATATTAAGAGTGCTGGAGTAATATGTGCCTAATTTATTAAGTGGTGCAGGCCTGTAAATTAGGCTCATCTCTCACTGCTCGTTCGCCAAAAAGGGAAATCTATTCTATCGTTGAGCTGGCAGAGATTTCCCCTATAATTTACGCCAGATTTTGGTGTCAATTATAGTAAATTTGTTAGGCTATGAGTAGTATCACCCCCTCCCTATAAAACCCTGCCACTTTTTTAAAAATTTGTGGAGGAGGCGTAAAAATGCAAAAGTTGTCCACTTTTTTGCACAAAAACTGAGTTTTTGCCGAAATTGCGAATTGTGTGGGCCTTGAAAATGGCATAAAGTGCTTAGAAAATTCTCCTCTTTGTCTCTGGATCATCACTTCAATTAATTAGAGTTATTTTACCAAAGATGTACACCTAGGTTTTGTCCTCTCCTGTAGGTAATTCTGGGATTTCTACAAAGAACCTCCTTTTGATCCTGGTCTGCTCTTAGTACATTGGTGTAGCTAGAGGGGGGGCAGGTGGGGCATGTGCCCCGGGCACCAATAGAAGAGATGGAAGTGAGGGGCGCTGCTGCTCCGCTACTGATTAGGTGCAGCTGGTACAACTGCCGCCAGTGGCGGAACTACTGCTATAGCAGCCATAGCGACTGTTACAGGGGCTGTGGCATGAGATGGCCCATGCTGCCCAGCACATATTGTGCCGGGCCGGGCGGCATGGGCCCCCTCAATCCCAGGCGCGTTACCTGCACTGTGCATCCGGGGCCCCAGTTGACTGCCACATTCAATTGTATTTCCGTACTTAGGAGCAGATACAATTGAATACTGTGGCAGAGCAAGTAGCCAGCTCCCTACTCTGCCATTCAGAAAGGTGCTGAGACAGAAAACCTGCGCAGGCCGGTGCGATGACGTCAATGGATCACGCCGGACTACGTGAGGATCCCATCTCAAAGGCTGCTGAGTAGACTGTGGAGCTGCTCCGTTCGTCGCGGGAACAGGGCTAGGTGAGTACAAGTTTTTTTGTTTGTTTGGGGGCTGTGTGTCGCTATTTACAAGGGGGGCTGTATGTCGCTATCTACAAGAGGGCTGTGTGGCACTATGTACAATGGTGTGTGTGTGGCACTATGTACAATGGGGTGTGTGTGGCACTATCTACAAGGGGGGTTGTGTGTCACTATCTACATGGGGGGCTATGTGTCACTATCTACAAGGGGGGCTGTGTGTCGCTATCTACAATGGGGGGCTGTGTGGCACTATCTACAAGAAGGGCTGTGTGGCACTATCTGCAAGAGAGGGTGTGGCACTATCTACAGGGGTGTGTGTGGCATTATCTACAAGGGAGCAGTGTGGCTTTATCTGAAAGAGGTGGGTGTGGGAATAGCTACAGGGGGTGTGTTTGGCACTATGTACAAGGGGGAGGGGGTGGCACTATCTACAGGGGGTGTGTTTGGCACAATCTACAAGGGGGGTTGTGTGGTAGTATCTAAAAGGGGGGTGTGGCACTATCTACAAGAGGGACTGTGTGGCACTATCTACAAGGGTGTTGTGTGGCTTTATCTACAAGGGGGTGTGTGGCACTTTCTCATAGGGGAAGTGTGGCAATATCTACAGGGAGGCTGTGTGGCACGATCTACAAAAGAAGGCTGTTCATTATGTCACCATATAGTCTCACTAGCTTCAGTTATACAATCTGTTTTAGTCAGGCACTGACCTCTAATTTATTTTCTTTTAATTTATTGTTATGTTAACTACCTTATACAATTTTTGCTTGCAAAATGTACAAATGGTTTTATACTCCAGTTACATAAAAAAAAAATTACACCTCATTGGTGGAGAAAGCAAACATGGCGAGGAGGAACGAGATGTTCGGAAAGGAGTTGGAGGGGGGGGGGGGGGCACCAAACTG
Source organism: Rhinoderma darwinii (assembly GCF_050947455.1). NCBI lineage: Eukaryota > Metazoa > Chordata > Amphibia > Anura > Rhinodermatidae > Rhinoderma > Rhinoderma darwinii. The sequence goes on from NC_134693.1 coordinate 35,424,466, forward strand.
AATCTTTGCCCCGGGTGCAGGAGAACCTAGCTACGCCTCCCCCTTAGTATTTGATAACGTTTCCGCAAAATTTTAGTTACCTCTGTGCGTTAAATTTTCCAATCAATCATCTATTTTGTATTGGATGTTTTTTTCTTTGTGAGTAGATCTGTTCTATTGCTCTTATATTCTCTTTTGTACAACCCTCTTTCAATATTTTTTGGGGTGTCCCCAACGTTCTTTGGTATAAGTTAGTACATTACCTCTAGAAGTCATCTAATTGTGAAAACAACATCTCGCTTGGAGGTACTATCTAATCCAGGGGTCAGCAACTGTTGGCACTCCAGCTGTTGTAAAACTACAAATCCCAGGATGCACTGACAGCCAAAGGCTTTATTTTTCTAGCCCAAGGCTATCAGGGCATGCTGGGAATTGTAGTTTCACATCAGCTGTAGTGCCAAAGTTTGCTGACTCCTGATCTAATTGGTATGTTCACTTTCAAAGGATTGGAGTGCCAGCTTTCCCAATAAAGGATGTTGTCTTCCTATATATATCTGTTTGTATGCGTCTCTGGTCTTGAATTGTGATTGTTAATTCTAAAAAGTTCATCTTTTTCTCCTGTAATTCATGAGTAAACCTCATCCCCAGATCATTGTTGTTCGGTATTGTAAAAAATAATCAATGAACCAATCCCAAAATTAAATGTGACTGGCGTAAAACAATAAATCCTCATCTGATCCTCCAGCCACCCCAAAAAAACAGCAGGGAAATTCACAGCAGCAAATCCGCATATTAAGCGTCTGGGGATAACATGACATCACATGTGACTGCTCCAGCCTGGCACTACTGTATTGTAAGGGTCATTTTACCTTAAAGGGAACCTGTCACCAGGATGAACTTTACTTACCCCTCACTAGCTGCTGCTATCAAAAGTTCATTGCCGTTATCCCCTCTCCTAAACTCCTCCTCCAACTGTAAATAACGGTCTGCAAACATATCGCGCCTTTTATGGTATATAATCGGGTGTCCCTTTGTGTACACACCCCAGAAGAGGACATCGATGGGCAAGCGCAGGATTTCGTGTGTGCTGGGGGGGGGGGGGGAGAGGAGCTGTCAATGAAAAGTAAGGAGGCGGAGTTAACTCAGAGGCCCCATGCACACGGCCGTGCCCATAATCACAGCCCGCGATTTTGGGCACGGCCATGCTCCCATACAAAGTATGGGGGCACGTCCCGTAAAATACGAAAAATAGGACATGCTCCATAATTCCCGGCATGGTTCTACGGCACAGACACCCATATGTAGCGCTACAGAAAGGTGTCCGCGGCCAATAGAACCGAATGGTCCGCGGTTTTACGGTCGTGTGCATGGGGCCTGAGGAATGAAGATATGACTCTTTTCAAATGAAGACATGACTCTTATGCTCATTAGCATACGGCACAAGAACACTGGAAGATAATTATAGGTTATATAGAAATGATTTCTCACTCACTACCACCAGGTATTGCTGGTTTAATAGGTGAAATGCTGGTGACAGGTTCCCTTTAAATTATAATTATTATTATTAATAATATTTTTGGTGTTCCAAACACCTTGAATTAGGTTTTAAATGTATTGTACGGGCTACATCAGTTAAGGGGAGCTAATATATATATATATATATATATATATATATATATATATATATATACAGTATATATATATATATATATTTAAATGTTTTATGACTTCTATTTAATAAAAACAGTTTTTATTATAAAATACTGATGTTTATTCTTTATTTTTCATGTTTTTTTAACAAATTATTTAAAAAAACATTGTAATTTTTTTTAAATTATAATGCACTGCAACACATATGTATTCCGATGCATGTCTGCCTGTAGATGCCATTCGTACTGGCAGTTGTTGTGGCATACCTTAGGTATGACAAACTGCTAACAGAGAGCTCCTCTTCCCTTGTGATGCAGTGATCGCTATTGATTGCTGGCATCACACGGGTTAAACATCAGAGTTCTTTTCTGAGTCCAGCCATAGTCATGAGGTGGCGGCTGTTAATCACAGACCCCCCCTCCCTACGAATGACTACTGTGCCCCTGCAATCAGAGCAATGTAAATGTATGGTGCTGGTTGCCTAGTACTGGCTCCCAGTGGTGTACGTTCATGGCACATGTCTCCAACGAGTTAATTAACATAAATGAATAATTATTGACAAGAACAGCAGGATTCTTTCAGCCACTGGCTCTCCACAAAAGGCACGTTCTTTGTCCTCCCAGTCAACAGCTCTTGTAATGAGGTGATGAGGCACAAGTGTCATCCCATACAGAGGAACTTAGTGGGCAGTGCGGCATTTCTGTAGGAGGAGGCAGATGGACTTGTAAGGCAGATGGCGAGTAAGGCTTATCTTGAGATGCCAGAGCGGGCTCCTGCCTCCCCTATGTAGTTGTTGGCGGGCAGTTTGGCCGGTGTTTATGAAGGGGAAGGAGATATTGGCAAATCGTATTAGTGGCGGCGGTGGATACCGGTCACACTGCCCACCAAAAACCACACAGACAGGCAGTGTGGCCAGTATTTGTGAAAGGGGAGGGAAAAACTACAGCAGATGGAGCGGGCCCCACTCCCCTCCCGGTGCATTGAGAGGTTTTCAGTTGCTGAGAGGTGCACATGGTAGAGAAGCATAAAGGGAGAGATAGCATGTAGTATGCCTGAGCAAGCCTCCTCCCCCTCGGCAACCTGTGCAGCTGACGGTCGGTCTGCCCCTGGTTGTCCTCTCCACAATGTATTATTTGCTTAATATACACCATAAAGCATTCTTTTTCACTTACAACACCTACTGTGTAAACCTTGATTGACAATATCATAGTTTCTTTTGCCAACGTGTTGCCTTTAAGATATGAAGTTCTTTTGTCAATTCCTAACTTACCCATCTAGTCATAAGTATATTTCATCGCATGTCATATTTGTGGCTGGTTGGTGCCTCGCTGCACTTCTCAATGACTCCAGAACTTGGTATGCTTAATGAAAATAAATTTCGGATGAGATGCTCCACTTTCAATTCCAATAATACTTTTTGTTTTGCAGGTCTCTTGGTAGTTGTTATGATTATGTACTATCTAGCAAAACAATAACACTGTCAAGATATAATTTTATATTTCATGAGACTCTGAACAGACATACACATGAGCAGACCACACCGTTACTGTTTTTATTTTTGTAATAAATAAGCCTTAAAGTAAAAATCCATCTTTTATCATCATCTTTTTAAGTCCAAAATTCTGTGCCGATTAATTTCTTTATATATCATTATGATGGCTAGTGCTCTGTTTTTCTGATATAGAGCTCCAAATTCCCCGCATATACATAGATTGAAACGATAACATATTGGCTACCTGCAGCCACCACTAGAGGGAGTTTAGGCACTTAGAATAATAAGCAGTAAACGCCTGAGCTCCCACTAGTGGTGGCTGCAAATAGCCAGCATGTTTTTTTTTAAAACCATATCTATGCATCTGAAAAATAAAGCTTTGACCACTAGAAATATATATTAGGAAATTAAAGGGTGTTGTCGATGTATTAAATATCATACTCATTGTATAGATCCAGAAGCGTAGCTAGGTTCTCCAGCACCCGGGGCAAAGATTCAGTTTGGCTCCCCCCCCCAACCTCTTTCCCGACATCTCCTTCCCCCTCGCCGTGTTTGTTTTCTCTACCAATCGACGTGTCATTTCTTTTTATGTAACGCGAGCATAAAATTATTTGTACATTTCACAAGCAATATGGTTCTATACACAACACAAGAACCAAGCTCGGTACATATATACAGCCCCAGAACAAATACAGCTCAATTTAGTGCAACCCCTGCCGTATAGGTGTGTACGGCGTAAAACTACAGCTCCCAGCATAGCCCGAACAATGGTAAGGATATGCTGGGAGATGCCGTTTCACAAAAAATAAATCCTGTCATAATCATACCACCCATCATCTCGCTGCAGATCATACAGTGACTACAGTGCTGGTTAGAGGCAGAGTGAACATTTACATTAAGTGACTCACCGGTGACATCTCAGATTCTAGTTCTTTTTCTCCATTTGGTCCAGACCTCTATGATGACTTCTCCCGGTCCATTTCTGCAGTTTGCCGCTCAGATGTCTTCAGCTTCTCACTTTTCCAACATTTCTGCACCTATAAATAAATATAAAGTTATCATTATACCACACACTATGCCCCTAAATATAATAGCGCCAAACACTGCACCTCTAATTATAATAGCACCATACACCGTGTCCCACACACACACACACACACACACACACACACACACACACACACACACACACACACTGTGCCCCCTGTAGATAGTGCCTGCCATAGAGCCCCCTGTAGATAGTGCCTGCCATAGAGCCCCCTGTAGATAGTGCCTGCCATAGAGCCCCCTGTAGATAGTGCCTGCCATAGAGCCCCTGTAGATAGTGCCCCCATATAGACCACCCCTGTATATAGTGTCCCACAAATAACTCCCCCTATAGTGCTCTACAGATAGCCCACCCCTGTATATAGCCCCCTGTAGATATAGCCCACCCCTGTATATAGAGCTCTACAGATAGCCCAACCATGTATGTAGCCCCCCTGTAGATATAGCCCACCCCTGTATATAGTGCTCCACATATAGTCCACCCCTGTATATAGTGTTTCACAGATGGCCCACCCCTGTATATAGCCCCCCTTGTTCATATAGTCCACCCCTGTATATAGTGCTCCACTAGATAGTCCACCCCTGTATATAGTGCTCCACTAGATAGTCCACCCCTGTATATAGTGCTCCACTAGATAGTCCACCCCTGTATATACTATATACAAGGGTGGGCTATCTGTGGAGCACTATATACAGGGGTGGACTATATGTACAAGGGGGCTATATACAGGGGTGGGCTTTCTGTGGAGCACTATAGGGGGAGCTATTTGTGGGATACTATATACAGGGGTGGGCTATATCTACAGGGGGACTATATACAGGGGTGGGCTATATCTACAGGGGGACCATATCTACAGGGGGACCATATCTACAGGGCTGGGCTATACACAGGGGGGCTATACACAGGGGGGCTATATCTACAGGGGTGGGCTATACACAGGGGGGCTATATCTACAGAGGGGGGCTATATACAGGGGTGGGCTATACACAGGGGGGCTATATCTACAGGGGTGGGCTATACATAGGGGGGCTATATACAGGGGTGGGCTATACACAGGGGGGCTATATCTACAGGGGTGGGCTATACATAGGGGGGCTATATACAGGGGTGGGCTATATACAGGGGGAATATATCTACAGGGGGCTATATCTACAGGGCTGGGCTATATCTACAGGGCTGGGCTATATCTACAGGGGGGGCTATATACTGGGGTGGGCTATCTATGGAGCACCATATACAGGGGTGGGCTATATCTACAGGGGGCTATATACTATATAGTCCACCCCTGTATATGGTGCTCTATAGACAGCCCACTCCAGTATATAGCCCCCCTGTAGATATAGTCCCCCTGTATATAGCCCCCCTGTAGATAAAGTCCCCCTGTATATAGCCCCCCTGTAGATATAGCCCCCCTGTAGATATAGTCCCCCTGTAGATATAGTCCCCCTGTATATAGCCCCCTGTAGATATAGTCCCCTTGTAGATATAGTCCCCCTGTATATAGCCCAGCAGATATAGTCCCCCTGTATATAGCCCAGCCCTGTAGATATAGTCCCTCTGTATATAGCCCCCCTGTAGATATAGTCCCCCTGTATATAGCCCCCCTGTAGATATAGTCCCCCTGTATATAGCCCCCCTGTAGATATAGTCCCCCTGTATATAGCCCAGCAGATATAGTCCCCCTGTATATAGCCCAGCCCTGTAGATATAGTCCCCCTGTATATAGCCCTGTAGATATAGTCCCCCTGTATATAGCCCCCCTGTAGATATAGTCCCCCTGTATATAGCCCCCCTGTAGATATAGTCCCCCTGTATATAGACCCCCTGTATATAGCCCCCCTGTAGATATAGTCCCCCTGTATATAGCCCAGCAGATATAGTCCCCCTGTATATAGCCCAGCCCTGTAGATATACCCCAGCCCTGTAGATATAGTCCCCCTGTATATAGCCCTGTAGATATAGTCCCCCTGTATATAGCCCAACCCTGTAGATATAGTCCCCCTGTAGGTAGACACCCCCCGTAGATAAAGCCCCCCGCGAGTAGACAAAGTCCCCCCGCAGATGCAGCCACACACTTCTATTACCATTTAAAAAAAAATTAAAAATTATATATTTCAAACTCACCTTATTCCCGCTCCCACGCCGTCCGGCAGCCATGGAGACCTGCTCTCTTCTGCGCAGGTCTCCAGGGGGTTGAACGCAGCGTCTATGAAAGGCACTGATTGGCTGGGCAGGATGACTTTCCCTGCCAGTCAGTCAGCGCCTTTCATCGACGGAAGCGTCACTGGTACAAAAGGTACCAGTCACTTCATTCGTGGAAAGGCGATGAATGGCCGGGCACGGAACGTGCCCGGTCATTCATTGCTTCTAATTGTACCTGTGTCCTTGCGACACAGGTACAATTATAGTGCAGGAGGAGGTGGCGCTGGCGCCCCCCTCTGAACTGCGCCCGGTGCACGTGCCCCGCTTGCCCCCCCCAGCTACGCCCCTGATAGATCATAAAAAATAAACAATCTCTGACATTTATATGCTGTTTAATGTAATAGGGAGGAGGTAAAGCAAAGGAGTCAGATTAGGGAATGTTATAGGTCTGTCTGAAAATATGTATTTTGCACATGTAGGGTGATAGACAGAGATGAGAGAGGAGATGTAAGAAGGTGCAGCACTGTGGAGAGCTTTGTGGGAGAGACTAATGCATTTAAATTGCATTCTACAGTTAATGGGCAACCAGTGCTGTGATGGGTACAGGGTAGAGGCGTTGGTGTAGCGGTTGGTCAGAATGATGAGCCAGGCTGCAGCATTCAGGATGGATTGGAGAGGGATGAGTTTAGTGAGGGAAAGACAGATTAGTAATGAGTTACAGTAGTCAAGACGAGAGTATATAAGAGCAACTATTAGAGTTTTGACTATTTCAACAGTAAGAAAAGGGCGGATTCTGGAGATATTTTTGAGGTGAAAGTGACAGGAGCATACAAGTATTAAAATGTGAGGAGTAAAGGAAAGATCCAACGAGACCGGACAAGACTTTAAGACAGTGGGCGTACTGCCTAAGAGTTATGCTAGTATCATACAATGAAATGGAGACATCAAGTTTAGGGAGGTTAGTAGATGGTGGAAACACAAGAAGCTCAGTTTTTGAAAGATTAATTTTCAGATAGAGAGAGGACACGATGTTAGAGACAGCGGACAGACAAGGTGTTTTGTATTAGAGTGGGGGGGATGTCACGGGAAGAGGCATATAACAGAATGCTGCAGTGTAGAGATGGTACTGGAAGCCAAATCTGCTAATAGTTTGTCCAATAGGGGCAGTGTAGAGCGAAAAGACGAGAGATCCTCGGACTGATCCCTGAGGAACCTCCAGCAACAAGGTAAAGAGGAAAAGAAATAGAGTCAGTAAATGAATGAGTGATCAGAGAGACAGGCCCGTATTTAGAGTTTGTGCTGCCCTAGGCAGTTTTAGGGCTGACGCCTCCGATAATGCAGCTTTTCCGCCACAAAAATCGCAACATGTGCTAATTGTTGCGGGTTTTACCTGCCCATCTAATTCAATAGGGAAAACCTGCCACAGAAAACCAGCGATGCCACAACATAAATTGACGTGTTGCGGATTAAAAAAAATGCACCGCAGGTCAATTTATGATTGATTTTTCGGTGCGTTATTTACGCAGCGTGTGGATGAGATTTGCTCAAATGTCATCCACTCTACCGCTACTGTATTTTGCTGCAGATTTTTCGCAATTAAATCCGTTGCGTAAAATCTGCAGTGTTTACGCTACGTGTGGACATACCCTAAAATAAATGCTCAGTGCTACCCCATTAACATTCCCTCCCCTGCCACATGAACACTGGGGCCCATTTCCCCTAATAGTGATCAGGTCACAATTTATTATTTTTTAGAAAAAACACCACTCCTGCAGAGGACCCCATTCCCGACTGGAGCAAAAAGCGCCCTGCCGGTTAACCAGTACATCTTTCTACTTTTAAAAGTAGGCTAATGAACGGAGGTAACCTGGGCCATGTGATATAAACTAAACAATGACAGCTTAGAGCTGTCACGGCTTAGTTTACTGTCACAGACCCAGGAAGGCAAGTATAATAATCGCTTTGCTTTTTTAGTTATTAGTGTTACTAATGTGTCTTTTTTGTGTGTGTTTTTTTACAGGTTCGGTTATTGGACTACAAAGGATTAGAGGACTACTTCGATGACAACCTTTTACTTTCAATAAAATGGTTAACGAGGGTTGTGTGGGGGCTTTTATTTCTATAAAATATTTTATCTGTGTAGGTTGTTTTTTTTAACTTCCTTACTACTTCCTTAGTATTCTGAAAGACAGCGTCCATTACTAAGGCGGGGCTTAGTGTTAGCCGGTGAAGAGGCTAACACTAATCGCCCCCATTATTACCCTGGTACCCACCGTCACCAAGGGTGCTAGGAAGAGCCGGGTACAATCCAGTACCCGACCATCTGAAGTGATGATTGGGTACTGGGGCGGATGCAGGCTGGTATTATTAGCCTGGGAAAGCCCAAAAAAACAATGGCCTTTCCCACCCTGGTAATGCTAGGCTGCAGCTGCTTTATTGTATCTAGCTGGTTCTGAAAAATAGGGGTTTCCCAAGTTGTTTTTTCAATTATTTATTTTTTCATAACCAGCCAGATACAACATAGCAGCAGCCTGGCATTACCAGCTTAGAGCTGTCACTGCTTAGTTTACTAAGCCTTGTAAGCGACACAGGATCACCCGAGGTGCGTCAGAATTTTGGTGCATCTCGGGTGCGTGTGCCACTATAAACCTAGTGCGGGGACTCCTTCAGATACAAAGGAATCCCCACACTAGGAATTACTAGTGTCAGCGGGGTTGAGCAATAAACTTTCCGATGATGTCTTTTCTGATCAGATGACGTCATCGCACCATCTGAGCCACAAGAAAGAATTGAATGATGAGAAAGGGAACTAATGGTTCCCTTGCTTCACCTGCACTTTTAATTGTATCCGCTTCCTAAGGACGCAGATACAATTGAAGACAGTACATTACGTTAGGGTTGTCATGATACCAAAATTTGGATTTCGATACCGATACTTTGTGTAGTATTGCAATTCTCGATACCAAAACGATACTTTGCTAACAATAATAAAAAAGTTCATCCATTTTCTGATGTGAGACACGTGGTGTGAGGAATTTTGAACCTCCACGTGTCTCACCTTAATAGTAATTAACCCCATCGTGTTTCTCAGTCATAACGGACAACATTGGGTTAATATGTGAGGTACATGATGGGGTTAATTACTATTAATGAGAGGCACATGGAGGAATAAAATTCATAACACCTTGTGCCTCACATTAATAAGTGAAAGAAAGAAGTTTTTATTTTTATTTTTTTATACTGTACACATCATAAATGATGCTATAAATTTGTTGTGCAGGTTATTACGAATGTGACGATACCGAATGTGTATATTTTATGTATTGAGACTTATTTTATGGTTTATTGTAAAAAATGGGTGTGCGTATTTTTTTAAAATGTTATATTACTTTATTTTTACTTTTTTATTTTGAAACTTTAAAGGGTTATTCCAGTTACAACAAGTTACCCCCTATCCGTAGGGTAAGGGGTAACTTGCTGATCAGTGGGTGTCCAACAGCTGGGACCCCCATTATTTATGAGAACAGGGGTCCCATACCCCTCGTTTGAACCGAGCGGCAGGTTGCTCATGCGCACTTCCGCTTCATTCATTCTCTATGCGAGTGCCGGAGATAGGCGAGTACAGCGTTCGGCTATTTCCGGCGCTGCCATAGAGAATGAATAGAGCAGCAGTGTGCATGAGTGACTGCCGCTCGGTTCAAACAAGTGGTACGTAAACGGTGGAGGTCCCAGCAGTCGGACACCCACCGATCAGCAAGTTACCCCCTATTCTATGGATAGGGGGTAACTTGTTGTAACCAGAATACCCCTTTAATGTACTGGCATATATCTATATGCCAGTACATTAGCCTGGCGTACTGATAGTACACAGGCAGTTGTTAGGACATACCTAAGTATGCCCTAACAACAGGAAATATGGTCAGACAGCCCTGGGGTCCTTGAATGGACCCTGGACTGTCTGCCTATATATGGTATGTCCCTCAGTCGGTCGCGTCACAAGTATTCCCTGTGACGCGATGCAAGGGGCATCCCCCTTTGCATTTTCCCCTTGAATGCTGCGGTCAGCTTTGATCGCAGCATTCAGGGGAATAGCGGCAATGATGAGAGGTTTCTCTGATCTCCGCCGCAACAGCGGGGCTGTGGCTGTGTAGTACAGCCATTGCCCGGCTCCTGACAGCAAGTGTGCGCGCACGCAGTCAGCATAAGGCGATGTGAGCAGCGCTGCACTAATGAGCAGCGGCGCTGGCCCTGAATACAGAGAACATGGGGGTGTTTTGCAGTGTGCCCGCCATGTTCCGTCTTCAGTGCCAGCGCTCATTAGTGCAGCGCCGGACGGATGCATCACCTCATGCTGACCGCGTGCACACTTGTCAGGAGCATGGCAATGACTGTATTTCACAGCCGCAACCCTGCTCACTATATTCATGTATAACAATACATGACCGGCCGCACAGCTTAGTATCACAATACATTAATTAATGGTATTTAGCCGTTTGAGGGTGCACGGCATCGAAATAGTATCGATGCATCGTGCAACCCAACACTACACTACATTACTTTAAACATGTGGCAACACTAAGGGTATATTCACACAACCTATTTTCAGACGTAATTCGGGTGTTTTACGCCTCGAATTACGCCTGAAAAGACGGCTCCATTACGCCTGCAAACATCTGCCCATTGCTTGCAATGGGTTTTACGATGTTCTGTTCAGACGAGGTGTAATTTTACGCGTAGCTGTCAAAAGACAGCGCGTAAAAAGACGCCCGCGTCAAAGAAGTGCATGCCACTTCTTTGGACATTTTTGGAGCCGTTTTTCATTGACTCCATTGAAAAACAGCTCAAATTACGTCCATAATGGACGCCGCGAAAAACGCGAGTACTTGCAAAAACATCTGAAATTCAGGAGCTGTTTTCGCCTGAAAACAGCTCCGTAATTTCAGACGTATTTTGCGTTTGCGTGTGAACATACCCATACCTGACTTGCTGCGCTGTTTTCCGCTCCCCCTACAGCGCTTCTTAGAATGAGTCTAAGACACGCCCACTGTTCTCGGATTGACCACAGCTGCTTTGGCCAATCCATTAACAGTGGGTGTGTCTTACAAACTAAGGAGCACTGGTGAAGCGCACACCACCCCTGCCCTTTGAGTGACCTGACCACTGGTCGGTCAGGTCACGAGTTAAAGAGGCCCTGTCACCAGATTTTCAAATCCCTATTTCCTATTGCATGTGATCGGCGCTGCAATGTAGATAACAGTAACGTTTTGTTTTTTTTTAAAACGTTCATTTTTGGCCAAGTTATAAGCTATTTTATATATATATATACATGCAAATGAGCTTTGAAATGGACAATTGGGCGTTTTTTTTTCGTTATGTCCAACTGGGCGTGTATTGTGTTTTTAACTGGGCGTGTTTACGTGTATGACGCTGACCAATCAGTGACCAGTCAGCGTCATACACTCATCTCCATTGATTTACACAGCAGCGATCTGCAGCCACATACACAGAGATTAACGTTAATCAAGTGTCCTGATAATGAATACACATGACCATCTAGCCTGGACGTCATGTGTATTCAGAATCCTGACACTTCTGAATCTTTTCTGTGAGATTCCCGCTAGCCACTCGTAATCTCGCAAGATTACAGAGGTAAACGAGATTTCGTTTCCCTTGCTGGAAATCTCAAAGAAAAGAGTCAGAAGTGTCAGGATTCTGAATACACATGACGTCGTATTCATTATCAGGACACTTGATTAACGTTAATCTCTGTGTATGTGGCTTCAGATCGCTGCTGTGTAAATCAATGGAGATGAGTGCATGACGCTAACTGGTCATTGATTGGTCAGCGTCATACACATAAACACACCCAGTTAAAAACACAATACACGCCCAGTTGGACATAACGAAAAAAAAACGCCCAATTGTCCATTTCAAAGCTCATTTGCATATATATAAAATAGGTCATAACTTGGCCAAAAATGAACGTTTTTTTAAAAAAAAACACGTTACTGTTATCTACATTGCAGCGCCGATCACATGCAATAGGAGATAGGGATTTGAGAATCTGGTGACAGAGCATCTTTACGTTTTTAATTTAAAAAAAAATATGATCCTCCAGCTGTCCCTTATTGCTGGACGCCCTAGGCACTGCACCCCCAGTGCCTAGTGGTAAATACGGCCCTGAAGAGGGAAGAACCTAAAGAGAGAAGTTTCCTTAAGGCCCCATGCACACGACCATAAAAAAAAACTTCATTGCGGACTGCATTACGATCCGCGATTACGGACCCGCCCAGTTCTATTGGCCGTGGATACCTTTTTGTAGCGCTAAGGATAGGTGTCCATGCCGTAGAGCTGTGCTGGGAAATATGGAGCATGTCCTATTTTCTTATTTTACGGGCCGTGCTCCCATACTTTGTATGGGAGCACAGCACAAAAATGCCAGACGTTCCCGCGATCCATTATTACGGGCACGGCCGTGTGCATGAGGCCTTAGGACAATAAAGTGGAGCCTACTGAGTAGGAGTTGGTGGTCTACAGTGTTGCAGGGAGATCCTGATGAATTAGTAGAGATAGTAGTTGCTGTTAGATTTAGCATCAGGAGATTATTTGAGATTTTAGTAAGGGCAGTTTCTGTAGAGTGTAGAGTGCGGAAACCAGATCGTAAGGGATCGAAGAGAGTTAGCAGAGAAATAACAGATTAGGCAAGAGTAGACTAGGCATTCCAGGAGTTTAGAGATTTAGGAGGGATTAGAAACAGGTCAGTAGTTAGCAGCACAAGATAGGTCAATAATTATTATTTTTTTTTTTTTTGTGCAGTAATGAGGTTATAACAGGATGTTTAAGAGATGAGGGAAAGATTCAAAAAGAGAGATGGTAAAAATTTTAGTTAGGTGATTAGTGACAGTCGGCGAGAAGAATTATGATATTTACTTTTAATGAGCTGAGTGCTGCTGGATAGCATGCTGAATCACTCGCCTTACAGCCAGTTCTCTGCATAATGATTGTCAGTTGACTGCTTGTCAGGGAAGGAGCAAAACAGTAGCATGGCAATATAACTGAGAAGAATCCTTTTTCTTGGCTTGTTAGGACTGTAAATCTCTGCATCCTGAAAGTTATGGACCCTGCACATGCCAACTCAGTCTTTACTGTTCTATTGTATTATATTTTCATTGGTTTACAAGAGAATGCATACCGTGGATATCACAAAGTGTATATTTTCACTACTCTAAATCCCATGTTACCTATCTGCAAGAAAAGTAAGAGAGAACCAGTGTCATAAATACCACTGTAGACCATTATTGGATTACTTCCAATAGGATAGGTCATAACATGCTCATCGGTGGGGCTCCGACCGCTGGACCCCCACCGATCACGAGAACATCATAAGGAGATAACTTTTAATCTTGGGACAACCCTTTTAACATGATATTTTAGCAATTGCTCCAATAATAACAATCAAGTGGACAATTCCATGCCTTGCGGAATACATACCATAGTTTACATAGGTCGATAATGACAGAATGTATCTGTAGTTCATTGACAGACTGTCATAAACAGCAACCTGTATTCTGCTGATGAGTCTGCAAGGAAAGTGCAAGGAACCTGAAGCTAAAGGGAGCATTTCCGATAATATCATTCTACATTGGAATTCCTATTTATGCAGTTTCCTTATATATTATTAAAAGTAGCCACAAATTGTTTACACATATCTAGAATATCAAGAAAATATTTGAGAATATAGTTTTATCTTATGTCTCCATGTTTACATTATGTCTGGTTCTTTGGTTTAGGTATGTATTAACTTTCAAAGTTTGACTTAGGGTAGTAATCGAGGCAAAGGCATTTAGGTCTTCTAGATGTCATAGACCCACAATTTAAATATTCCCTATGGGAATAAAGAAATGTGATAGAATAAATGATGAGCATATGCCAGATCTTATTTTGAGACTTGTAATATTTTTCTGCATAATGTTCGTTCTGTTTGTTGTTGCTCCACAAAGCAATTACTCCACTGATACAACCCAGAGGAGGCAAAATAAAAACTGTTTGTGAAACGGAAACAGAACATTGATAATTTTTATATAAATGATGAAATCCTAAACATTAAATTGTACCCCTTAGTTTGAGGACATGCTTGATAACAAAAAACATCAAGATTGATTATTAGGGAACTATTCAGTATTATTGATCCACTGGCGCTAAATCAAACAATAGTATATAGATGGGAGTTGTGCTGCAGCTGCGAGTATCGTGCGGTCTGCCTTTGCACCTTGAGCTGATAAAATCAAAAGAGATAAAATAGACCCGCGCTTGCAATATAGGTAAAGAAAATGGAACATATCTGCTTTGGATCAAAGAACTGCAGACTCATATAACCTTAAAAGCCTATTTCCACCGTGATTATCTCAAACTGTGACACACAAGTATCATAATATGTATTCCGCTAGAGTAGCGAATTAACATAACCTTAATGCCAACATGTATTCCCTGGCGGTAATCACATCCAGGTATTGGAGTCTCATATGGTTACTATCTATTTCTGGCTGATGTGAATCCCTCCAGATAATAGTCCAGTCTATTAACAAATGGATCCAGAATGAATGGCAATTGTTTTAGGTCGGAAATGCCCTGGCCGGTGGTGCAGCTCTGAGGTTATACAAATGAAGCAGTCCTGCTGGCTGTGTGTGACGTCCCCAGGGTACAGGTAGTGTGTGTGTAGACAATTCCCTCCAATGTATTTCGGAAGTACTGACTTCATTCGTCAGGGATTTAGGCCACATCTATCTACTTAGATTATATTGACTCTAGCTGTCAGAACTTTTGGGATCAGTAGTTCGCCAAAATCGCTCAATGCTGAACAAACATATTAATCAGTAACTAAACAAATATTCAGAAGGCAAATAGATCTATTTAGCTGTTAAAGCCATTTGGGATCAGGGTACTCAAATCGAATATCCAGCGGATTTTGACTCCCAACATCTGTGTAATATAATTGCTGCCTCTCCAATTCTGCTTGATTTTTTCAATGAAGCATACCGTTGACCTTAGAAATTGTCCCTGATCTTTCTCTTCATAGTGTCGAGACAATGGATGGCCTTCATATTGCCGTACCACATTGTATGATTGTTCATTTGTTTTTTTTTAGGAATGCTCGTTTGGTGCGGCCCACATATAATTTGTTAAAGGGGCATTTGATATAATATATAACACCTTTAGGCTACATGCACACGTTGCGTATTTTGCTGTGGAAAATACAAACCAAAACCACATTAATATGCAGGAAATTCGCAGGTAAAAAGAACACCAGATCGTGCGTTTTTCGATGCATTTTATAGTGCGTCTTTTAAGTTTTGCTGTGTAAATCGCTGCGTTTCCACGCTGCGAGTTTTGCTGTGTATTTCTTCAGAACTAGGAAGATAGATTTCGGAAGTGGAATCGCAAGGTAAATTGACATGCTGCGGTTCCGAAAATATGCACCGCAAGTCAATTTACATGCAGAAAAAAACTGCAGTGTGGACATGAGATTTCTGGGAATCTCATTGACTTTGCTAGTACTGTATTACGCTGCGGTTTTGCCGCACACAAATACGCGAACCCTTAGGCCAGGTTCCTACGTAGCGTAAATGCTGCAGAATTTCTGCAATGGAGTTCTGTGTGGAAGTTCAACATCATTTACAGTAGCACCAAAGTGGATGAGATTTAGTAAATTCCACGCAGCAGAAAAAAACCCGCAGCGTAAACGTTAATAAATTTACCTGCGGTGCGGAATTTAATTACACAGCATGTCAAGTTATGCTGCGTTTTTGTTGATTTTATGTTGCAGGTTTTTCCCATTGAATGCAATGGGGATGCAAAACCCGCAACAGTATGCCAAGTGCTGTGACTTTTGCGGCGTAATTGCAGCGATTACGCTGCAAAAATCACATGGCCTACAACGTCATCGTAGGAGGCCGGAGCGGCCACAATGTGATACGATTTTTTGGATGGAGGGTGCTGTGGATTCCAGGTCAGATACGCTGCGTGATTTTTACACATGGTATCCGACCCGTGGGAACCCGGCCTTACAGCTCCCTAAATTGCTGCCTTTCTAGTGTCACCTGCAATTAATGCCAATTAGATGAATGAAAGCAGACTTGCGATTGGTTGACATGGGTTGCAGGGTCTTGGCATTATTAGCTGCATCTTACTAATTCAATAAACCTTGAGATGTCAGTCTCTTCTGCTGTGCTTTATATTGTAAAGCTATATGCTCCGAGTCTCACTGTAGTTCAGTAAATAGTACAGCAGATGCCGCTTTATGACGATATTGTAAGAAGCATTTTGTGGTGGATGTAGCATTATAACAAAAATCAAACATGTAATTATGCAAATATCTATGCCTTTATAATAATCAAGTTTCATTGTAAATGGCTGATGCACATCAATTTGATCCTGTAGTGCTGCTTTAAGTGCAATTTAAGTGGCTTTTCAGTGCACCCAGAGGCAACACAAATGCATCGCTCGAATATTAATAAAATCCTCAATCTTTGAGACACCAACTGGAACATCATTGTTTTGCTGATTGAAATTAAATGCTAATCCCTTTCTTTTTTAGAGGAGAAAAAAAGAAGAAAATGTCCTTTTGTTATTTAAAACATTGATATAAGTAGCAATGAGAAAGATTTTTTTTATTTTAAATTGTTTTAGGTGTAGTTAAGACAATATATTCACTGTATTTACTGCAAAAACATAGAACTTTATTAACATGTAAATATGGGCTCCAGAATTTCTGCTAATCCGGTATTCTATCTATCTATCTATCTATCTATCTATCTATCTATCTATCTATCGATCGATCTCTATCATCTATCTATCTCTATATTATATGTATGTTAGAGGTGTATTAAAAATTTGTATTTGCACTGTTAAGGTTATTAACCTATAATCATTTGCTTGGTCACTCAATGATAAAGACTTGAAAAACATTGCTCTTAAGCTCAAATAAGCTCCAGGAAGATGATAGGTGTTATCTGGTTGCTATGGGCTTTTTCAATATTGTTTTGATACAAGAAAATCAATAAGGCCATGTTCACATCAAGTTTGTGATGTACGTTTAGCATGCATGCCAGGAAAGCCCTGGCATACACACTAAAGGTGTCCATATATTAGCCCAATTAGTATCACATTAGCCCAACGGAAGCCAAAAGAGTGTCTTGTTGGCCCCTGTCAAGCTGGTATACATAGTTACATAGTTGATAAAGTTGAAAAAAGACAAAGGTCCATAAAGTCCAACGTGTAATCCTACCATTTTGATCCAGAGAAAGGCGGATAACAATTTCCTCCATAGGGGAAAAAATTCTCAATATGGCAATTAGAATAAATTCCTGGATCAACATCCCTTCTCCAGAATCAAGCACATAACTTGCAATATTATATTTTTCAAGAAAGGTGTCCAGGCCCTCCTTGAACTTGTTCAATCATTCAATCATCCCAACATCCTGTGACAAGTGTTCCATAGTCTCACTACTCTTACAGTAAAGAATCCTCGTCTGTGATGATGGTGAAACCTTCCTACCGCTAGATGAAGGGAATGCCCCCTTGTCATGGTTACGGGCCTTCGCATAAAAAGATCATTAGAAAGATCTCTGTACAGTCCAATCATTTTCCTGTTAATGTCATGAAAAAATCATGAGAGTTCAGGACGTGTACCTTCAACGTATCCCACAATAGTCTGTGGCTGACAGATACCAACACGAAAGCAGGGCAAAATTAAAAAGCTTGCAAGTCCAACCAGTTAAGAATAATTCATATTTTATTTAAACCAAAACAAGATCAAAAATACTGTACACAAAGATGCAAAATAGTGATCCATTATAAGATCATGCATTAACCCCTTAACGCACCAGGACGCAGCGGTGCATCCTGGCTAACAACTGTTGCCCTGACAAGTTGACAGAACTGTGGCATCAGTTGTTTATGACAGTTGATCTGCACAATAAGACGGCAGGGGACCAATCACAGCAGCCCCCTGCTGCCGATTGCTGTGATTGGTCAGTCACAGCAGACTGACTAATCACAGCTATTTGAGAACGTGTATGTGATGGAGCTGGCTCAGAAGCTGAGCCAGCGCAATCACCGCCGGGTGTTGGTTGTATATTACAGCCGACACCCCACTGTAATGGCCGGGACTGGAGCTAGGCTCCGATCTGGCCGATTAACCACTTAGATGCAGCGATCAAAAGTGATCGCTGCAATGAGGTGGTTTTTAGCCTGTTGGCACCCCTGATGTTTGCCATGGCAGCCGGTGTCAGCTGTTTTTCGCAGCTGACATCCTGTTCTGAAGGCCAGGACCTGAGCTAGGCTCTGATCCAGCAGATTAACCCCTTAGATGCTGCATGTAGGGGGTTAGATCGCACCCGATGGTTGCTAATGGCAACGATCGGCACCCGCGGGAGTGCCGATGGTTGCTATGGCAACTGGAGGACTAACAATGGCCTCCTAGTACGAAAGCTTATTAGGCCCCGCTGGGAGGTGAAGCATTATAGACTTGCTGTCAGTGAATAGCTGATAGCTCTAATACACTGCACTATGTAGGTAGTGCAGTGTATTAGAATAGCGATCAGGGCTTCATGCCTCCAAGTCCCCTAGTTGAAAATTTTAAAATAAAAATGTTGTAAAAAATAAAAGTTTCAAGATAAAAAAAACAATAACCGCCTTTTTTTCCCATAATAAGACTTTTATTATAAGGAAAAATGGAAAACATTAAAAATAGTATACATATGTGGTGTCACCGGGTTCCTTAATGACTCAAACTATAAAAATATCATGCTACCTTACCCGCATGGTGAACACCGTAAAAAAATAAAATACAAAACAATTCCAGAATCACTGTTTTTTTGGTCACTATCCCTCCCAAAACAGAATAAAAAAGTGATCTAAAAGTTGCATATACCCCAAAATTATACCATTGAAAACTACAGCCCGTCTAGCAAAAAAAAAAAAAAGCCCTGCCACAGCTTTTTGGACGTAAAAATAAAAAAGTTATGGCTCTCAGAATATGGCAACAAAAAATAAATTATTTGAAACAAAAGTGATTTTATTGTGCAGACGCGGCAAAACAAAAAAAACATATACATATGGTATCACCGCAATTGTATTGACCCGCAGAATAAAATAAAATAGTCAATTATAGCGCACAGTGAACGCCGTAAAAAAAGTATAAAAAGCATTGTCAGAATTGATGATTTTTGGTCACCTTGCTTGCCAAAAAATGAAATAAAAAGTAATCAAATAATCTCATGTACCCCAAAATGGTAGAAATGAAAACTACAGATTGTCCCGCAACAAATAAGCGCTCACACAGCTTCGGTGGAGAAAAATTAAAAAAAGTTCTGCCTCTCAGAATATGGCGACACAAAATGTGCAGAGTGTTCCAAAAGCGGATAACATCTGGCACCATTTATTAGTGCGACACTCGCCACATATCTATAAACTATTATTTATTTAAATATATGGCATCACCATACCCGAGAGAACCCGCTTAACAGTTTGAGGTATTTGTCTTTCGTGGCACGAACTGGGCACAACATATTGTGCACTAAAATAGCATACCTGTGGAAAATTGCAATTTTCACTTTGCACCATCCACTGAGCATTCATTTCTAATAAAACAAACAAACTTGTGGGGTCAAAATGCTCACTATACCCCTTAAAAAATGCCTTGTGGGGTGCAGTTTCCAAAATGGGGGTCACTGCTTGGTTTGTTTTACTATTTGAACACAGAACTCTGCAATTGTGGGCCAATGCTGCGAAAATAACCTAAGTAGGCCTCAAATGCCCATTTGCTCTTTCACTCCTAAGCCCTGTCACATGTCCAGGCCAATGATAAATGCCTTGAGGGGTGTAGTTTACAAAGTGTTTTTTCTCATATTACCGCTTGTGAAAATAAAAAATTGGGAGCAAAAACTACATACTTTTGGAAAAAATGTAATTTGTCATTTTCACTGCCTAATCAACAAAATCTGTATGCGAAGTAGCACTCCTGTCATTGAGCCCTGTGGTGTGTGTCCAAACATCAGTTTATGACAACATATGGGCTACTCTGGAGAAATTGCTTTACAAATGTTGGGGTGCTTTTTCTCCTTTATTCCTTGTGAAAATGTCAAAATATCGGACATTTTAGTGGAAAAAATTTAGATTTTTATTTTCACTGCCTAATTCCAATAAATTCAGCAAAAAAACAGTGGGGTCAAAATGCTCACTATACCGTTAGATAAATTCCTTGAGGGGTGTATTTTCCCAAATGGGGTCACTTTTGTGGGGTTTGCTCTGTTTTGGCCCCTCAGGGGCTTTGCAAATGTGACATGGCACCACAAACAATTCCAGCTAAACTTGAGCTCCAAAAGTCAAATGGTGCTCCTTCTTTCTATGCCCTGCTGTGTGTCCAAACAGCAGTTTATTGCCACATATTGGGTATTGCTGTGCTCAGAAGAGTTTGCTTTATCAATGTTGAGGTGCTTTTTCTCCTTTATCTATTGTGAAAATGAAAAAAATCTGAGCTAAAACTACATTATATTAGAAAAAATTTACATTTTCAATTTCACAGCCTTATTCCAATAAATTCTTCAAAAAAAACCTGTGTGGTCAAAATGCTAACTATACCCCAAGATAAATTCCTTGAGGGGTGTAGTTTCCAAAATGGGGTCACTTTTTTGGAGATTCCACTGTTTTGGTCCCTCCAATGCTTGCAAACATGACATGGCACTGAAAACCATTCCAGCAAAATCTGCACTCCAAAATCCAAATGAAACTCCTTCCCTTCTGAGTCCTGCCGTGGGTCCAAACAGCAGTTTATTACCATATATGGGGTATTGCTGTAATCGGGAGAAATTGCTTTACTAATTTTGGGGTGCTGTTTCTCCTTTATTCCTTGTCAAAATGAAAAAAGTTTTTTCAGAAAAAAAGACTAATTCCAATAAGTTTAGCAAAAAACCTGTGGGGTCGAAATGCTAACTATACCCCTAGATAAATTTGTTGAGTGGTGTAGTTTCCAAAATGGTCACTTTTAAGGGTTTTTTACTGTTTTGGCACCACAAGACTTCTTCAAACCTGACATGGTGCCTCAAATATATTCTAAAAAAAGAGGTCCCAAAATCCACTAGGTGCTCCTTTGCTGCTGAGGCCTGTGCTTTAGTCCATTAGGAAACTAGGGCCACATGTTGGATATTTCTAAAAACTGCAGAATCTGGGCAATAAATGTTGAGTTGCGTTTCTCTGGTAAAATCTTCTGTAGTACAGAAAAATGTATTACAAATTTCACCTCTACTTTGCTTTAATTCCTGTGAAACTCCTAAGGGGTAAAGAAACATTCTTAATGCTGTTTTGAATACTTTGAGGGGTGCAATTTATTAAAAGGGGTGATTTATGGGGACTTTCGAATATATAAGGCCCTCAAAGACACTTCAGAACTGAACTGGTCTCTGAAAAAATAGCCTTTTGAAATTTTCTTGAAAATGTTAAAGATTGCTGCTAAAGGTATAAGCCTTGTAACGTCTTAGAAAAATAAAAGGACTCTTAAAAAACTATGCCAACATAAAGTAGACATAAGGTAAATGTTAACTAGTAACTATTTTGTGCGGTATTACTATCTGTCTTGCAAGCAATCACATTTAAATTTAAAAAAATGCTAATTTTTGCAAATTTTCTCGAATTTTTTGTGTTTTTCACAAAGAAACACTGAATATATCCACCAAATTTTACCACTAACATAAAATACAATGTATCATGAGAAAACAATCTCAAAATCCCTTGCATACATAAAAGCATTCTAAAGTTAAGTGACACGTCAGATTTGAAATTGTCTGTGTCCTTAAGGGCAAAACAGGCTGTGTCCTTAAGGGGTTAAGGTGTATACAAGCCCCCAAACAATCTCAACTGCTGGATTATAAACAAGACATAATATTATTCAAATACTTAAAAGCTGTAGAAACAGCCATATACCAAGTATAGCAGACTGGTTCAATATTTAGCACTGTTGCTTTGCAGCTCTGTGGTCCTTTGTTCAAATCTGACCAAAGTCAACATTTGGATGGAAATATAATGGTGGTTTCTCTTGGCTCAAATACCCACAAAATCTCTCTCAGACCGGAGCAGGCAAAACTAAATTGGGTATGATCCAACAAATACCCTAAATAGCATATATAAAGTACAGTGAAGTTTACCGCTCAGACGGCACTGGTAACAGTCCAATATCATTCAGTATAGACACTCTCTCCCAGAAAAATGCAGTGGACAGTCCGCAATCCAATGAGGGTGTGGATGGTAATTCTTATCCTTGTAGTTCCACCAAGCTCCTTATCGTCTCCCTCCACATTCAAAGAACTCCTGGTAGGAAAAGGATCTTATGTCTCTAATAGATGGAAAAAGGAAGACACATAGTGCAACACCCCTCTGAAAAAGATTGCTCCACGCCAAGTTTAATCCATACTCACAGAAGTAACAAGAAATAAAAGCATCAAGGTAAGTAAAAATCTTTAAAATTTCTAGGCGGCACGCCAAACACTCTCGCCCGACCCTGGGTTTCGCCCTTCCGGCTTCCTCTGGGGCATGTGTGACGTGTCTAATTAACAGGTTTATATAGCCGCATATCATTTAAATTTACATAAATTTACATACATAAAAAATGGTTAAAAAAAACCATATACACCCACAATGATCTCTGCAATATATAGAGATAATCTGATCTTACCATCATAATCGTATACATATATATACACTTTTATTATTTTTATATAAATGCCTAATCTCTTTAAAAAGTAAAAAAATATATATAATATATTAGGCTAAACAAGCCTATTTGCCACCTTTATAGTTGGTTAGATTCCACATATCATCCCATATCCATTATATTGATTTTTATTTATATTTTATCAGTTGTTTTATATTTTTTCTGTCTCTAATTTTCCACTTAGTCTGAACTGTGGCCAATCTCTAAAGCTTACAGAGCTTCAGTGAGCTGCAGCTAATCAGAACAATTAAATTCTGCTGAGACAAGATCCCTTGGTCATAATGCTATGTGTGAACAAGTCTCTTACTAATACTATACATAGGGCATTTTTTGGCATAATTGTTTTCATAACATGGAACTACAAATATGGACCAGAATATCTATCAGATGGTATCTCACCAATATTAATAAATACTTGTATAAACAAAACAAAAAAAACAAAAAAACATTTTTATAAAAAACACTTCAATTCGAAGTCTGAATTGAGTCCTAAGGGCTGAAGCGTTTTTAATTGATAGATCCAAAAACTTTCTTGCTTGCTCATTTTTTTAATAAAATCCTCCCCCCTCCAATGATTATCAATTGTCTCAATAGCAAAGAATTTAGTATCCTTGGGATCTTTATGGTGGAATTTACAATAGTGTGCTGATACACTATGGTCCATCTTGCCTTTTCTGATGTTATTACAGTGTTCTGCTATTCGAGTTTTCAATTTGCGGGCTGTACGTCCTACATATAACTGCCCACAGGGACACTGCAATAAGTATATAACCCCTTTAGTATTACACGTTGTAAAATGTTTGATCTCATATTTTCTTTTATTTTCAGCATCCATGAAAAAGGTAACATTCCCCTTTCTTTTATTATACCCCACTTCTTTACAAGCTTTACACTTGTTACAGGAAAAAAAATCCTTTTGTCGCAATAATTGGTTTTGTAGGAGCTTTTATAAAACTATGAGTAATTTTATCCTTTATATTAGGTGCCCTACGATGTACAATACTAGGATTTTTGGGCAACCTAGATCCTATAACAGGATCGTTCCTTACAATATGCCAATTTTTTCTAATAATATTTCGTATCAATGAAGAACTTGTGGAATATGTGGTAATGAACGGAACCCTTAATGTTTTATCATTATCATCAATTCTCTTTGTATGAAAATTATCAATTTTTTTGATGTTATCGCCAGAATGGACTGCGATTTCTTCTCTAACCTCCTTCAATGCTGACGACACCCTCTGTTCCTCATAATTCCTTTCTATCAAACGAGATTTAATAACTTGTGACTGTACATCAAAGTCCTCTATTTTTGTACAGTTTTTCTTTTTTCTTTTTTTTTTTGTTTTTTTTGTTTTGTTTATACAAGTATTTATTAATATTGGTGAGATACCATCTGATAGATATTCTGGTCCATATTTGTAGTTCCATGTTATGAAAACAATTATGCCAAAAAATGCCCTATGTATAGTATTAGTAAGAGACTTGTTCACACATAGCATTATGACCAAGGGATCTTGTCTCAGCAGAACTTAATTGTTCTGATTAGCTGCAGCTCACTGAAGCTCTGGAAGCTTTAGGGCATGACCACACATGGCGGAATTCCTCCGCAACTGTCCGCATCGATGCCGCACAGAATCTGCGTTGCAGATTCTGCAGCGGATCTGCACAAAATGTGCAGTACATTGATGCGGACTAGCTGCTGCAGACTGCGGGAAAAGTGCTTCCCTTCTCCCTATCAGTGCAGGATAGAGAGAAGGGACAGCACTTTCCCTAGTGAAAGTAAACGATTTTCATACTTACCGGCCGTTGTCTTGGTGACGCGTCCCTTTTTCGGCATCCAGCCCGACCTCCCTGGATGACGCGCCAGTCCATGTGACCGCTGCAGCCTGTGCTTGGCCTGTGATTGGCTGCAGCCGTCACTTACACTGAAACGTCATCCTGGGAGGCCGGACTGGAGACAGACGCAGGGAGTTCTCGGTAAGTATGAACTTATATGTTTTTTTACAGATACATGTATATTGGGATCGGTAGTCACTGTCCCGGGTGCAGAAACAGTTACTGCCGATCGCTTAACTCTTTCAGCACCCTGGACAGTGACTATTTACAGACGTCTCCTAGCAACGCTCCCGTCATTACGGGAGCCCCATTGACTTCCTCAGTCTGGCTGTAGACCTAGAAATACCTAGGTCCAGCCAGAATGAAGAAATGTCAAGTTAAAAAAGCAAGACGCATCCGCAGCACACATGACATGTGCATGACAGCTGCGGACTTCATTGCGGAACTTAGAATCTCCATTGAAGTCAATGGAGAAATTCCGCCATGAGTCCGCCACTGCTCCGCAACAGACAGAGCATGCTGCGGACACCAAATTCCGCTCCGCAGCCTATGCTCCGCAGCGGAATTGTACGCATCGTGTAAACGAACACTGCTAAATTAAAGTGAAAGTCAATGGAGAAACGGCTCCGCTGCGGATTAACGCTGCGGAGTGTCCGCAGCGGAATTTAAGTGGAATTCCGCCATGTGTGAACCCGCCCTTAGAGATTGGCCACAGTTCAGACTAAGTGGAAAATTAGAGACAGAAAAAATATAAAACAACTGATAAAATATAAATAAAAATCAATATAATGGATATGGGATGATATGTGGAATCTAACCAACTATAAAGGTGGCAAATAGGCTTGTTTAGCATAATATATTATATATATTTTTTTACTTTTTAAAGAGATTAGGCATTTATATAAAAATAATAAAAGTGTATATATATGTATACGATTATGATGGTAAGATCAGATTATCTCTATATATTGCAGAGATCATTGTGGGTGTATATGTTTTTTTTTAACCATTTTTTATGTATGTAAATTTATGTAAATTTAAATGATATGCGGCTATATAAACCTGTTAATTAGACACGTCACACATGCCCCAGAGGAAGCCGGAAGGGCGAAACCCAGGGTCGGGCGAGAGTGTTTGGCGTGCCGCCTAGAAATTTTAAAGATTTTTACTTACCTTGATGCTTTTATTTCTTGTTACTTCTGTGAGTATGGATTAAACTTGGCGTGGAGCAATCTTTTTCAGAGGGTGTTGCACTATGTGTCTTCCTTTTTCCATCTATTAGAGACATAAGATCCTTTTCCTACCAGGAGTTCTTTGAATGTGGAGGGAGACGATAAGGAGCTTGGTGGAACTACAAGGATAAGAATTACCATCCACACCCTCATTGGATTGCGGACTGTCCACTGCATTTTTCTGGGAGAGAGTGTCTATACTGAATGATATTGGACTGTTACCAGTGCCGTCTGAGCGGTAAACTTCACTGTACTTAACATTTGGATGGAGTTTGTATTTTCCTCCCCGTGTTTGTGTGGGTCTCCTTCAGATATTTTGGTTTCCTCCCATACTCCAAAAACATACTGATCGGTTTATTGGCTTCCTATGAAATTGGCCCTAGTGTGTGTCTAATATAGGGAAATTAGATTGGAAGCCCCATTTGGACACAGTGACTGATGTTAATGGTGACCATCGCTGTACTTCACTGTGGAATATGTTGGCACTGGGTGAGCAACAGGGAAAGATAAATAAATTTTTATGCAATGTTTATTGGATTTTAAGACTACAGAGTACACAAAACTCTACTGTAAATTTGTCCATTATTGAAAAACTATGGACAAAATCTCAAAAGCTGAAGTATGCCCTTAGAAATTAGACAGAAATAGCAAGAATGCTTCTTTGTTTCCTTTCATTAATGTGTCCTATAATATTTCTATTATGTTGTCTGTATTGTCTTTTTTATTGAATGTGGTACAAAGAGCAAAAACAGTTTTCAAAGTGCCCTTGATTAAATATGTTTTTCAGTACTTTAGATAATGCATTGTATGGAATACTATTTCAGCTTTTTTTCTATTTCATTCTGTAACCTTGATGGTAAACATTGTTTGCTGTTG
This sequence comes from Rhinoderma darwinii, assembly GCF_050947455.1. Taxonomy (NCBI): domain Eukaryota; kingdom Metazoa; phylum Chordata; class Amphibia; order Anura; family Rhinodermatidae; genus Rhinoderma; species Rhinoderma darwinii. The sequence goes on from NC_134693.1 coordinate 35,451,489, forward strand.
TGAACATTTATTGGCATTGTGTGCTTACCACCGTGCTGATATAACTTTTGTTTAAGGTTTTCTTATGATGGAGACTTTTAGATATAAGCGTAATACTGGTTAGGTTAGAAAATTAATTGTAAGATTATGCTAGAAAATGAATTTATGGGAGAACTTTCTAAATAGTCTAGCATTTATTTTGTAACTATGTAGAATCTAGGTGCAACTCTTGAGGATTCAAGATTTACAAGAGCGATTTCCATTTTGATGAATCAATGGAGAAGACATATAAACCAGATGAATTGACACAATATTGTTCATTAAAAACTAATAATGTAATGCATTTACAATAAAATACATTTGGCTAAATGGACCCACATCTGAACCAAAATAGATGTTTCAGGATTGTCTTGAATTTTTCAATCTGCTGGAAAGGAGACGGTTTGGTAAAGCAGATAGTAAAATTGAATGAGTAAAATAAAAAAATAAAAAAAGCAAAAATAAATGTTGATGAGAAAAATAGGCAGTAATAGTAATAGAGGGAGTAATAGAAAGAACATGCAGGCAGCTCAACGGATGCAGAAGGGAAATGGGACCAGTGGTGGAATGGAGCAGCAGCACAAATAGCATCCAAACCTGTGGTGGAACATGTATAGAGGACAACAGGACAGGAAACATCATTATTATGGACATGTACAAACCCTAGCATTTCATTTTGAGCATGTACTTGTGATCTTATTTCATGGATGAGTTAGTTAAAAAAATAAAATAAAAATATCTGAAGATGTGCCACTTGTAGCAGGGCGTCGACTATGGTAAAAAGAGAAGGATTGTATTTAACATAGCACAAATTTCTCCTGAGTAATGACAAGTACTTGAATTTAAGAATCTCTTGTTACAGGCCAACACACAGCCAGACTATTGGCCTCATCATTGGATTGGGCAGAATTATTGGGCCGTGTCTAGCCAGTTCAACAGTCCCTAAATTAAAAGTCACACACACCACTGTAAGAAATACAACACCACTTGGCCATAACATGCAGTCAAGGGGCCCTGTAGCAAGGAAATAGGGTTCAATTATTATAACTGTTAAGTATGATTTCTATTTCTGGGACACCCTTTGTCCTGCAACATTTATTGCCCCTCATTTCTGGCACTCCTTTAAGAGTAACTGGAACCCTAAAGTCTCATGCACACGACCGTAGCTGTGTGAACGGTCTGTGATTACGGCACTGAAGAGCTGCGGTGTGTCATCCGCGGGCCGTCCTCAATCATGATGTGCATTGACTTCAAGGAGCCGCAATTGCCGTCCCTAAAATGACATGTCCTATTTTTTTTGGGTCTAGGCTCTGGCTAATGCACAGACCGTGGGAACCATGGTCGGGTGCATTGGCTCATAAGGTTAATGTGTCTTATACTATCCACAGTTTCCATCAGTTTCATTATTACTAACTATAAATTATCCCTGTGCCCTATTCTGAACCAATAGATTCTGGCAATAGGATATTGATCCTCATCATGAAAACTACAGTCAATTAGATCCTCTTCAGAGGCCTCCCATTGTCTCCATATTTAAGACAGTTGTCTGTGATACTTCATTGTTTCCAACATCCTGCTATATTATTCCACGTTTAAATACTGTACTGTGGATAGGACAGTTTGTTTTTTTTGTCACGATTTAGGGGCATACGGACCCACTAGGCTGCATAGCGAAGAGGCAGCTGACCAACACAGTCTATGCAAAAGTCTATGGAAGGAATGTAGCACAAGGGTACCTGGGATAGTTCAGACGGTGGCATGGGCTCTGGCACAGATAATGCTAGATGTGGCGGGTTGCGCCAGACGTGGCGCATGGTATCTGGGATGGCGGATGACAGAAGACATGGTGTATTCCAGCAAACGAGGCAAGGCATGGCTCAGATACTAAACAGGCTCTGGAACAAGACACAGCACGGGATACAGGAGATAAGAGGCAGGGCACGGGAATACTGGGAGCAAGAAAGCCCTAAGGGATCATTTGCAATACAAACATGGGAAAACTACAACAACGCTCAAGCAGAGAGTGGAGGTGCGGAGCCCTTCTTATAGTCCAGGATGGACAAGGGTTAATTAGGGAACTTTAACATGTGTGTGCGCTGGCCCTTTAAGGCCGGGCCGAGCACGCAGGTGCACCTTAACAGACAGAGTAGGGCTGGGCGGCCGCGAGTGCTAGGAGAGAGACGCTGGCCAGATGCCAACGGTCTGTGGTCGCAGCCATGGAAAGGTAAGGAACTGCGGCGGTCCGCGACCACGGCCGTAACAGTTGCCTTCATGTAATACCAAATTTGTCCTGTAGTGGCTGCTGCAGAACAAATGTGTGATTGCCTGCTAGTCGTCCTGCAAGCACCAATGCCTATTCGGGTCAGTTTCTTTTTCACATGTGTGATTTACATAACATGCCTTTGTCCCTTAAACAGATAGGGCAATACCAAAACTTTCATCATGTCCCCTTGGTCTCTTCTTTGCAGGTAAAATTTCCATTGAACATGATAAATATGCAACAATAAGGGTATGTTCACATACGGCTTATTTTGGGTCGTTTTTCGAGCCGTAAACGGCCTCCAAACTACCAAAAAATTGGAAGCAGAACGCCTCTGCCTATTGATTTCAATGGGAAAAAACTGCGCGTAAAAAGACGCCTCGTAAAAAGAAGTGCATGTCAGTTCTTGGAGCCGTTTTTTATTGACTCTATAGAAAAACAGCTCCAAAAACATCCGTTAAAAACGCCATGAGAAATACGGGTTTTCTTAAAAAATGGCTGAAAATCAGGAGCTGTTTTCCCTTGAAAACAGCTCCGTATTTTCAGACCTTTTTTAGTAAGCGTGTGCACATACCCTAAGGAGCATCAAATAATTTTTCATCTCACTCTACATAACTGGAAGATTTGTGTCCATAATAGGTGTTTATAGCACAGTAAATGTTTTCTGCTCACGTGACTTATTAGCTAATGAAACATTTTACGTAATTAATTTTCAATTCTTAAATTTAATTACCGTATTACTATTGTCTATTGAATAATGGAGACAACGCTAATAGCAATATCACATCCTTGCTCAGCTCTTTCCATATTGCCACCTCTCCATTCATTTTCCATCTGGATGTGGCAACGGCAGCAACATCACCTGTTAGGGGACTACCTGTTCTCCCGATAGGGTAGAGTCCAGGAATCGGGACCCCCACCTTTCACATATCTATCGGATTAATGTCTATAATGGAAAACCCCCTGTTATCTCACAACAATGCCATTCGCGTCTTATGTAGATAAACAAGGCGAGTGGTTAAACTTGTGCTTCTTATCAATATTTATTTTGTCTATTCTTTTCTGACTTAACACAGGAAGTAATTTCATAATGATATCAACAACAAAAAAAACAATGTATATTTAAATTATTTGGATCCAGATAGTATTAAAGCAGCATAAGGCTATAGTCTGTGTAAACGTCTGCCTAATGGTTGAAAAAAAATCACTTAAGTGCCTTCAAGTGATGTAGCTGTTTGCAAGCTTGTTGCTGAACATATTTCAAAGCAAGATCATGCATAATACATTTCTTCTCACAGACCATCAAAATATGCAGTCAGTAGAGGGATATTATTATAAATCCTACAGCATTTGCTTGCCCAACCATTTCACAAGTCATTGCAGAATCTGTCCTTATAAAACCTTTATACATAAAGCAAACATTTCTACGAGCCAGAATAAAACATTAAGAATTAAATATTATAAGAATGCTTACATATATATTTGTTTTACTATATACGTTACAAATACTGAAGGAGATATCATTTTATAGATAGTACTAACCTATATCGCGCCTTCATGGGAATGGCTGATATTTTCTATTGTAATGTTAACTGGACTGCTCATATTCTCTAAAACAGACGAAATTGGGTAAATGAAGGAAGAGCATTTTACACCTGTAGCTGTTTTGAATGGGTACGACTGTTATTTATGGCTGGAATTGCTGTAGATATATAGATATATAGTTTAGTTACTGATATGGCTTTATTGAGGAATACTGGTAGGAAAACATTATTGAAATGGTGCAAATTTGGTTCCACTCACGTTGACATAGCTGAATGAATCCAAAGTATGTGAAAGTGCCGATCATATAGGTAATGTATGTATATGAGTAACAAACTGGTTAAATAGGTTGTTTCATGAAGACATTTACTTCGGGTCCTGCTTCTGGAACCCCTAGCTATCAGCTATGATAGCCAGGGAAAGCCACGGCTGGCTATAAGTGGCCATTGCAGGGGAAATGTAGTACAACATGCCATCCATTCAAATGAATAGCAGACCATGTAATATATGGAAAAGCCACGTCCCACAGAGCTAGGGGAACTTTTCCATATGACGTCCATTTGCTCTAAAATGGAATATGGAAAGGTATTGTTCTGGATAGACAACTTATTTAAGGAACGGAAAAAAAGGGTTTTTAAGCATTTAATACTACCAACGCAGACTAAAGTTATCATTCGTCTACCGCAGAGATCTTTATTGGGCCCATTTTTCTATAGCCAGCTTTACATGTATGTAATACAGCCGCATTTCTATAGCAACCTAAGTTTGAATCGGTAGAATCCCGGGTTATTGTGGCTGTAATTTGGAAACGAACATGTGGTCATATTACGTCCATGTGGAAATGGCCTTCCAATGTTTTTATTTACCGCCCGATTAACAATAAAAAGAATCATTCTTATTGGTGACACAAAATTATTTAGATTCTTAAAACTCAGCATAGCTGGTAAATTAAATTTTCTGTTAATAAATGTAAGGCTATGCACCACTAAAGGAAATGGCTCAATGTACATTAAATACAATACAGCAGGGGACATAGAACTGGAGAAGGATGTAAGAATACTATTTAACAGTGAGCTAAGCAGAACTTGATGTGGAGGTTCCAGTTACAAACATAAGAATCAAATATAATGTTGCCTCTTTAAGAATTATGTCTGGAGCTGAAACCTAAATATGTAAAAGTAGAGACACCCCACAGTAAAAAATGATATAGGAAAGTTGGATAGGGTTCGAATGCAGAAACTAGATTAATAGGGTTTGGAGGTATCGTATGGAGAAATGTTACAAAAATGAGACTTGTTGAGTTTGGAATAAAAGATGCATAGAGGTGATCTACTAAACATGTATAAATCTATCTAGAAATAGTATTAATATTTGGATTCCCCATGAAATTAAAATTCTGGAAAAACTTTTTTAGACCTCTGCGTTGTGACGTTTCTCTGTTCAGTCTGACTGTTATGTTCTGCTTCCCTGCTGAGGTGGCTGGTAACCTAGGCAGCTTAGCGTTGACTAAACTGGGGTGCAAAGTGTTCCCCTAAATGTCACCCTTTAACCTTTTTACAGAGATGTGGCCTTTGCTGCAGAAAAATCACCAGGTCTCAGTTTCTAGAGTAGTCTCCGACTGGCGGTTAGGGAGAAGGTGGAGCAAAGGACGTAAAAGGGAGCCGGAATGTACTTTAGGTCATTACTAGAAATGAGTAACAAATAGCAGAGACTAAGCAGAAAGGCAAAGGCGTAGCTAGGGGTTTAGCACAGGGGGAGCAAAACGTATCTGAGTGGGCCCCAACCCAGTGGGCCCAACCTAACGCATGTTTATAACTGAAGAGGCACATTCTAATTATATACCAGCCATCATCCCTGTATATAACCCCATCATCCCTGTATACAGCCCCATCAGCCCTGTGTATATACCAGCCGTCATGCCTGTATATAACCTCCATCATCCCTGTATATAACCCCTATCATCTCTGTATATACCGGCCTGGCTAGTATATACAGGTAAGATGGGGGTTATAAACAGGCATGATGGCTGGTATATACAAGGATGATGGGGGTTATATACAGGGATGATGGGGTTATATAAGAGGATGATGGCTGGTATACACAGGAATGATGGGGGTTAATGCAGGGATGATGGCTGGACTACCCATCATCCCTGTATGTAACAACCATCATCCCTGTATATAACAACCATAATCCCTGTATATACCAACCAGCATTCCTGTATATCTACCCCATAATCCCTGTATATACCAGCCAGGCTGGTATTTACAGGTATGATGGGGGTTATGAACAAGGATGATGGCTGGTACACACAGGGATGATGGGGGGTTATATACGGGTATGATGGCTGGTATAAACAGGGATGATGGTGGTTATATAAGGTGATCATGTCTGGACCAGCCATTATCCATATATATAACCCCCATCATCCGTGTATACAACCCCTCTATATATACCAGCCATCATCCCTGTATATACCAGCCATCATCCCTGTTTATAACCCCCATCATCTCTATATATACCAGCCATCATCCCTGTATGTAATCCTCATCATCCCTGTATATACCAGCAATCATCCCTGTATATACCAGCCATCATCCCTGTATATGCCAGCCATCATTCCTGTATATAACCCCCATCATCCCTATAAATACCAGCCTGGCTGGTATATATAGGGATGATAGGGTTTATATACAGGAATGATGGCTGGTATATACAGGGATGATGGTGGTTATATACCGGGATGATGGGGGTTATATGCAGGGATGATGGGTATTCCAGCCATCATCCCTGCATTAACCCCCAACATCCCTGTATATATCAGCCATTATTGATGTTGACAAACCTCATCATTCCCTGTATTCATTCATTATTGAGGATGGGTGCTTGCTCACGTTCTCTTCTAACATGCAGGCTTCTTCTGCTCCTCTCTGGTGGGCAGCATTAAAGGTGTATTCTGCTCTTGCAGACGTGCCTAGCTTCTGTCCCTGATTATAATAGCAACATATACTGTGTCCCACACACTGCACTCCCGATAGATAGTGCCCCATAGAGCCCCCTTTAGATAGTGCCCACATACAGCCACCTGTATATATTACCCACATACAGCCCCCTGTAGATAGTGCCCCCCATAGATCACCCTGTAGATAGCACTCACATACAGCCACCTGTAGATAGTGCCCCACATATAGCCCCATGTAGATAGTGCCCCACATATAGACCCCTATAAATAGCTAGCGTCCTCTGAAAGGTCAGACAGGCAGGAGGCCGCCCTGTGTGGCGTGGCCACGGTGGTCATGGCGGGGGCAGCGGGGGTGGCGTTCATGGCGAGGATGGGGGTGGTCGTGGTGGGCCCAGGACCACCACCCCCCCTACCCCCGCTAGCTACGCTACTGCCAAGTGCCATGGTGGCACCCAGTTGTCAATTTATTTATACATTTCCAGAAAGAATAAGACAAGAACGGCACAATGCAGAGTTCTAAGAAGAGATGCTTCAGAATTGCTATTTCATGGGGAATACAATTATTTACCAAAACAATAATTTCAGGAGAGGTGACAGTTTCTCTATATCTTGTACTGTATGTGCTGCAGTGATACACTGTCACAAAGTATATTCCTCACATTATGCCCCTGTTTTACGATGCTGTGCCTGAATAAGAATGTTACTTTGTTTACGTCATGAGGGATACTTTATAATTCCCATATAAATTGAAAGGCCTAGTAAGTCAGCGGATAGCAGAGTCCATGGGTAAAAAACCACCTTCATAAAATGGGCATGCACTATGCATGCTATCCCAGATTTTGGGTGGATACTCCCCGGTACAGTTTAGATTAATTTCCTATGAGACTTTAAGTCCCGCTGGGGGACACAACATTGCTGTGGAATATGTCAGTGCTTTATAAATAGCAAATAAACAGTAACATTATACTAAAGTATAAGCAATCTAAATAATATTAAATCCATTTATATATTGTTATAGTGAAAAATATAGCAAAATAACAAAAGCTATTTCTCTAATGTTTCTGTTTCTGAGTAGGATTCAGGGACTCTAATGAAAATCATTATCATAAAGATTGCAATAATAGGTGATTCAGCTGCCCTCGTGCTAGTAAATCTACCCGAGAACAGATCATGCATGCTTATAAAACAACAATGATTTGTTTCATGGTTGAAATGCGCCAGACTTTCCATATTTTATTGGAAACATTATAAAAGTTTTATGTGTTTCTATACAAAGGACATAAAGGAAACAAATATGCAAAGAAAACATGGTTATTTGTAAGTGTACCATCACGGTCATCAGGAATTGAGCCATACAAGGTCAGGCAAGCACGTTTCTCATTCATTTTTGCATAATGCGCTTGACTATTATAAGCTACATCCATCTTGGACCAGCTCGGTTCACTTCTATGCATGGAAGCAAAATACTCTTCAATTTCCTGACTCATCCCGTCATTCAAATATTTGTTTTATGAGTGCAGAATAATAAATGCAATGAGCTGTGTATAAGCTCTAAACTTTAAAATTGGTCTGGTTCCAAATCATGAATTTGTTGTGTTTTTCTTTCTATCTGGGAAATAGATTTTTATCTCTTTTGAACTGTAACATTCAATGGAACATCACTGAGCCTTACCACATTGTTATATGGCTTTACACTTGTGGTAACAGAGAATGAAAGTTAAATATTACACTAAGAAATGAGAATGTTACAGCAATATGATTAACAGCAGAGCCACTGACATGAGCAATTCGTTTTATGAGTATTACAGTAGCAAGAGAATTTCTTGGATCATGTGCATTTTTACTTAGGCCTCATGCACACGACCGTAGCCATGTGCACGGCCGTGATTTTTGGGTCGGCCGGTCACGGAGTGAAAGCCACGAGCCACCCGCAAATCGCGGGCCGCGCACATGGCCGCGGCCATTATTTTCAATTAGCCGGGACCGCAGAACACGGCCGTAATAAGACATGTCAGTTTTTTCTGTGGTGCGGGATCCTGGGCCATGCACGGACCCGTGAAAACCACGGTCGTGTGCATGGCCCCAAAGGAATGAATGGGGCCGCAATTCTATCGTGGATTTTCAGGGGAATTGCGGCTGCAAATGCACGTTCGTGTGCATGAGGCCTTACAGTATATTGCAAGAATTCTTAGAGGCATGGTAAATGTAGCTAAAGCAACAGTGGTGAATGTGAAAAAGATAAACTGGTGAGTAGATGCAGTATATATATATATATATATATATATATATATATATATATATACATATATATATATATATATATATATATATAGAAGATCAATTATAGAGATGTAGCAGGTGCCAACCTGTCACTTGGTACCCATGGTCATGTAGAAATCTTTCTGGTGTTGTAATGACAGGGTAGGGAGACAGACAGGTGAGCCCTAATCTACCCGCCGCTCACTCCCTGCCTACTTGCATGGCACGTCCTAGGCGACGGCATACAACTGGGCGACGGTCCCTACGCTCAATATGTGTACGACAGACAAGGGTACACAGAAGCTAAGGGAAATGGGGAAGTTGCCCATGGCAACACCGTGAGCAACAGGAGTAGTGAATGAGCCGAGTCAAGCCAGGAGTGTACGAGGTACCAAACGCAGAGCAGGAGCGTAGTCAGTAAAGCCAGGGTCAAAATGAAGCAAGGTCAATGATAATAGCAGGAGCAGCAGAGCCAGGAAACAGGAAAGAATCACAGGCAAAGACAAGCAGGAAATGAAGGTATAAATAGGCCGAGGGCGGGAGCTATAACCGTCTGGCCAGGCTGTGATAGGCTCTCCCACTCCTCAGCCTACCAGCCTGAGTGGTAGCAGATCGAGTCACTCTATCAGACCTAGGAGCAGGTGCAGACTGATTAACCACGGGCGTCGACACAGAAGCTGTGTCTGGCAGATCCTTTACAGTACCCCCCCTTTTATGAGGGGCCACTGGACCCTTTCTAGGTGGACCTGGCTTATTGGGGAACCGAAGATGGAACCTTCTGAGCAATACCCCAGCGTGAACATCCCGGGCGGGTACCCAAGTCCTCTCCTCACGCCCGTATCCTCTCCAATGGACCAGGTACTGGAGGGAGCCTTTGACCATCCTGCTGTCCACAATCTTGGCCACCTCGAATTCTACCCCTTCAGGGGTGAGAACAGGAACCGGAGGTTTCCTCGAGGTAGCCAAGGACGGGGAGCAGCGTTTCAGGAGGGAGGCATGAAACACGTCGTGTATTTGAAAAGACGGGGGTTACTCCAGTTGGAAGGAGACAGGGTTAAGGACCTCAATAACCTTGTACAGCCCTATATACCGGGGAGCAAATTTTTTGGACGGGACTTTAAGGCGCAAATTTTTTGAAGACAGCCACACCAGATCCCCGACCACAAACAAGGGGTTAGCAGAACGTCTTCTATCTGCCTGAGTCTTTTGTATGCTCTGGGACGCCTCTAGGTTCTTCTGAACCTTGGCCCAAACTGTGCACAGTTCCCGATGAACGACATCTACCTCGGGATTGTTGGAACCACCAGGTGAAATGGAAGAGAATCGTGGATTAAACCCAAAATAACAGAAAAAGGGGGAGACCCCTGACGAGTTACTGACCCGGTTATTAAGGGAAAATTCGGCGAGGGAAATGAAGGAGACCCAATCATATTGACAGTCAGAGATAAAACACCTTAAATATTGTTGTAGAGACTGATTAGTCCTCTCGGTTTGGCCATTAGTTTCAGGATGGAAGGCCGAGGAGAAGGACAGATCAATCTCCAACTTTTTACAGAAAGCTCTCCAAAACAATGAAACAAATTGTACCCCTCTGTCAGAAACAATGTTGACAGGAACCCCATGGAGACGCAGGATATTTTTGACAAACAAGGTAGCTAACGTCTTAGCATTGGGTAGTTTCTTGAGGGGCACAAAGTGGCACATCTTACTGAAGCGGTCTACTACAACCCACACCACCGACTTGCCTTGAGATGGGGGCAGAGCGGTGATAAAATCAATGGAGATATAAATAGGCCGAGGGCGGGAGCTAGAACCGTCTGGCAAGGCTGTGATAGGTTCTCCCACTCCTGAGCCTACCAGCCTGAGTGGTGGCAAATCGAGTCACTCTATCAGACCTAGGAGCAGGTGCAGACTGATTAATCACGGGCGTCGACACAGAAGTTGTGTCTGGCAGATCCTTTACAGGTGTCTTTGCTGATTTTTGCATCAGCAATACGCGTTGGGTTCTAGCTGTGGTGGTCGCTCGGACCACTTATTATCTCCTTCTTCCAATCAATTGATTGCTCCTTCTTTTTTGCTATATTCTCTCTATTATTTACATTCATCCCTTCCCCTTTATTCTGTCAGACTTCTTGTCTTTTTTGCATAGTTTTCCTCATATTTATGCCTTCTGATCTGTACTTTTTGGTTATGCACTTTTTTTTTATCTGTACCAATATATCTCTTTCTAGCACTTAGCACTTTATACTACATTTAGAGAGCAGTTGATGCTACCTACTAGCACTTTATATTGTGTTTTGAGGAAGCTTTTCATTCTATATATTGTATACTTTGGTATACTGGAGAATCTATTTCTTACTTAACGTTTTGTCTGGTCCCATCTCATAATTTGGGTCATCACTGCAGAAGGCTCGCATTATTGTCAGTGTCCCTCATCTGAGATTTCCTTTTTTACTTTTTTTTTAAATAGTTTTTTGGGTGTATGTATTATTTGTGTACTTCAATAAAATGTTTGTGCTCTATTTTCTATTTTGAACCATTGTAGGTGCACATACTTTTTTCTTAAGTGGTATAAAAAATTGGTGAGGGCATTTTAGTCATAATGTGGGCAGTGGATATTCGTCTTTGATATTGAAGTTGAGACATTAGAACGGCAGATTGAAATCAATGTCAAGAATATCCAAGAGTCGAGAACGAGAAGATAACCAGGAACAGTACCTAAGGGTCCGACCCAGATCCGAGTTTGGAGGATCATAGAGGAACTCACAGACAGGACTAGACAGACAAAGGGTCTACCAAACTGGACACAATGCTTCAAGAGCCTTTTAAGCTACTGGCTTTGCTTTTATAAGCACAGATACTGCTGAATAGATGAATCCAATAACATAGACAGGAAAACACAGAACACAAGACCAGAAAAGACACAAGTTGAATTCCCTTTGATTTCAGGGTGGATCCCTGTCAGCTGCTGGAAACCTAAGTGCACAGTTTCAATTCCCAAAAGAAAACTTACTCCCTCCATTATTTGTGGAGTTCAACGTCTGACACAATTATGTCGGTTTCATGTAGGAAAGATATAACTGTATATATATGGCCGTGGTGTCCATTTATTGTCACTCATAATTGATCCTGCAATATTATTGCACCATGAAGTTTTTTTTCTCGGTTGCTGTTGATCTGAATAAATAAGCAAATACAAAAAGTATTTTCTCCTAATTGCCTTGGGTAACATATGATGGTGAATTAGAAGCAAGTAAAAAATAGACTACACATGGTCTAAACTTAATATATACGGAAAACATCTTAATAATGTGTCATAACAAAAGTTATTCCAGGGACAAATTATCATCTTTCAGATGATCTGCATTCTAATTTAGAGAATAACTAAAGTATTAAGCCTAGATAACACTGAGTTTTTTGACAGGGAGAAAAAATCTTCCTGAATGAATTTTGAGGCAGATTTGAGATGCAAGCATTTACTTTTGCATAGTTTTTGACTTTTTTTGCATCGTTTTTTACCCGTGGCAGTTGAATCCAAGCCAAAAATGTAGGCAAAAAATGCTCCAAACAGTTGATTATTTTGCCTCCTATTGATTTCAATAAGAGGTCAGAGGTGGAAATCGCTTGAAAAAAGTGCATGCTGCTTTTTTTTATCCGTGAGCTGCTAAAAGTTAAAAAAAAAAACGCCTCTGCCTCCCATTGAAATTAATTGGGAGCGGTTTCCGCATCAAAATCAATGCCAAAAAACTCTGTGTCCCTTACGATCCAACAGAGGAAACCCTAGATGAGAGATTGAAACTGTACAGAGAATTTTATTAGTTCATCATAGAAATAATCTTACTGTGGACATTCTGAAGTTTATCACAAAATTGAAAACATGAAAGGATGAATCTCAGGCCATTGAGAAGAAATGAAGCAATGAGTAATTTAATATGTACCTCAGATCTCATCATTATCTGGGCACTGTTTTTCTGCCAGTCTAATTTTTAATCATGAATCATATAGAGAATAATACTTGTAATAGATTATCCCTCTAACCTCTGGATAATGCCATTGTTAATACCATTATAAACAGTAAAGTTCATTCTGCCCTAATAGGTTTAAAGGGGAATTCCTATCTTTAACTTTTATGGCATATCTCACTGTGGGTCCCATTACCTATGATTCACCATAAAAGTGAATGGAGAGGTGGGTGTACTTCCTTGCAGTCCTCCCTATTGACATCTATGGAAGGGGCGGAAAGAGCCGAACACTAGATGTGCTTCGCTGCCTCTCCATTGACTTCTATGGGGAAATTGGCCTGCGTAAACCAGTGAATGGGTGTCACAGGACCTGAGTTATCCCAATAGATGAGGGACCCAGGGGGTGGGACCTGAACCTATCAGGTGTTTATGGCAGATCTTGTGCATGTGCCAAAAATTTTGAAAGATATGAATACCTCTTTAACAGTGCAGAACTAAAATTCCACCTGGAATACCAAAAAATGATGAGGTTGATGGGCATTATAAAATGTCACTGTAATGGCAGGTAGGAGGTGAAGGGAAGGTGAGCCCTAATCTACCCACCGCCCTGTCCCTGCCTACTTGCAACGACCCGCCCTAGGCGACGGGGTACAACTGGGCGGTGGTCCCTACGCTGTCTAAGTGCACGGGAGAACAAACAGGGAACACGCAAGGGAAGGGGCAGTAGCCACGGAACGCCGCGAGGAAACGGAGCGGTGAATGAGTAGTCAGGACCAGGATGAAGTGGAGTATACCAAAGTGAGCAAGGAGAAGGAAGCAAGCCAGAGGCAAAGCAAGCAGGTTAAGCGGAACTGCAGCAAGGCAGAAGTACGGCAGAAGCAGGCTGGAGCACGCAGCAGTGGGGCCAGGAATCCAGAAGAATTACAAGCACAGAGGAAGAGAACACGGCAGGTAATAAAGGACAGGGGGCGGAGCTAACTCCGACTGACCAGGCCGCGATAGGCTCTCCCACTCCTGAGCCTGCCACCCTGGTTGGTGGGAGATGGTGTCAGTCGAACAGGTCTGGCCTCAGGTGTGGATTTATTAATCCCAGGAGTATACCTAGACGTAGTACCTGGCAGATCCCTAACAGTCACAGACCAGTAACATTAACTAACAGTAAACCCCAGAATAATAGAATAAGGACAAAATATATTTTGAAAGTTGGAACATAACAATTTTTAGTCTGAGTTTTAGTCTGGATCTAAAGTGATGAAACCTGAAAGTTATCAAAGGCTGTAGGGGGTTTGAAATAACCTCTTAATGTAAGTGCAGAAAAATAATCCTAGTGGATAATAAAAGTAAACCCATTCTTTGCAATAAACTACAGAGCGAGAGAGATTAGATATTCTGTTATAGGATCTAAAACATAAACAAGCTAACAAACAAAAAGATCTAAATCAAAAACATAATTCATTGCTAGAAAAGGAGTGATTATGTTTGCAAATAATTTCCTGAGACTAGCGGGAGTTCTTCAAAGACATCTATGTAACTGCAAATCAACATGTAGAATCTAGGTTACTTAATAAGGTTGACAACTACAAAAACAAATATATGGTTTCACTAACCTTGTTTGATTATGCGGAGGGAGAGAGCATTGTCTTGATGTCTGAGGCACTCTCAGTAGCTTTCATCTATACTCTGTAGATTCTGCTCATATAAGAAAATCAATATTACTAGACAATGTTTGTTCCGATATGTAAATACAAAACTGCTCCACTAACTATTTCTACCTTTCATGTTATGTCATTTGTGGTGCTTCCTACAGTAGAGTAAATGCTAAATCTATTCCATTGATTCAGGAAGATACTAATAAGGTTTTTTGTTACATTAAGAAAATACAAGAAGATCAAACAAGTCTATAAATATAAATGAGGGTGGTAGTGCCCGAGACAAATAGGTGGACATTACTTACTCACAATATGCTGCTTGGTATATAGAATTAAAAATCAAGCGCTATGTACCGTACTTTAAATGTAAGAAATGTGGATTAACGTCATAGAGCCAGAATGAAGCCATGACACTTTCTCCCGGAAGCATAGTACCATATATTTTTATTAAAAAGTGAATTATGGAATGCATAAAAAAAGTAGAAGTACAATCTGTACATTATAGAGGATTACTAGATCTAACTTTCCTTGTACACTGTAAATGAGCATCTTTTTAGTCATTCTAATTCAACAAGAGATAGAAGATAACTACGAACTCCCTCACGCTATACTACTTTCTTATTCCTTGATCTGGTGGAAACTAGGGGCAGACCCCCCAGATCTCCGATTTACAGAATGTAGGGTGGATAGATATTTTTACATTTATTTTTTAATGTGATTTAATTTATAGGATCATATTGTACAGAAACTATGGGCTTGCATTTCCAAAAAGCAGCCATGGTGGTCCATAGCAGTGCGTTTCAGTAGTGGATTCTGTCTACAGTCTCCTCTAGCTGCAGCGATGAATTGCTTGTTTACCCACATGATCACTGCAGCCAATCACTGGTCTGAGTGGGTATATGGCACAGGATCGCTGAGACCAGTGCTTGGCTACTATACTTGGGTATACGGGCACGTCATCGAAGCAGCTATGTCAATACACAGCAGCGGGGAGGACCGTAGTGGTGGCGCTGGAACGATGGGGATCTGTGAGGTAAGTAATGATTCTTTTTATTTATAGATTTTTTGCATCCCTCCAACATTGGCCCATATTTAAATAACTCAGAAAATGCCTTTAAAGCAACTAAAAAAAATGAAGACTGCAAAACAAAACTAACATAACCTACTTTTAAAAGAGATACTTTATAACTTATCCAAAAATAACATTTTTGAGTGTAAAACTAAACCTTCACTTTAAGATCGGTCTGTATTTAAAAGTTCTTGCATCTGGTGGCAGATAAACAAAAAGCATAAGCATTACATTTTTTTTGCTGAAATTATAGCTGCAGTTCCCAAGTAGTGTTCCATATCATAGAGGTGGTGCCTTAATATACATTTATTGGGGGCGATTTATCAAAAATATCTTAGGGTGCATGAATTACCATTTGGTTAAAATGGTGCAAATTTAATTGATTCTATCCAGTAGACACAACTCCAACAATATTGCTTCTAAACCGAATATTTTAGGGATCGCTTAATCCTGCATTACTCTGTATTTTATAAGTTGAAAGATATTTTTTTTTTATCCCTAACCCATCCTTATTACAGAACAATGACCTAGAAATTCTACACTAATTACAAATCATTAACTATTGTTTCTGTTATGAATGTCACATTTATTTGAAATATTCTTTGCTGTTAGGCTTAAAAAAATTAATAGTTTGGGTGAGTGTTAGGAACGCATATTCTAGTAATGACTGGCGATAGAAGCTCAACCTATTTTTACCCTGTAAATTATTACTTGTCTATAACAAAAACTCATGAACGGCTCATTAAAATGTGTTCACTTGACAAATTAAAGGCCATAATGGTCTGATACCTATGATTAGCCTTTTTTTTTTTTTGTCAATCCACAGTATTTAGCTGATATGAAAGATAACATGCAAAATGAATATGTGAATTATTATACATAGATCTTAGCAGGGAATATGTTATGTATTCAAAAGATATAATAATCAATAAAATGCAATTAATATACCATTGGGTATGCCATTAAATAACATGAAAATGTTTAACAGGAATGTATCACCCATATTTTTTTTTACTTATTAAAACCAGATAGTAATGTCAGGGATCATTACTATGTATATTGTTTGAAAAATATTATCCTCACACATATGTATATACATTTCAGTTCTTTGTATAATATACTGACATATATAACAAGTTCTTTGTTCATGTCGGACACACCTATGGAAGACACCGGCCCCTGGAATGCAAGAAGAGTGAGTCTGAGAAACTGGTGGGGGCTTGGGCACTCCCATATCTCTGGGGAGGAGGCATGTGTCTCTTTCTGTGTTTCTTTGTTCTGAATAAAAAGTTTTCAGTCTTCCTCCTGGCTGAGAGAGGGAAGCTGTGTACCAAACATCTGTGTGGTGTACTTCTCTCCAGGCATGCCTTCAGCTTTCAATTTACAGAGGTGGTTATTCGGTGTGAAATACGGACCTGACATTTGGCACCCCAGATGGGACCCCACTCGAGGAAATATCAAAATCCGGATAATCGACAATCACAGGGTGAAACAGATAACTCAAAGTTGCCCACTGAAGGAATTTGATCCCCTCCGCAATAACACGGTAAGCGAATTGATTTTATAAATCTTCGTCTTATCTGTGTTAGTGGACAGTCTTGTGGCGATCTGTAGAACCCTTTTGTTGATTTCCTGGATTATCTCAGGCGACAGAGGTGATATTTTCCGCTGTGAGGTCAAAAACCTGTGAGACCTTAGTCGCGCCCGACTAACCATCCTCTGGGTAATTAGGGACTAGATAGAAAATACGCGGACACAATATATATGTGTGATAAGTCGTGGATAGTATTATAACCTGTCTTATACAGGGGCACGCGGGCATAAGTACATGTGTGATAAGTCGTGGATAGTATTATAACCTGTCTTATACAGGGGCACGCGGGCATAAGTACATGTGTGATAAGACGTGAGACGCGGGCACGCGGGGTGCAATGATGCACTGATAAGACGTGTGATAAGACGTGAGACAGGTGCACGCGGGGTGCAATGCACTGATAAGACGTGTAATAGATTTGTAGGTAAATATAGTGGCCAGACCAGAGAGTTGTAGACCGAAAATTGTTATATAAGTTACGTGTATAATATAGACTGTTAGAATGGATGGTTTACGGTCCATATTCAAATCATCAGGATCACCCGATCCTATTCATGATTTGGTGAAGTGAATGGAAGTTAGGAATAAGAAAGGTATTGTATGTTATATGTATTAGAAAACACAGGACCAGCCGACGCCCGGTAATGGCTTCTGTACCTCATGTTGAGTGTGTCCTCATTGTGGGTGGGAAACCCCCCCCCTCACAGCTGCGCAATGTGTTTCCAATGGGAGAGGCTGCCCCCCACCACCCACCCCTGATGTGGCCACGCCCGGCCCAACCAAATCAGTATGAAATAATCGCCTTGTTAATTTTGTCATTTGTAGTGTCTTCTATTTTTTAGGTTCCATGCTAGACGCTGTTCACTGATGAAGCAACACGTCATCATAATATAGAGATGGTGGCCGACAGATTGTACACTGTTACAGATTATATGTTTGATGTTTTGAACGTAGATAATTCCTATACAATGGTGTGATGAATGATTGCAGATACGTATGTTGTTTTGCCGGCATTGAAAGTGTTAAGATTGTGAGACTAGACGCTGTGAGAAGTGAGTGTGTGACCCCCCTCCCTCCCCCCTGTAGTATGCTGTGTTTGGGAGGAGGAGGGGGGCTGACTGGGTGCAGTCTGCAGGGCTGATGAGACAAAGGGATTTCAATATGCACTGCTGAGATATATATATATATATATATATATATATATATATATATATCAGTAATGTCTACAAACCTAAATAAATTTCTTCTCTTTGCGCATGCGCTGTTGTTTATAAAAGTTACGATATTTATGTGTTCTGATGTGATCAGATTTCATGTGTTTTGATGTTAATTCAGATGTATTAAACTACAGATACTCTGAGACACGGGGTTTTGAAAATGTATGTGCCCCCCACCGTTCCCTATTTTTATATACAGTTTATTGGTTTGCAGTAATTAATGTTATCAGAGATAATATTTTCTGTTTTATTGAATAACTAACTACAATTGTTTTGTTTTTGATTTCACACATAAATTATGTCATTGTAAAGATCGAATGTATTTTCGTAAAGGAAAAAGTCATTTTTTGTTTCAGGCTGTTGTGCATTACAAGGGGTTAAACTAGTGCCACACAGATAGAGTGCCAGACTTTGTTATGTTGAGATGTAGTTTTGAACTCTGCTACATTACTTTCGCAGAGTCCACAAAGGGGGGAATGGTGAAGGAACTGATCAGGTACAATTTTGGTTTGTTTTGAGGTAATTAATTTTGTTTCAGGAGATCTAAAAATGTGTAAGAGACCCCAATGAGTAATCCAGATTAAATGTGTATGAGAGTAACCTACATTTTGAGGTTTTTCTGTGTAGATGGTTCCAGATCTTTCCAGAACAGTAAATATGGCACTGGGTGAGCTGTGCTGTAGTCTCCACCCAATATGAGGTATTGTGTAAGAGACCATCCCCCTCCAGCAAATTTACACAGGAGGCAGAGGTGACGTCACTCACACGAGTCTTTATGGATTAAGATGAGGGAGAAGGCAGAACAAAAATTGTCTGGACATTGTTAATTTGATGTAAAGTTTTTAGGAATGTTTTTATTTTTATTTGTTTTTGTATTAATCAAGTATTTGCAGAACCTGATAAAAGTGAGATTTTCAAAGTATTCTGGATTATCAGATGAGTGTGGAGAAGTGTATAACATTTGATTTTATTTTAGAGGATGAAAACGCCACCCCTTTGAGATGTTCTATCTATATGTGACATGGGTTTTTAATGTAAATTTGTAATGAAGAGATATTTTATTATACAATATGTACAAGACAGGATACGAGGCACCAGGTAAATCATCCAGAAACCACTCTCACCTTCTTGTTCATCTCAAGGAGCGGAGCTGGAGGTGCTCGCTGAGGCTGTAACCTGGCAGAAGGTAAGACGGCCGACATCTACACTGACTCTAGGTACGCTTTTGGCATCGCCCACAATTATGGGCCCATTGGTAGTAGGAACTTTATTGGATCATCGGGTAAGCCAATTGAGAGAGCGAGAGAAGACAGACCTGACAACAAGGATATGTGCAGCCAGGTGTCAGTAAATTGGCTTGTCCCTGGATACAATAATGCCACCACTAGGTTTGTAGCAGCCGGCATGATGTGCGTACGGCATGACATAGGTAAAACAGCAAAGGTACCTGTGAAAAGTGCAGCCCGGCGAGATTACCCGTCCCAGCGACTGCAGAACATACAACTACCCGAGGTAGAAGTGTATGACAATGTGCTCGTATATGTGTAGATCTGTTCTCAGGGGGGCCTGAAGCCCGGCCTGTATCTTCCCCCACTGCAGACGTGTGTAAGGGACGGGGGAACAGTGTTATCCCAAGTATTGAACTGGTGTTTGTACAATGATAAGATGTCAGCAGTTCTCTAGACATTGTCCCAAGGTTAGTTTGTTTAATAACTGTATTTAAGAAGTGTTGTGGGAATATTAAATACTGAGGTTAAGTTTCATGTAAAGTTCTGGACCAGCCTTAGCATTGGGCTATTAGAGTCATGCGTCAGATAAGAGGTACAGAAGTGGAATATTCCCATGCGAAAACATTTTTATTTGTTTATTTTTGTTGTTATTGTGAAAGGAAAATTTTAGAGCAGAGAATTCTGTGCAGTGTATATGTGTAAGTATAAATATGTATATAAAGAAGAAGAATCAGTTTGTAGGTATCAGTTTTAGTTACTGACCAGTGTGAACGTTTAACATAAATCTGTCATTGTTAATGTTTTTCTTCAAGTTAATTATCTGATTAAGATCAATTACTGATTAGGCTATGAAAAGCTTGTTCTCCACAGGAAGAGTCCAACTGGGAGCGGAAGGCGTGAGAACCAGATTCTGACAGAATGTGGACGGATAAAGGATGGTAAACCGGTAACACCCAAGGCACTCTTGATGGCACTTGCATTGATGGTGTATGACCTCACATATGCCCCAAGACTGCAAGGATCGATTTGGTAAGATCTAATTGGTATGTCCCAGGTTTTACAGCTGTCGCTGCTAAATTCTGTTAGAGCTGTTTGATTTGCCTACAGAACAGTCCTGGCAGACCGGTGCCAACCTTATCATACCTGCCTCCCACGAAGAGAACCAACCTTGAGAGGCCTTCCCAGGTAGAACGAACCAGATTAGAGTAAGAAAAAATTGGTTTGAGAAACTTGTCAAATAAACATGTGGAATCTGTGTATGTTTCTGTGAGCTGGAGATGTTCTAGGCAATCAGCTGAGATCAAGGTACAAATCCTGCTGAAAGAGTATCACCAAGTGCAAATGAAATGTACCCAGTAATCACACATCTTCTAGGTGCCCTGTCCATTGGAACAGAGAAGTTTTTCCATATATATATATATAAAGGTGTTTGATGTCATTTAAGGGCCTGACATTATTGTATGTACTTAGAACAACGTTTATAGTGTATGCGGATGATGTTATCACCAGATTAGTATTTATTTTAACAATTGACAAGAGTTGGGGGTCCCCAGCAAGTGCCAGTAAATATGAACTAAAAGACTTTTAACACGATGAACTCCATCACTGAGATGCGGCAAGCGCAGCCTGAGCCACTACAACGCGTTTATCATGAACTGACGGCAGTGTCACAATTCTAAGCGGCCGCCCAGACAAGTAACTTACCAGAGAAAGAGTACAGATGCGGAGGGTTTGATAGTCACAATACAACTCCACTAATCCGCCTACGTGGGATCTCACCCCAGGCTCACAGCATGAGGTGCTATGTACAGCCTGATGACGTAAACTAAAGGAGACGGTGTCGGACAGATGAGTAGGACCAAAAGGAGTCCTGATGACATCAGCAAAGATCAAAGTAAAGACCAAAGACCTGAGTGAATCCGTCAGCAGGATCAAGTGTTTTGATAAGTAAGTGGCTAGGAGGGGGTAATAATAACTCCCCCACTGGACACCAACGTAGTTTGACTCCAGAATTGTGTGGGTTACCCTGAGGGTGACAGTCAGTGAAGAGCAGAAGACAGGAGAAGAAGAAGACGATGGTGTACAGGACTGGCAATGAACTGATGGGACCCGAAACCTGAGGGTGATAGCATTATGATTATTAGTTGAGGCCCTATTGTTTATAATGTCTGAGGTTTATAATTATAATGTGTGTAAATATGCCACGGTGCTGCAAATTACTATCTGAGGAGTTTTATGTGGAGGTGTGAGGTGAAGGTCACTGTGCTGCCCATGACCTGTCATATCTGCAGGGGTAAAGTCCCATTAGGACAGTAAGTGACAGTGCGACAATTATTACTGTTAATAAAATGTAGACCGGATTAATTATATATATATATTACAACCAGCAGCGGTTTGTAGATTATATCAAGACAACCATCCTGTATCCAGAGGAGAATAGGGAAAGTTAGGACCACTCCGACACCTTGGAAGTCCAGGTACAAAGGGGGGTTACTCATCAGGAGTAGCTCGTCTCAAGCTGGTGAAGAAATCCAAAACCCCTACTCGCCTGATTCGAGTGGTCAGTGATAGGTTGCTAGGCAAGACTCAGGGATAGAGTAATAATATTTTTAGGGGGGACTGTCAGGGATCATTACTATGTATATTGTTTGAAAAATATTATCCTCACACATATGTATATACATTTCAGTTCTTTGTGTAATATACTGACATATATAACAAGTTCTTTGTTCATGTCGGACACACCTATGGAAGACACCGGCCCCTGGAATGCAAGAAGAGTGAGTCTGAGAAACTGGTGGGGGCTTGGGCACTCCCATATCTCTGGGGAGGAGGCATGTGTCTCTTTCTGTGTTTCTTTGTTCTGAATAAAAAGTTTTCAGTCTTCCTCCTGGCTGAGAGAGGGAAGCTGTGTACCAAACATCTGTGTGGTGTACTTCTCTCCAGGCATGCCTTCAGCTTTCAATTTACAGAGGTGGTTATTCGGTGTGAAATACGGACCTGACAGTAAAACATATTGACCCACATTTACTAATGCTGTCTAATAGTTAGACAGCATAAACTTAGACCAGGCAGGAACAAAATGAGCCAAATTTATTACAGTGGTGCATGGTGCATGATCATTTTGGCGCATCTCGCATAACCTGTTAAACACTTTTCTCTTTCTTATACCATGCTCCGTTTTGGTGCCATTTTCAAAAAGTGTCTAGTGAGGTGCAAACATCAAAATTGCCGCAAACTGCAATAAAATTAGGCACTTTTTTTTTCACACTTTCTGGACCCAGCAGTACATCTGCCCTATTCTTTTCTTCTAATCTTTTTTATTGTAGATTTTTTTTATTCTATCTTCTGCATATGATTATGGGGGCAGCCACCTTCCTGAGCTCTACATGGACCATAGGAAACAATAGTCCGGAGCTGACCCATTTACTTCTATGGAAGAGTGTCCTAGGTATGATCTGTGACCTGTGCAGAGGTCATTGTGCAGTAAGGGATAAGAGGGGAGCTGTGTCCATCACCTATTGTCAATGGTGGATCCTGTGTTATCTATATACCATTCATTGTATTCCTGCCTGTGATGATAATGAGATGACTGTTGAGAAGTGATCTCTACAGAACAGGAAGTGTTAGTAGATAGTGAGGCTCAGTGGTCGGAGCGAAAAAATGCATGATTTCAGGATTATTTTTTTAAATAGATAATTACAGAGAAAATGGCAAAAAAAATCACCAGAAATATACAAATATGTCTCCATGGTTACAGGCTACAAACAAACACTGTGTGTAGTTTTGTCCTGCTGTCATGTGTTACTCCCTTCCATCTGCCCTCTCTACTACTGTTTAGAAGTTAGCAAGTAGAGGGGGCAGAGGGAAGGGAGTAACAGATGTCTGCAGATTTAGGGTATGTTCACACGTAGTCAACAAAAACGTCTGAAAATCCAGAGCTGTTTTCAAGGGAAAACAGACCCTGCTTTTCAGACGTTTTTTTACCAACTCGCATTTTTCGCGGCGTTTTTCGCGCCGTTTTCGCGGCGTTTTTTACGTCCGTTTTTGGAGCTGTTTTCATTGGAGTCTATGAGAAAACAGCTCCAAAAACGTCCAAAGAAGTGTCCTGCACTTCTTTTGACGAGGCTGTATTTTTACGCGTCGTCGTTTGACAGCTGTCAAACGACGACTCGTAAATAACAGGTCGTCTGCACAGTACGTCGGCAAACCCATTCAAATGAATGGGCAGATGTTTGCCGACGTATTGTAGCCCTATTTTCAGACGTATAACGAGGCAAAATACGCCTCGTATACGTCTGAAATTTGGCCGTGTGAACATACCCTTAGACTACTCACAGTGTTTGTATTCTGTAACCATGGAGACATATAGTCTGCATCGGAGATGTATACATGAAACAATAAGATATTTTATCAAGACTATTTGCAAAGTTGCTTGATTAGATTTTATTTTATTATAGATGCATTGGCTCAATAATAATAATAAAAAAAAAATACACATAGAATTTAAATTACTGGGTGCACACATAAAAAAAAAAATACTTCACTGAAGTAGTAAAAATATGTATATCCAGCTCTGTATATCTGTAAAACCAGATACAGTATGTTGAAACCTCTGTCTACTACCAATCAATAATATCTGGTGACGTCACAAAACCACTTGATACCACCCCAAACGTTACCAGAGCTGGTGGTGATAATTCAACAGATGCTATTCTGCAGCAATTTCTGCCACGGAATTGCTGTTGCGTAATTGTGTTGCAGAATTTGGTGTGGCATTTTACATACCATTGAAGTCTGAGAAGTAATTTTGCATGCAAAACCCGCAACACATTGCAGATTATATTTTCACCCATAGGAATTCATGGTGTAAATTTTTGCCGCGGATTTTTCCACTACAAAAATTAGAACACGTGTGACTGCACCCTTGTGGTGAAACCTATGGGTAAAAGGAGCACATTTATGTATTTAGCCTTGTTACAGCCTTTTCTTCTGTTTCTACTGGTATAGAAATGCATTTCTTAGTATACATATAGGAATATTATGAAACAAATATGACGCAAGTAATAAAACCAGTCATGATGTCTTCTTGCTTTCATGAATAATTTAAGAGATAGATGAGGCAAAACCAAGATATATCTTAACAGCTAAAAAGGAAAAGTTAAAACTAATGATGTGTGTAGACCTACTAGGAGGTGTTTTAATGTTTCTACCATCTAATGTTTTAACGTGGTGTTTTAATGTTTCTACCATCTACTGTATATGACCCTGCAATGTCAGTAAAGTAGGTGAGGACAATTTGTACATGATCAAAAGAGTGCGTCAACCAGGTAACAAAGGGCATGAATGAAGAACAAATACATGAATTGGCCCACAATTATAATAACTACTTGTTATGTTAGCTAAACACAGTTGTTGGAACAGGTACTGGATTATATATGCTTTTTCTGTTTATGAATAACTAAAAAATTATTTCAAGGAACACTTAGAACTTACAGAGTATTATGTCTAGTGTAGGAACTGAGGAGAGGAACATGACTCAGGAATACTCTCTTTGGTGTTTTTTCCCTGTGTCATGCTCCGCCCCCTCAGGCTTTGCTTTAGGTATTTAGGTATGGCTATACTCCTGAATCCTGATGTGGCCAATGTGTGTCTTCTCCTGTCTTCAGTTTTTGGGAAAACTCAGCAGTTTGTGAGCAGCCACCATTCATAGTGCTACTTTCTCTCTCAATCCCCTAGGCCCTCCTTTCCTCCTCTAGATTTCTATGTCAGCCAATCACAGTGGGGAAATCCAATAAATCCAAATGCTTGACTGCAGGGGTGTAGCTATATGGGGTGAAGAGGTCGCACCCAGGCCCTGGTGCCTGAAGGGGCTCAAAGACCCCTCAGCCACATAAGAAGATACGTACCAGTATTATAAATGGCACGTGGTAATTGGGTGCCCTGTTAAAGGGTTTAAATTGGGGCCCAGGAGCTTGAATTTAGTCTCTGCTTTACTGGATAGATTGATTTATAGCTTATGTGGTTAAAATGTATCAGTTGCCCTGTACACCATGAGACATATCTTGTTGTTTTGACTTTTCACTCCTAGACTGCCAGTGAACTAGAATTAATTTAGTTAAACCTAACAGGTGGAGCCGCTGTGAGAGGGGAAGAGGTAGGGCAGTGCAGGGGCTATGTGTTTCTATTAAGCTAGCGTAACTCTGCGTGGATTCGGCCTCGTAACTGCAAAAATGGCTGCTGTAATTTAGCTACTTCCTGTTTCCAGCTACAAAAAAAATTAAATACACAGCATTCAGACAAGAAGAGTTTCAGCTCAGCTATATTAGAATTTTTAAGCAAAATATTTTTTTCTGCATGTTATGCTGTACTCGAGAAATCTTCAGAAAGTGGCGTATAAGGGCCAGTTCACAAGGCAGATTTTGGGTGGCGGGTTCCGCTGCAAAACGCGCTGTGGAACTATTCCTGCTGACGGCAGGAAAATTCTTCCCTCCCATTGACATCAATGGGAGGTTCACCTGAAATCTCCCCGAAGATCGAGCAGGGCGCTTCTTTTTCCCGTTAGCTGAAATAATCAAAAAGAAGCGTTCGACTCCCATTTAAATGAATGGAAGGTGGAATTTCATGACGGATTCCGCCGCAAAATTGCTCCGTGTGAACATACCCTAAGAATGCAATACTGGGGCAGATTGTTTTTAATAATGGCTTAAAGATAGCCTAGAGATAGAGGTGCTCGTCGAAAGATGCACCAAATATTTCAATAACAAGCACGCTGTTTTATAGATTTGGCGCATCTTGGTGCATGTTAGACTCTTTTCCCTTCTTTACACCACCTAATGGGTGGTATACTTTAGACCAGTATTCTAGACCAAATCTGGCACATTTTACGACTCGACAAATCCACGGTCATATTTTAAATATGCAATCTGACGTGGCGAGCAAGTCTCAAATTAATGTTCTTTCTGGCACATGCATTAATAAATTTGGCCAACAATATATGAGCCAAGAAAATAGGCGCACTAGAGGCCAGTACCGAGGCGCAAAGACATTAATAAATCTGACCCATCTCTGTATGCATTTTCTTGACCAGTTTTATATAATTAGCAATATTTCCTTCTGAATTAATGTTGTCCATATATTAATAATATATTACCTTGTCCATAGAGCTGTGAAATATGACTGTTATATTTCCACTGTGTCCCTATACATGCCATAAGATGACACCAGTGGTGTTCAGTGAGCTTAGAAACCAATAATATTCATCCATTTTAGGTTCAGGATTTCTATGATCGTATCCATTCATCTCAATGCTCCATTTTGTCCTTTTCCTCTTTTAAGATTAAAGGGGTTGTCCAGTCCCTAAAAATTGATAGGCCATCAATAGCTGATGGGTCGGGTGTCCGACACCCAGGACGCACTGCTTCCTCTTCATTTCTACTTGCTCACTGTGAATCATCGACACACATGTAGCGGCACTTCACAGGTTTTGCAGCCTTCTTCTCCCATTCACTTCCTGAGGATAGGCCATCATTTTTTAGGGACTGGACAACCCCTTTAACTCTTCCAAGTGTAACTGCCTTTTCCAATGAGCATCAGCATAAAATTGATTTAAATTGTCATGGATCAACTTGTTTGTTTTCTCTGCCATCCACTGTAGTCTTTAAAGTTAAAAGGTTTAACCCCTTAAGGACACACAATATTATTTTTTTAATTTTAGTTTTTACCATAACTTTTTAAAATGTAGCTAAACGTTTGAGAACTTCTGACCTGTCACTATGACATCTCAGAAGTTTGTATTGGTGGGGGTCCAAGCACTGAGACCCCCACCAATCGCTAGAACGAAGCAGCTGAAGCGCTCATGTGAGTGCTCAGCCGTTTGTGTCTGTTCGGCTTTTTCTGGAAATAAATGTATCGGTGTACGGACTCTATTAGCCCGTATACTGATACATCAGCTTTCCGGAAAAAGCTGAACAGACACGAAGCGGCTGAGCGCTCACACGAGTGCTTCGGCTGCTTCGTTCTAGCGATTGGTGGGGGTCTCAGTGCTCGGACCCCCACCAATACAAACTTCTGACATGTCCCTATGACATGTCAGAAGATTGTCAAACGTTTAGCTACACTTTAATGTTTTTGTCGACATAGCCGTATGAGGGCTTGTTTTTTGCAGGACAAGTTGTAGTTTTTCATGGCACCCTTTAATGTACCTCATAATGTACTGGGAAAATGAAAAATAAATATGTGTGGTGAAATGGGCAAAAAACAGCGATTACAACCATCAGTCAGTAAAAAATACATCTTCACCTTATTCTATGGGTTTATACGATTACGGCGATACCAAATTTCTATTATTTTATTTTTTTTTATCTTTTACCACTTTTATGAAAAAAAAAATGTTTTGTGTCACCATATTCTGACGGGGCAAGCAAAACTTTTTCGGGTACATGTGACTTTTTGATAACCTTTTATTGAATTTTTTTTGGGAGCTAAGGTGACCAAAAAACAGCCGAGCGGGTTAAACAATGCTATATTGTAAAAGATTGGACCTTTACAAACGGGGCGATACCAGTTATGTTAACTTTTTTATTTTTTTTAATAATGCTTTAGGAGAAAAATGGGAAAAGGAGGGTTTTTTGAACATTTAATACTATTTTTTGCAACATTAATTATTTAACTGCTTTTTGCTAGTCCCCCTATGGGACTTGAACCAGCGATCGCTTGCATAATATACTGCAATACTAATATATTGCAGTATATCGCAATACTGACAGTCTCCTTTGAAGCCTTGCCAGAGGCAAGGCTTCAAAGAAGTACAGAGATGGCAGACCTGGGGGCCATCATTAGGCCCCCAGGCTTCCATGACAACTATCGGGACCACGCGATTGCATCATGTCGGAGGGAGCACCACCTGATTCTAACAATTCAAATGCCGCAGTCGCGATTGACCGCAGTATTTAAGAGGATAAACGGGTGGCATCAAAGTGATCTTCGATTCCACCTGTTGCAGTGAGGTGTCGGTTGTACTACACAGCCGTCACCAGCTAAGTATGCAGCGAGCTCAGCATGTGATCCCGCTCCTTACTTTCCCTTAATGGCGTTAAGGGGTTAAATACTTTTTGTGTCTTCAATTTTATTAATATTTCACATTCGTGAAGAGCCACAGAAGATACCATGCCCTATCCCCCTCAGGAGCCTCATCTCAAGCCAGAGCAGAGAGGGGCCATAAAAAGAGCCTCTGACTGTGGAGGACCCGACATGTTTGTACTTTACACAGATAGCCCATTTATTTCAATGAGAACGGTGTAATACCTAATTTCCACTGTGGTGGCGCTGCAGAGAAATTAAACACTGGTTGCCAGGCTCCCCCACAAATTATAGCCGATCTAGTATTTTAGGTTTACACCAGCGATATTTAGTGTCTCACCAATTATACTTATTAAAATAAACGATCCAAATTGCCCATATGCGATGTATCGTTCCAAATGTTAGGTGACCAATTCTAATAATAATTCAAAGTTATGGTAAGGTTACTTATTATTATTCAAATATATAAAGAACACCTAGTTGTTTCTTTTTCTTATTTATCTTTATCTAGGTGCATAAAAATATACGTTTTAAATGAAGTCACATAAGCCAAATATTTAACAAAGAGCATATAAAAAATAAGTCATTACATAGTCGGATGAAAAAGAACTGAATAAATAAGATTTTAAATAATTATGATCTGTTGAGGCTTGAAAGCATTATCAGTGATGTACTTCCTTTGGAATTAGACATTTTTGACCTCCAGTACGGCACTTTTAGGCCTGTGTGCATAGCAATTTCTCTTTGAATTGTTCTACAAAGAATGTTTAGTGATTGAAGTAAAGCATTATAAAATATACATGCTGGTCAGTAGTATGCCACTGTGCCTGGATCTAAAGTGGAGACACTTTGATTAGGAGCTTTCCAGAGATTTACCGAGTATTAGCAATGAATAAATCTTACAGAATTTATATTAAAAACATAAAACCTCCCATTACATTTATTTCATTGTTACACTGAATGTCTATTTGTCTTTTCATTTCTACAGTGTCTACCGAATTGAGAGGCTTGAATTTCGAAAAGAAAATATGTGGATATTGAACCTATTACTTGTGATAATAAAGTTAAATATAACACTGAAGA
Source organism: Rhinoderma darwinii (assembly GCF_050947455.1). Classification (NCBI taxonomy): domain Eukaryota; kingdom Metazoa; phylum Chordata; class Amphibia; order Anura; family Rhinodermatidae; genus Rhinoderma; species Rhinoderma darwinii. The sequence continues at coordinate 35,481,414 of NC_134693.1, forward strand.
CCAAACTCTACAGCACATAAAATATTCTACCTATTATTAATAGATCTCGCCTGCTACAAACTACCACCGGATGCATAGTAAAGACAATACACCATTCATGGCCGGATTATAGAGAGGGCAAAAGGAACAATTCCAGGGGACTCCACCACCTAATGTGGATTTTTGGGAACCTTTAAAAAAGTTTCATCAGACTTGCTTACATTTACATGCTGATACCACTTGGGAAATGAACCATCTAATAGTAACAATCGTAAGCAAAATAATTAAATTGTTTTTACTTCTCATTGTAAGCAGATGATATTTTTAACTGCACTTTAATAATGCCATGCCCTTTATAAGCCAAATTAATGTTTTCTGTCATCCTGTTTCTGAAGTACATGTCAGCTTAATTAAACTATTAATGGCTGGCAAATTTTTAAGTACCCCATATTCTTCATTAAATCGTGTCTTCTCTAAAAGAACATACAGGAAAATATTCTAATACATAAAAGATTCCTTCTCTGCCTAAAGTCGTCATTGATCATGAAAGGTTATGATGAGATTTGTCTATTTTCCTTGATGAGTTGTGTCGATCAACAAATCCATTCTCATACAAAAGATTTCATTGACTTCTTTGGAAATAAATGACAAGAATCAATTTTAATATTTTCCTCCTTGTGGAAAGCTTATTTTTTTATGCAAATTAGGAAAATAGCAATGGCATTTATTCAAAACGGCAGTTCATGCAAAGTTTAACTTCTCTTTAGTAGGATACTCACAGATATAAAAATGTTTAAAGTCATTTGACTATTATGATGCCGGAGCGGACTAGATCTCTTTAGGCCAATTTATGGAATAATAAGTGGCCCTTTGTATACCAGGTGACTGTCATGCTACTTCAATCCAGTGCTTAGCTTTCAGCTTGTCTTCAGTTTGGAGAGGTTTTTGGAATATATCACTGTAAATGATAGCTTTATTGAAGACTTAGCAACAGGCCATTGTCATCATGTTTGGTGGATCTGCCTGAGGTTGGATTCACATGTGCAGTTGTTGGCGTAGTTTTTGATGATTGGTTCTGGTGTAGATTCTGACACTGTATCTGTACTTTAAACTTTTTTGTATGGGATTGATAGTAAAGTGTCAGTTTTTGCTGATGATACAAAACTTTGTAGGATACTTAAAACTCAGCTTGAATATGAAATATTACGGAAGGATAGGATAAGCTGTCAGCCTGGGCAAAAGCATGGCAGATGAATTTTAATCTTGATAAATGTAAAGTAATGCACCTAGACCGCAATAATAGTAATAATGTACATACATTAAATTAAATAAAAGTGGGGATAACGGAACAAGTGAAGGACCTAGGTTATTCTCTTTACAAATAAGCTGAGCAGCACTCAATGTCAAAAGCAAATAGGGTGTATAAAAACCTGTGATTCAAATGTAATATTACCCCTCTATAAAAAGCTTGTAAGGCCACATCTTGAATATGCAATTCAGTTTTGGGCTCCATATTGTAAAATGGATATAACAGAACTGGAGAGGGTTCAAAGGTGGCGACTAGTTTATTAAAAGGGATGAGAGGTTTTTCTTACAATAAAAGGCTAGAAATAATGGGCTTGTTTAGGTTGGAAAAAAGACGCCTTATGTGTGGTCAATATAAAGAACTAGCACGTAAGTTGTTCTTTCCAAGGACCTCCAAGGACCAGGGGACATTCATTATAAAGGACATTATATAGTGGTAATGGTGGTCACCCAGCTTTCCCAGACCCATGAACGGTAAATCTCTCTAGTTGTGCTGAGACTGTTTGGGGATGTGACTAATGAACCTCTCAGTCTCAGCACAACTAGAGAGATTTATCGTTCAGGGGTCTGGGAAAGCTGGGTGACCACCATTGCCCCCTCCTACTGGAGTGTGTTTGGGGATGTGACCAATGAACCTCTCAAACTCCAGTAGGAGGAGTAATGGTGGTCACCCAGCTTTCCCAGACCCCTGAACGGTAAATCTCTCTAGTTGTGCTGAGACTGAGGGGTTCATTAGTCACATCTCCAAACAGTCTCAGCACAACTAGAGAGATTTACCGTTCAGGGCTTTCCCTGTACAGTTGCATCATGTGTCCTTCATACAGTGGGGGTCCCGTCGGGGGGGCGTTAGGGGGGGTCCCGTCGGGGGGGGGGCGTTAGGGGGGTCCTGTCAGGGGGGGCCGTTAGGGGGGGGGCCCGTCGGGGGTCACGAGAGCGGGGGTCTGTGAGATAGAGAGTAAGACAGACAGAGACACAGATCTTACCTGCAGTGCAGCTGGTCTTCAGTATGGCGCCTGCTTTCTCCCTGCAAACAGCTGCTCTGCTCTGTGTGACTCTGACCTGCGTCTGCGCAGTACAGAGCCAGAGAGCAGAGTCAATGGAACGGCTCCCGTTCATTGTGCCCTATTCCCTGTAGCTGCCGTATTCCATCTCAGTATGTGTCGTTAATCGACACATACAGAGATGAAAAACAAAATGGCAGCCCCATAGAGAAGTAAAAGTTAGAAAAAAGAAAAGTAAAACACAAACACACAAATAAATAAAATGTATTTTAATAACATACTAAAAGCAATATTATATAAAAAAAAAAAAATTCGCGACACCCGTAATTTAAATAACTCCCTGAACAGTCAACGGGGCATGTACTGTCAAGGGGGCGTGTTACTATGGCCGTGACACTGTCCAATCAGATATGGACAGTGTTACATCAAAAGCGAGGGGAGCGAGAGTGTGCGCACCTGTGCGCACGCTCTCCCACTCTTTAGCTTTGAAGATCAGTCTTCTGCCGAACTGGCAAGGGGGGGTGTCTCTGCTACGGACAGTGTAAGCGCTCCCCAGCTTTTTTAACACTGTCCGTAGCAGTGACACGCCCCCTTGCCAGTTCGGCAGACAAAGTACAAGACTGATCTCTCACAAGACCTGAAGAGATGAGAGCGCGCATGCGTGCTCTCTTCTCCACAGCTCTTTACACTGTCCGTAGCAGTGACACGCCCCCTTGCCAGTTCGGCAGAAGACTGATCTTCATAGCTGAAGAGTGAGAGAGCGTGCGCGCGCACACTCTCTCTCATCGCTTTTGCTGTAACACTGTCCATATCTGATTGGACAGTGTCACAGCCATAGAAACACGCCCCCACGACAGTACACGCCCGTTGACTGTTCAGGGGGTTATTTAAATATCGGGCGCCAAATATAACGGCACCGATATCTAAATAACGGAGGGAGGTAGAAAAAAAATATAAAGTGCCCCAGAGTTTGTGCAGCCCCACCCCATTACATGCTGCACTCAGCTGCACATGTATGGGGAGGTGAAAGGTTCTCTTTAACTCCTTTCCAGTGGTGTTTCCAGCCATCCACTTTGCAGGGAATTGCAATTTAGCAACATTCTGGGCAGGGAAACACTAAGAAAGCTAGCGCTGCGGCCCCTTTGTTTTGGAGATAGGTGGGGGTCCCAAAAGTCAGACCTCCACCGATCAGTAAGTCCTATCCTAGCGATATGCCATCACTTACTATGGTGGGAAACCCCTTTATGATTTTACCACTAGATTCCAACATACTCATTATATATTCTATGTTATACAATATGGGAATCTTTTTTTTTATAAAAAACATTTAATACCTAGAATCCCTGCTAATTTTCAGAAACTAATTTGATTAGTGTACAAAGAACTAAGCTCTGTACACACAGAAAATAAAACAGGGTCCCTAAAGAATTCTTAATATGTCTTAATATGTCTTGGGCATGCTGCCCACAGTCAAGATACCAATTTGGCTACAGAGAACTGCAGGGAAGTGGCTGCTTGAGAATTAAATTATCTAATAGGCACTCAAAACCTGTACACAGGTCATTGCCATGTCTATAAATCAAATTATATATAGTAAAGTCCTGATCACAGGTTCCCTATAAGGGTATACAAAATGCATAAAGTTCCTATGTCACACAAAGACAACCCTTGTCCATATTCTCTTTAGTATCTTCTATTAAAAATACCGGTATTCTGAATTTGAATAGATCAAAACCAAGCACTCCCAAAAAATTATGTGGCCCCTAACTAATGGGTAACATATACTGTAAATGAAGGCTGTATATTTTATATTGTACCTGGTATATATTAATACAAAATTGGATTATTCATGGAATTAAAAATGTGATAATGGTCGGGTGTACAATGTATTTCAGGGAATAAAATCTCTTTCTTTGGTCTCATTCTGTAAAACTTTAAATCACTTTCTACTATATTGAACATATCTTGCTAGAACTGAATCTTGTTACTATACTTTAATGACAACTTTGGCCTTCCATTGTCTATCTGATTGGAATCAATGCCAGGGCATTTGATCTTGTTCACTTTCTCCCCATAATGAAACCCCTCTGTGATGTGACAGCTATAGAATAACAAGTGGTCGCAGAACTGGTGTTAACAAGAGACAGGTTTATTCAGGTAATTACGCTGTTTTCTGGTCTCAGATCAATTGTCAATAACTGCTCTAACTAACATGTGGCTTTCTTTTACAAATCACTTCACGAAATGTTGATTGTAACAAATGCAACATTTCACCCTTTGTTAACTTAGTAGAATTCATGTTAAATGTACTTACAGTCTATATTCTGATAATAAACAATGCATATTTTATAGAAGGGGCTTCTAAGGCTATGTACACACCCAACCTACACACCAGAAGTGTCCTTATCCTATAATAGGCCCAATATATGCCACAGAAGTGTCCTTATCCTATAATAGGCCCAATATATGCCACAGAAGTGTCCTTATCCTATAATAGGCCCAATATATGCCACAGAAGTGTCCTTTTGGCATACATTTGACTGGTATATGTGGGGATACCTTTTTTTTTTTTACACTGTAATGAAAAGTGTAGTCAACTACACTTTTTTTAACACTTCAAATACCAAATGATTAGGCTTATAAAGAATAATGTCTACAAACTCTGGAATACAAAAACCTGTAGTGGGCAGAGCAGCCTTAAAGGGAATATCTTCTCTTGAACACCATTTTATTATTTTATTCTAAATAGGTTGAAAATTCTATGCTGATAAATTTTTTAATATATAATAGCGGTTGGAGCTTTTTTTTCTGACACAGAGCTTTAAATCCCTGGCATAGACATAGATTTAAAATATAACATACTGGCTACCTGCAGCCACCACAAGAGGGAGCTTACTGCATACTGTTATATATTGAACTCTCATTCTCCCTCTAGTGGTGGCCGCAGACAGTCAGCATGTTGTCTTTTAAATATATTTCTATGTAGCAGATTTGGAGCTTTTTATCTAAAAGAAAAAAACATACCACTATAAAGATATACATTATATGGACAAAAATATTGGGACACACCTCTTAATCATTGAATTCAGGTGTTTTATTCAGTCCCATTGCTACAGGCAGGGTCGAAACTGGGCCACAAGAGTACCAGAGAATTTTTCGCTGGGCCCAGACTATGAACCAATAATGGGTCCCAAAAGGTCTTAGAAGACAACCCCATTTGGAGGCAGACTTGGTAGTCAAGCATTTGCCACTAGAATCTCTTTCTTATGGGTGATTCACAAATAACTTATTAGACCTTATTGACAATACTTCCTATGTGTACAATGATAACAAGTGGATGTGCACATATTCTGTAGAGATAGTGGGTAGGCCCTCAGAATCATTCCCTCTAGTGGGCCCAAGGGACCCCAGTCCGACGCTGACTACAGGTGTATAAAATCGAGCACCTAGCCATGCAGTCTGCCTTTACAAACATTTGTGATATAATGGGTCGTTCTAAATAGCTCACTGAATTAGAGCGTGGTACTGTAATAGGATGTAAACAATGTAACAAGTCAGTACCTGAAATGTCATTCCTCCTAGATATTCCACGATCAAATGTGAGTTCCAATCCTCCTCTGGCATTAACATCACCAGAATAGCTGTGCCCTGGGAGCTTCATGGCAAGAGTTTCCATGGTTGTAAGGCTGCATTCAAACCTTACATCACCAAGCACAATGCCAAGCGTCGGCTGGAGAGGTGTAAAGCACGCCGCCACTGGATTCTGGGGCAATGGAGACGTGTTCTGTGAAGTGACGAATTCCACTTCTCTACCTGACAGTCTGATGGATGAGTCTGGATTTGGTGAATACCGGGAGAACGTTACCTGCCTGACTGCATTGTGCCAACTGTAAAATTTGGTGGAAGAGGGATAAGGCTATGGGGTTGTTTGCAGGGCCCTTAGTTCCAGTGAAGGGAAATCTTAATGCTTCAACATATCAAGACATTTTGGACAATTGTAGTTTCCAACTATGTGGGAACAGTTTGGGGAAGGCACTTTTCTGTTCCAGCATTACTGTGCCCCAGTGCACAAAGCAAGGTCCATAAAGACATGGTTGGGTGAGTTTTGTCTAGAAGAACTTGACTGACCGCACAGCATCCTGACCTCAACCCCATCCAGCAACTTTGGGATAAACTAGAATGGAGAGTGTGAGCCCTCTTAACCAACATCAGTGTCTGACCTCACAAATGCTCTTCTGGATGAATGGGCAGAAATGTCTACAGACACACTCCAAAATATTTGCCTAGACAAGTAACCCCCATTCCGCCCAGTTAATGGGTGCAGATGTTATAGACGTATGATCGAAATTTAAACAGGATGCACATTTAATAATCTAAGGCCCTTTTCACATCACAGTTGCTCTTCCGTTGAGAGGTTCCGTCGGAATAACCCCTCAACAGAAGGGCAACGGTGATGTGAACAGACCCTAACAAAGTAAAAAGGTGTTTTCCGGTAGTAGTCACCATTTAAATAATATAAAAGACCAAGGTTATTCAAGTACTACAGACTTATCTAAGTAACGTTCATTGCTCCCATTGTCTTAGAATTGTCTTAATTTTCCAGACATCATGTCATTCAATTTAGTTACAAGTAAATTAAATTTAGCCAAGGCATAACAGTTTATCTACTTGTAAATTCAATGCATTTTCTGGTGCCAATAAACTTTTAGCCTTCCATTTAAAGTAACAGATTAAATTATTTAAGAAAAAAACATGGCAACATTTTCCTAAGTCGCTTGACAAGACTAATTTCCTTAGCTTGGTAAATGAGTTATTGACCTGTTCATTAAAGTCATTTCACAGTAGTTTTTTGTTTCCATTTCTTTCCTATTGTTGCTCGTCACCAAGTAACTGTGGAATGCAAAAAAATGCTAATCTTTTGTTGGAAAGCAAGAAAGAAGATAGTTCTTCACATATAGATTCCCCATCTTTGGTGTCTGGTTTGCTGGGCACAAGTTATAATGGATACAAAACTGTATGGGGCATAGCAGACATGATGTACGCTCTACAGGAAATCGTAGTCAATGAATCATAAAGACAGACTCCAACAGAGGCCTTAGAGTTTGAACAGACTGCTAAGAGACAGAAAAGCAGATTATATGGCTTGCTTTCATATGGCAAGCACGCATAAATTAGGAAAGAGAGAAATTGTTTAAAGAGATGAGGGGATGCTGCAGGCTACCTCGAGCAGGCAGACAGCCAGGATCCTCGCTGCTCATCACACAGTGAAGATACTATCTTGCCATACAGCAATACTAATTATCCATTTAATCTTGGGCATTAATGACCAAAATTTCAGTTTGCTTTTGATAATGGTTTTTATTTCATATTCTGTGATTTGTGACTTTCGGAATCCTTCCTGCATTAAGCCCATTCTAATAATGTTAGATTGAAGTGTGGGCCTATGCATGTGTAAATGTATGGGGCATATGGTATTGTAGCTAAAAGGAGTACAGGCAGGGAGAAAATTATATAATACATGGAATAAAAATAAAGAGGTACCTATATAAAAAACTGTCAACAATCTTCTGTTGGCAAAAATCTTGGCACAATTTAAAGAGAACCTTTCACCTGCCCATACATGTGTAGCTGAGTTGCCGGTGCCGTTATATTTGGCGCCTGATATGTAAATAAGCCCCTGAACTGTCAATGGGGCATTTCTATCTAACTAAATGGCAAGGGAGCGTGATGTTTTCTCTCTGACACTGTCCAATCAGATATGGACAGCGTCAGGGAGGCTTGTGCTGTGCTCCCTCCGGCGAGAACACACACAGACTGGTGGTTCTGCAGAGAGCGCTCTCTCTGTCTTTGTGTGTTCTCGCAGGAGGGAACACAGCACAAGCCGCCCTGACACTGTCCGTAGCTAATTGGACAGTGTCAGAGCGAAGACGCCCCCTTGCCATTTAGTTAGATAGAAACGCCCCATTGACAGTTCACAGGCTTATTTACATATCGGGCGCCAAATATAATGGCACCGATATGTAAATAACGGAGGAAGATAGGAAAAAAGTGTAAAGTGAGACAGAGTTTGTGAGGCCCTGACTATTACATGCTGCACTCCGCTGCAGATGTATGGGCAGGTGAAAGGTTCTAGCCAATATGAAGCAAAGTCACAAAAAGTGCATAGGGGTATGTCAATAAAGACGGTCATATATGCAAGATAAAGTGTGCCGAACAAAATGTAAGGGGGTCTTGTCACCAGCATTTACCTCTATCAAACACCAGTAACTTTCAGTATTTGATGCCCTGTTTAGTATACCAGTGGTTTTTATTTTTGTAATTTGATGCCTTGATAAAGTGTCTGGAGGACGTGAAACGGTCGTAGGCTCTATTGTCTTCAAATCCCGTGTTATGCCTGCCACAACATAGAATAAAAAGAAACCTTTTTTTGCAAGTAGTGAGTGCCGTGCTGTCTATTTTTTTACATGCTAATATCGCTGATGTGCCAGTGTAATCCACCATTAAAGTTTCCCGCCCCAACTGTTCAACGACATCAGAGCTGCTTTCTCCATGCTAAAACCCTGCCTCCATGTGGATGATTTACAACAGCCCCGACCCCCTACAGCCTCCAAATCCTGCTGCAATTGCTGCATGATTTTCATATCTAAATTGCTCCTGATTTTCAGACGTTTTTGTAACTACTCGCGTTTTTCGTGGCGTATTTTACGGACGTTATTGGAGCTGTTTTTCAATGGAGTCAATGAAAAACTACTCCAAAAACGTCCCAAGAATTGACATGCACTTCTTTTCCGCGGGCATCTTTTTACGCGCCGTCTTTTGACAGCGACGCATAAAATAACACCTCGTGGGAACAGAACATCGTAAAACCCATTAAAAGCAGATGGGCAGATGTTTGTAGGCGTAATGGAGCCGTTTTTTCAGCTGTAATTAGAGGCGTAAAACGCCCGAATTACATCTGAAAACAGTGTGTGTGAACATACCCTTAGTGGGCACGGCTTAGCAAAAGGGGACATGGCCTGTCAAGGCCCAACAAATTTACTATAATCATCAAAGCTAAAGTAGATTCTGCTTTCAGGCGCACAGACAGTCAGAGATGCGCCTAATATAAGAAGAGCCACAAGAATCTTACTCCAGCTATATTTATATTAGGATGGCATATGAAATGGCAGCCTTAATAAATCTCCCCCACTGAGTAAAGAAAACCTATGGTCTTTACCCTGTGCAGAAGGCTGTACGTAGACATATGGTGTCCCTGCTGCTCCATAGGCTCTCCATGTGGTACAGTATGATGCCCTGCACGGCATCACATTACTGATATATTCTTCCCTAGAAACAATGCTTCTAGGGAAAAATAATACGATGTCTGATGGAACACAATTTTTTCCTGTTGGATTTATATGGAATCAAAAAGAAAATCCCTCTTTATGCCTTGGTTTGAAATCGAAAGGCATAGGGAGGTCCAGTAGGGCTCCATAGACGTTTATAGGTGCAGTATAAGGGCATGTTTGGACGTGGCGGATTTGCGGTGCAGATTCCAGACCAGAAATCTGCAGCTATTTACAGCACAATACAAGTTGATGGGGTTTTCAAAGCTTCCTCCACATGTAGCAGAAAAAAATCTGCAATGAAATCAGAGCATGCTGCGGATTTTCAAAGTGTAGACAAGCAGCAGATTTTGACCGCGGAATTAACCCTTTGTAATGGATAGGGTGAAACCTGTGACAAATCCGCTGCTAAAACATGCAACATGTAACATATGCAGATTTTGCCGTAGATCTGTTGCGGATTTACAGCAAATTTGTGGCAAAATCTGAGGCGGAAATTGTCCACCATGCCCTTACAGCTCTGTATAATGCAGAGATTGTACGAAAATGTAATATGGTAGTGTGGAAAAGGCCTAACTGTCGTCTGCCCTCCCACAATGCACCACTCTCGTAAAATAGCTCAGAAGTATTATACATTTACTTTTTCTATCTAAAAAGAATAAAATGTAAAGCAAATAATTTTTTCACTTTTTTGCAATTTTTGTCTGAGCAACATTGCAGCCACAAAATCATATGTAGCCCCAGGCCCATAATAATAATAATGATAATAATAATATTATGAATGATATAAATAACAATAATTATATTAATAACAATAAGAATACCAATAATAATGTCAATAATGATAATAATAATAATAATAATAATAATAATATAATAAAAGATAAAAAGAATAATAATAATAGTAACATCAACAATGATAAAATAATAATATAACAATAATGATAATAATAATAATAAGAATAAGAATAACAATAACATCAATGATGATGATGATAATAATAATAATAAGAAGAATAAGAATAATAACAACAACAATATTCATGATAATAATATAAACAATGATAAAAATAATAATAAAAATACTACTAATAATAATAATAATAACAACAACAACATTCATGATAATAATATCAACAATGATAAAAAATAATAATAACATCAACAAAGATAAAAATAATACTAATACTACTACTACTAATATTTAGTTATATTATTCTGATGTTGCAGGCAGTTATGCTGTCTACGTTTCAGATTCCCAGTACAGTAGTATCCTGCATGATAACATTAATCACTTGTCAATGCATCTCATGCATGTCTGATTTGCATTTGATGTTTGCTTTTCATAAATGAAATATACATGGACTGACAACAAATGAGTGGACAGATCTATCAATCCGGGGTGAGCTATTCTGACAGAAAGGCCAAGTTCATCGATGATAGACAGTGATGCCGGTGACAAGGAGAAGTCTCCATCACCTGTTTGCTTATTCACACGTTCCAGTACCGATGTCTATAGAGTAGAGAATACAATGTGATCCTCCCATGTTGATAAATATGGCTGCTGTACTGTATCTATATGATGGGATGGGTACTTTGGTGATCACAATGCATTTTCAATAGGAGTGAACCCTGGGCAATAATTATAAAAGAGCAGAGTTTTTATTATGGGAAATAATATTTAGAATAAAATTCCTGACAGAGCTTCCAAGAATAAAGAGACAGAAGAAAGAGATGGTCTAAAGTCTTTGGCTCTGTGAACCTTTACGTTGATATGCCTTGAGGAATCTTTGGGGAGACGTCTTTCAACTGTCAATCTCTCCATCACTTATAATAGCCCTTTAAGTCCCAATGATGTAAAAGATCTTAATTTTTGTAGTGTTCTGACAGATAAACCATAACATAAAACCGTGGAGAATTCTCGCAGGAAGGTAAGACATGGTCTCCGGCGTTCAGCCAGTGAGATAGCTTTCATGAGATCCCATCAAAAGGAGGCGAGCTTCAGACTTGCTTTGCTATCAGATGACCATTAATTTTTAATAGTGTTAATGTTTGTTTGTTAGTGACAGATGACTGGCTTGAAGAGTCTTCTGAATAATTTAAAATCTGGAAAAATTTCCGGTTTCTACCACAGATTTGTGTAGAAATCCACAGGGAGTAACCTGTGTACTGCATTGGGAGCTATGCAAAGTACAATGATGACCCCCAAGGATGGATGGAAATTCTGCACGTACGGAAACATGGAGGCAGGCAGATTTTATGCTGCTTTTCAAGAAGTAGAGATTTCAGTGACTGGGGGGGGATTGGGAATTTCATCCATGCTGTGTGGCAAATTCAAAGCTGCCTGAGAGTGTCTCATTCCCTCTGAAGCCCTGTGGTATTTCATCACACTTAAACACCTGTGTCCATCAAAGCAAACATAGGAAGTCGGAGAAATGTTCCGTGGACTTTGTAATTTCACTGACTGACAGTTTAATATCTATTTATTTTCACATCTGACACTAGTAAAAGACAAGTTGGCTTTATGAATGTCAATATATTAGGATAAACAACTGTATTTTTAGCACAAAAAAGGACTTTGGTTTCAGTCTCAGAACATTTATTCCGTATTTGGAGACAGTACAGAGGAAGAAAATTACATTTCGTAAGATAATTAGCTGTGATTATTGATAGGTTACTAGGAATACTCCCCGGGAAGTCCAATCATTGCCTCTTACCTTCATCATTTATGTCAAAATAGGCAATGACATTATGTAAACAAGTCAGATCTGATACTTCACTACTGATTTTATTAATACAGTCTAATAATGTAACTCAATGTTTAACCCTTTCCCGCCCCATGATGAAACTGTATGTCATGGAGCGGTGGGTGGTGAAGTTTGGAGCGGGCTCCCATGCTGAGCCCCCTCCATACGCGGCAGGTGTCTCCTATGTATAACAGCTCACACGTTGCTCCAATGGCCAGGAACAGCGATCGCGCTGTTCCTGGCCATTTAACTAGTTAAATTCCATGGTCAATAGCAACTGCAGCATTTAAACTGTTAGAAGGAGGGGGCGGCCACCTCTGACAGCCAATCAGGACCCCCGTGACGTGATCGAGGGGGCACCTATGGCTGTCATGGCAGTCCGGGGGCCTAATGAAGGCCCCCAGGTCTGCCTTCTCTCTGCCTCCGGCAGGGCTTAGCAGAAGCCTATAAAAAAGACAATATACTGCAATACATGTGTATTGTACCAGCGATCTAACAATTGCTGGTTTAAATACCCTAGGGGAAATAATAAAAAGTGTGAAAACAAGTTAAAACTATTTTTCAGAAGTGTAAAAAAAAATATTCAAAGTTAAAAAGAAATCTTTTTTCAACAAGTACAATGTAAAAAAAAATAAACAATATTGGTATCGCCGCATACGTACAGCTCAGAACTATTACAATATACCATTATTTAACTCGCACGGTGAAAGGCGTAAAAAAAAAACTAAAACACCAGAATAGTTGCGTTTTGTTCACCTTAGCGCTAAAAAAATGTAATAGAAAGTGATCAAAAAAATCGTATGTACCAAAAAATGGTACCAATAAAAACTGCAGTTCATCCCGCAAAAAAATAAGCCCTCACACCCCTCAATCAACGAAAAAATTATTGTTCTCAGAATATGGTGATACAAAACAATTATTTTTTAACAAATAAAAGTGGCAAAATATAAAAAAACAAAACATATAAATTTGGTATCACCGTAATCGTATTGAGCTGCAGAATAAAGTTAAGTTGTCGTTTTTACTGCATGGTGAAAGCCATAAAAACTATACCCAAAAACAATGGAGGAATTTCATTTTTTTCCAATTCCACCCCACAAAGATTTTTTTTTCGAAGTACGTTATATGGTACTTTAAATGGTACCAACAGAAACTACAACACTCTACAAAAAAATAAGCCCTCACACCACTCTATTGACAGAAAATAAAAAGGTATGGCTCTTGGAAGTAGAAAACTAAAACGTAAAACAAAAAATGTCTGGCTCTTTAAAGGGTTAAAGGGAACTTCCCGGAACATTAATGAATATGGTGCGGGACTTATACAGATAAATCATATGATAATATATCTTTTCAGACAGTCCCCCTCCTTTCTTGTGATATTGCCACAAATTAAATGAAGAAGGGGAAGCAAAGCACTGGATTTCTTGCTATGTGGCTACTAATAATGATAAAATCCATAGAAGTTTTGCAACCAAAGTTGCCATTCTCAATACACGGGCCTAGGAGACACCTGCACTTGTGTCTTTTTCTTCATTTAATGAGTGGCAATATCACAAGAAGGGAAGAAAACCAGCTAAAGAGATATATTATCATATTATTTAACGCGTAAGTCTCTGTTCACATTAGTGTTGTGGCTTCCGTTTTGTTTTTAATGGTAGCCACAATGCTGTGACAGATCCGTTGCACAACGGACACCAGCGACGCCCTACGGACCCAATTGACTTATAATGGGGTCTCTCGGGTTCCGTCAAGATTGTCGTCTAGATGGGAAATATAGCGCTGCAAATGCGCTATTTTTCCCTGTAAAAATGACGGAATCTGCCAAGGAGCCTAAGTCCTGCACTGTATTAATTTAATAATGTAATGGAAGCAATGTAGGGCTGGGTCAAGGTTGGTGAAGGCCCAGGGCAAATTAATTTGGTGGGGGCTCACTCCCCAGTAAAAGTGTCATATAATATGCTGATAAATTAAAGGATATGTAAGCCTTTGAACTTAAATTGTATTTTTTAATAAAACAATGTATTATGTCATTTTAAACAACTTTTTATTTGTGGAGGTATTTTTTATACATAAATGCTGTATCTTGCCGCAAAAGCCAAATCCGTCAGGTCAGCTGGACTGACGGCTTGGCAGAAAGCCTGGGTGTCTCTGACATAAACTTAGATGTGAGAGAAAACAACTAAATTTTGTGTGTCAGAGACATGCAAGACACGCTATCAGCCGAGCCGTCAGTCCTTCTGACCTGACAGATTTGGCTCTGACGGCAACCTACAGCTGCTATGGATACAGGATACATAAAGCTGTATCGAATAGAGTAAAACATTTTTTTAATAAAGCCCAATTAAAAAGTTGCTTCGAATCACATAATACATTGTTTTATTAAAGAAATAGAATTCCTTAGTTTACAAATCCTTTAACCCCTATCCGCACCAGGACGTAACTGTACGTCGTTGCGGGAAGTTACTTCCCGCACGAGGACGTACAGTTAGGGCATGACCACACATGGCGGAATTCCTCCGCAACTGTCCGCATCAATGCCGCACCTAATCCGGGTTGCGGATTACGGCTGCGGATCTGCACAAAATGTGCAGAAAATTGATGCGGACTAGCTGCTGCGGACTGCGGGAAAAGTGCTTCCCTTCTCCCTATCAGTGCAGGATAGAGAGAAGGGACAGCACTTTCCCTAGTGAAAGTAAAAGAAATTCATACTTACCGCCCGTTGTCTTTATGACGCGTCCCTCCTTCGGCATCCAGCCCGACCTCCCTGGATGACGCGCCAGTCCATGTGACCGCTGCAGCCTGTGCTTGGCCTGTGATTGGCTGCAGCCGTCACTTACTCTGAAACGTCATCCTGGGAGGCCGGACTGGAGACAGAAACAGGGAGTTCTCGGTAAGTACGAACTTCATTTTTTTTTACAGATACATGTATATTGAGATCGGTAGTCACTGTCCCGGGTGCAGAAACAGTTACTGCCGATCGCTTAACTCTTTCAGCACCCTGGACAGTGACTATTTACTGACGTCTCCTAGCAACGCTCCCGTCATTACGGGAGCCCCATTGACTTCCTCAGTCTGGCTGTAGACCTAGAAATACATAGGTCCAGCCAGAATGAAGAAATGTCAAGTAAAAAAAGCAAGACGCATCCGCAGCACACATGACATGTGCATGACAGCTGCGGACTTCATTGCGGAACTTTGAATCTCCATTGAAGTCAATGGAGAAATTCCGCCATGAGTCCGCCACTGCTCCGCAACAGACAGAGCATGCTGCGGACACCAAATTCCGCTCCGCAGCCTATGCTCCGCAGCGGAATTGTACGCATCGTGTAAACGAACACTGCGAAATTAAAGTGAAAGTCAATGTAGAAACGGCTCCGCTGCGGATTAACGCTGCGGAGTGTCCGCAGCGGAATTTAAGTGCAATTCCGCCATGTGTGAACCCGCCCTAACTGAGTTAATCCCGGTGCACACTGTCGGCGACAGTGTGCACCGGGAATCGGGAGGTCAGCTGTCGCCGACAGCTGACACTCCCCTCTTGCCGGCCAGCGGTCCTTTGCCGCTGATTTCGGCGCATTAACCCCTTAAATTCGGCGATCGGGTGCAATCGCCGAATTTTAGGGGTTTCTAACATATCGGCAGACCCCCGTCCGAAATCGCGGGGTCTGCCGATAGTTAGTATGGCAAACGGAAGCCAAACAATGGCTTCCGGGTCTGCCATGGATGGAAGCCCATCAGGACCAACCTTCGGCTGGTCCTGATAGGCTTCCTGTCAGAGTGACAGAAAGTCACTGTGTCGTTCCCGATGCACACTGTCGGCGACAGTGTGCATCGGGAACTTGGAGATCAGCTGTCCCCGACAGCTGACACTCTCCAGTGTTGCCGATCAGCGGCTCATCGCCGCTGATTTCGGCAATTAACCCGTTACATGCGGGGCTCGATTGCGATCTCCGCATGTAGCGGGTTTGTAGCGCATCAGCAGCCCCCATGCAATCGTGGGGGCTTCTGATGCTTGTGATGGCACCCGGGGGCCAGACAACGGCCCCCAGGTCTGCCATGTATGTCAGCCTATGAGGATCAGCCTCTGCTGATCCTCGTAGACCAACTGTCAGAGTGACTGTGACGTCACACTGACAGTTGGAATACATTACACTACCTAGGTAGTGTAATGTATTCTAGCAGCGATCAGAGCTGCAGGTCAAAAAAAGAAAGTGTAAAAAGTAAAAGAAAAGTTAATAAACAAAAATATAAAGTGTAAAAAGTAAAAAAAAGTTTATAAAAATGTTTTATAAAAGTGTAAAAATAAAAGGTTTTGTTTTCCTATAATAAGTCATTTATTATAGGGAAAAAATGAAAACGTTAAAAAAAAGTACACATATTTGGTATCGCCGCATTCGTAACGACCCAATCTATGAAACTATAATGTTAATTTTTCCGCACGGTGAACGCCGCAAACAAAATAAACGGAAAACTGTCAGCGTCGCTATTTTTTGCTCACCACCCCTCCCAAGATAGAGAATAAAAAGTGATCAAAAAGTCGCATTTACCCCAAAATGGTACCAATAAAAACTACAACCCGTCCCGCAAAAAACAAGACCTCCCACAGCTTTTTTGACGAAAAAATAAAAACGTTACGGCTCAAAATAGCGTGTCCCAGAAAATAAATTATTTTATAGAAACGTAATTTTATTGTGCAAACGCTGCAAAACTTAAAAAAATCTATACACATATGGTATCGCCATAATCGTACCGACCGGCAGAATAAATTAAAACGTAATTTATTGCGCACGGTGAACGCTGTAAGAAATAAAGAATTTAAAGCGCCAAAATCGCTGTTTTTTGGTCACCTTAGCTCTACAAAAGATCCTGAGGGGCCAAAATGCTCACTATACAGCTAGAAAAATTCCTTGAGGGGTGTAGATTCCAAAATGGGGTCACTTTTGGGGGTTTCCACTGTTTTGGTCCCTCCGGGGCGTTGCAAACCCGACATGGCACTGAAAACCAATCCAGCAAAATCTGCGCTCCAAAATCCAAAAGGCGCTCCCTCCCTTCTGAGCCCTGCTGTGGGTCCAAACATCAGTTTACGACCACATATGGGGTATTGCCGTAATCGGGAGAAATTGCTTTACAAATTTTGGGGTGCTTTTTCTCCTTTATTCCTTGTAAAAATGAAAAAATTCTATGTTTCCACAGAAAAATAGGTGATTTTCATCTTCACAGACTAATTCCACTAAATTCTGCAAAAAAACTGTGGGGTCAATATGCTAACTATACCCATAGAAAAATGCCTTGAGGGGTGTAGTTTCCAAAATGGGGTCACTTTGGGGGGGTTTCGACTGTTTAGGTACTACAAGACCTCCTCAAACCTGACATGGTGCCTAAAATATATTCCTAAAAAAAGGAGGCCCCAAAATCCTCTAGGTGCTCCTTTGCTTCTGAGGCCGGTATTTCAGTCCATTACCGCACTAGGGCCACATGTTGGATATTTCTAAAATCTGCAGAATCTGGGCAATAAATATTGAGTTGCGTTTCTCTGGTAATACCTTCTGTGTTACAGATTTTTTTTTATTACAAATGAATTTCGGCAAAAAAAATGAAATTCGTAAATTTCACCTCTACTTTGCCTTAATTCCTGTGAAACGCCTAAAGGGTTAAAATATTTTATGAATGTGGTTTTGAATACCTTGAGGGGTACAGTTTTCAAAATGGGGTGATTTATGGGGACTTTCTAATATATAAGGCCCTCAAAGCCACTTCAGAACTGAACTGGTCCCTGAAAAAATAGCCTTTTGAAATTTTATTGAAAATATGAGAAATTGCTGCTAAAGTTCTAAGCCTTGTAACGTCCTAGAAAAATAAAAGTACGTGAAAAAAAATGATGCAAACACAAAGTAGACATATGGGGGATGTTAACTAGTAACTATTTTATGTGGTATTACTATCTGTTTCACAAGCAAATACATTTAAATTTAGAAAAATGCAAATTTTTGCAAATTTTTGCTAAAATTTGAAGTTTTTCACAAATAAATATTGAATTTATCGACCAAATTTTTTCACTAACATAAAGTATAATATGTCACGAGAAAACAATCTCAGAATCGCTTGGATAGGTAAAAGCGTTCCGGAGTTATTACCACATAAATTGACACATGTCAGATTTGAAAAAATCATCTGTGTCCACAAGGCCAAAACAGGCTGTGTCCTAAAGGGGTTAAACTGGGCTTAAAAAAGATAATTGTCACCAGATCTCAATAAAGTCGACAAGACCCAACTACAATCTAGTGTGTATGAGGCCAACCCTACTGCTTCCTGACATCTGCTAATGCGGAAAAAATGGTTTGATATGTTGAATTTTACCGCACAAGATACTTTGTTCAACCAGGAGATAAGCAGAACCAGACATGTGTGGCAGCTGCTTGTCTTCCTCTCCTTATGGTGTAAATATGGCTTTCTGCTAGTTAGCGGTACAGGCAGGAGAAGTTTTCACTCACAAGTCTAGCAGTTAGGACTTCTGGAGGGAACTCGTTGGTGGAGGTCCTTTGGTAATTGTCCCTTTTGCCCTCAGTATAATCAGGCCCGGTACCTACAACTCATATTAATATAGAGAAGTGGAGTCACTATAAACATATTATGTCATGTTATGTATGGTTTTCATTTACTAACAGTGTCATTTACTCTATGTTCATTCCTGCATGTACAAATATATTCATAACTTATGGGTACGGACCGCGGTTGTATTTATGTGATGTATTTATATGATCGCTTCCAGTATACATCACTCAGGATACTTGGCATCATAAAATCTCACCGTCTAGAGAACAGAATGTCACCATATTGTCTAATATTGTGTCGGGCAAATCTCTCTGATTCAGACTCTGAAATTGATAGGACACCTGTTCTGCATTCATTTCATGAAGCAAATAGGAATATCGTATGTACGTTAATGCATGGCAGGTTCTGTAAACTGGCACTAGCTCATACGATAATATATCCATCTTGTGGTCAGCTCGTATCATTATAAACAAAGAAACAAAATTACCGCTGACATCGTTTTTAGAAAATTGGTTTGTAAATTTCTTCTACCAAGCAATAAAGCAGAAGTCTCAGTGTTTAGTTGGAGTTCCTTGAAGAATTGTTCAAAACTTGGAACGATCTCTGGAATGTAAGATTGACAACGGTGAGATGTCATGCAGATTTCTAGGTCGAGGCTAGGATTTTTTTCACCAGGAGCTAAGGTTAATTTAATTGTCCTACCCCTGTATTTACATTTTCTAGCCAAGGCAAACGGACTTGTGAACCCCCTGAAACCCAGCACCCGGGGCACATGTCCAGATGCCCCCCACCTAGCTATGCCCCTGACGTTCCTGTAAGTGGGAATAGTGGACACCAGGGGCAAGAGCTCAAACTACAGGATAAAAGGAACTTGGTACATCAGGGACTGGGGACACTTTTTACCGGACTTATGTTGAGATTGTCCCTCCACTGCCTATAATAAACTGCTGGTCCTTAGCTTGTGACACTAGACACTTTACACACTTTTGGTGGCCACCTCCTTTTTCTTTTAACATTAGGTTTCCAGTGTTTTCTCTTGTTCAATTTTAAATAAAACCCACATATTCCTTCAAGGTAATATAATGTAGATCATGATTAGCAAAAGCAGTAAAAGTAGGAGTACATCTTAATTACCTCCATCTGTATTAACCTGTGAACATAGCATCTGTGTGATTGTTTTCTTAAATTGTCACCTATGGTAGGCGTTTCAGCACATACAGATTGTCTGCAAGATTTTTTTTTTCAAAATTCACAAGTCTACATATTAAAGGTTTACTCTGTTCTCTTATAATATGTTTGGGAATTCCAATCCCCGAAAAAAAAAAGGATTTTAGTCATTGTGTCAACAGTTTTAAGATGGATTTGTCTCTTGATAGCAAGTGGCATAATTATCAATTACCAGTGTGCTTAAATAATTTGTCCCCCCATTATCTAGGCTATATTCACACGACAGAGAAAAAAAATGGCCATTAAAAACTGATCAACTTTTAGTTTTTTATGGCATCAGTGTGACTCCAAATTTTCTTCCATTTCAAGTCTGTCAGACCATTTTTAATGTCTGTTTGTCATCCGTTTGCCATCTGTTTTTCATGGCCATTAAAAAAACTGATGGATTTCATTTGACAGGTTTTTTTGTCCCAACCCCCTGAAAACACCACGGTGTCCATGAACATAATGCCACAGTTCCCACTGCAGATAGTGACCGCATAGATAGGGTCAGTGCCCACATAGATAGTGCCAGTGCCCACATAGTGCCACTGGGCCCACATATATGGACAGTGACATCAGGGGCTTCCTTTATGAGTGGAATCCCTGGCCAGAGCGTTGGCAATGCTTTGGCCAGGGATTCCGCTCCAGGAGGGGCTCCTGATGTCACTGTCCATATATAGAGAGTGATGCTAGGGGCTTTGAAATGCTGGAATCCCTGGCCAGAGCATCAGCAACGATCTGGTTGGATATTCCCGCAACTCAAAGCTCCTAACGTCACTGTCCATATATAGACAGTGAGGTCAAGGGCTTTCACAGGACAGGAGTCCCAGGCCAGAGAGCTTGCGATGCTCTGGCAGAGTACTCCAAAGTTGAAAACTCTGACATCACTGCCATATATGGACAATGACATCAAGAGCTTCCCTAGGCTCAGCGCTTAAAGTAGTGCTGTGCCAGTGTAGTCCTCTTGTGAAGGTCAGGATAAGTTTTTAACGGCCGTCGCAAGGATTGATTCCTGAAAAACGTCTGTTAAAAATGGATCCATTGAGTTCTATGGGGGCTGTCCGGCCGTGAAAACAGACAAAAATATATCATGTCCTATTTTTTGATGGCCAGTATTCATGGGCCGCTAAAATGGATGGCTGTGTGAATACAGCCATAGAACTACATCGTTTTGAAAATGGCCGTGCGGTGGCCATTAAAAAAACGACCGTCACACGGCCATCTTTCCACATTGTGTGCATGTAGCCTTATATTTATTTTTTTAAACCCTAATATAAATTCTAAACAAGAGTGTATGCTCGAGTAAAAATGGAGGTGGTTCTATGATATACAAAATAAAAAGAAGAACCAGTGCTTCAGAGAGCAACTCCCTGGTACAAAGAACAAAAAAAAACGTGCGTGAATCTGGTCCGTGTGTGTTGAGTTATGCATCAGTGTGCTTTGCGAGTGGCATGCGTTATTCACTTACTCGCAAAGCACATCTTTTTTTTATTATTTTCAATTGATCTGATACGTTAATCACGCACCGCACACGGATGTGCATCCGTGTGCGGTGCGTGGTTTTCACGCACCCATTGACTTCGATGGGCACGTAGGTGCGTGATAATGCACCAATATAGGGCATGCAGTGAGTTACACGCAACACACTCATGCTACGTGAAAAATCACGCATGTGTGAATGGTCCCATTGAAAACAATGGGTACGTGTACTGTGCGTTGTTTCAACGCACAGCACACGGACCTGATTCACGCTCGTGTGAATGGGGCCTTATGCACAGTGCATAACACCTTTTTCGGCTTTGAGTGAAATCTACAGTAACTACTTATTACCTGCCTTCGCCGGGCCAGTGTGGCTGGTGTATTATCCTGATAAAGAGTTTGGTAAGGTCTCGTAAAGAGTAGATGTACTTACACCCAATAAAATATTTAAACAACACTCTGGATCTATGGGAATCCCTCTGAAAGTAGCGCTGCCAAGAAAGATCTTTCCTTTACCTTGATTTCTGAAAATGGAAGTGGTTGACACCTTTATCAGCAGGGATGGACCGACCATTCAGGCATTAGGTTAATGCCCGAGGTCCCATGGCCAGATATGGCCACAAACTCTGAGTCAGATGCATGGTTGAGCCCATAAACATTATATTTTGCTAGCGGAAACTGACTACAATGTCTATAGGGGTTGCTTGACATCTGCTGTTGGGGAAACAAGTTGAATCTTACCTGCCAATATAGTTGTTTTCCACTGAAGATAAGAGTCTGGCAACTGCTTGTCTTTCCTTGTTCTTTTGAAATAACATGCATGTTCAGTAAAGCAAAACATGGATATTAATAGGAGTGCTAGGGCCTATTGGAGGCTCCGTTAGGTGCCTCCATCGCAGATCCGGCAGAGATTACCGGAAACAATAGTCATGCTGAACTATTTTTTTGGGTAAAACCACGGACATTCCGATGTAAAGCCGATAGAACCCATTAAAGTCAATAAATTCCGTCGGCCGCCAGTGGTATCCGTGGTGCAATGGAACCGTTGCATCTGGTATTCCCCTATTCTGCTCCCCTGATGGAGCAGAACAAAGGAATGGGCCGACGCAGATGTGAACAGGGCCTTATGGTTGGTAGCTGTCATGCAAAACATGTATGGCCATCTTAAAATTCCCAGTTGAAGTTATTTCCTGGCTAGGTGCATTCAATAAAACGACTTTGCAATATGCCTTGATTACTTCTCAACTAAAAGTTATCATGCTGCTCTGTACAGTACATTGTATGGTCAACAAAGTGTGTGGGGGCTTGGGGGGGGGGGGGGTATTCCTAACATTGCTATCAGGCTATATGAATTGTAATT
This sequence comes from Rhinoderma darwinii, assembly GCF_050947455.1. Taxonomy (NCBI): domain Eukaryota; kingdom Metazoa; phylum Chordata; class Amphibia; order Anura; family Rhinodermatidae; genus Rhinoderma; species Rhinoderma darwinii. Next base: position 35,504,368 of record NC_134693.1, read on the forward strand.
ACTAATTATAGTTAGTAATTTAGCCATAATATGTCCCATCAATATGCGTAAGAAGTGAAGTCAAAATCATATATATAAAACATTTGTTAATAATACAATGTATATATACAATCTAATAAACCAAAGTATTTTAATGAACAGTGCAGCTACAGCTACACATTACGACAGATATTACAAGACTGTTCAGATTCCTGGGTTTTGTATACCAGCTCATCGCCTGAGGGCTTGTGCTTTTATACAGCCAAAGAACTCCTTGGTGGTTTTGCACAAATCTATATTTTGCTTTGCCTTCTTGAGATTTACAGTTACATTTTCTCATACTGCATCATTAAAATACATGCACTGTCCACAAGAGGGAGATCATTACAAAGTGCTGCAACCTGGCATAATGAACGGATATTCTAGCGTTTGCTGTTCAGAACATAAATTAATTCTGATTTAATGTAGTGTAATTAATGTTTTATATAAATACACACAGTACTGTATTTCAAATCCATTTTTTGCAATTATTAGCCTGGAAGACAAACAACATAAATAAAATACAGTATCAAATAGAAGCAGAAGTTGCAAAGGAAATATTAACATATATTTGTGTAAATAGTTTGTAGCAGGTTTTCACTCCCTAGAAGTTATTTGTAAATCTTAGATCAGATTAACCTTCAAATAATAGATATTTTATTCTTGATACACACATTTAAAGGAACACAAAACAAACAATATTATAAATAAACTGATACGCTGTGTTATACCTGACGGGGCAGTGCATGACCTCTATGTTTTGTGCATGTTCTGTGAATCTCTAAGGCTTCGTTCACATCTGCGTCAGGGCTTCGTTCCGACATTCCATCTGAGCCTTTCGTCAGAACGGAGCCCTGAGTGACGCAAACGGAAACCATAGGTTTCCGTTTTCATCACCATTGATTTCAATGGGGACGGATCCGATGCCAATGGCTTCCGTTTGTCTCCATTGTGCAAGGATTCAGTCGTTTTAACGGAATCAATACCGTAGTCGACTATGGTATTGATTCTGTCAAAACGACGGAACCCTTGCACAACTGAGACAAACGGAAACCATTGGCACCGGATCTGTTACCATGGTTTCCGTTTGTGTCAGTCTCTGACAGAAAGCTCCAACGGAACGTCGGAACGGAGCCCTGACGCAGATGTGAACGTAGCCTTAGTTGTGCACCACCCCTCAGGCCCTGCACTAGGCATATCACAGTTTATCCGTTTTTTTATCATTTTTCTTATTTTGTAATATAGAACTCAAGATATTTCAGTGCTTTGCCACCTTTAGGTTGGTTTCATACACTGTCTATTACAAGAAATAAAACACCACCAAAAACACATTTAAAAAAACAAAAAACAAAAACACCTCTAAAAAAGCCCAATTCCATCAGGTAATTTGTATTTTTTTCCACTATTCAGGTTAATGGATTTATTAGCATCGGTTATGCAATAATTAAAGAACAGAAGCCTTGATGGCAGACGTTTTACGATTCTCACCAGAGAAGTAAATCCTCTAAGCCACAATCGACTAGACTTCTCCTCGTTCTTCAACCTTAACCCATTAAGGTTAATGGCATTTGTTAGGATCCGTTATGTGATCCATAAAGAATAGACGCCTTAATGGAAGCCTTGAATGTAAGTTAAAAAAAGCTTAGAAAATTGCTGTATAAATTACTCTGTTTAACTAAAATGGTAGTTTTAAGGTGGAGCAATACGTTTAGGTCGGCAAAGCACTGAAGGTACTTCTGAGCCCACCTACAGTATATCGCCTATATCACTAGTATTATTATTGATAAATACTGATAGGATAATGTGCGTTTAAAGAGGCTCTGTCACCAGATTATAAGTGCCCTATCTCCTACATAATCTGATTGGCGCTGTAATGTAGATAACAGCAGTGGTTTTTATTTTGAAAAACAATCATTTTTGAGCAAGCTATGAGCTAGTTTAGATTTATGCTAATGACTCTCAATGGACAACTGGGCGTGTTTTTACTTTTTACCAACTGGGTGTTGTACAGAGGAGTGTATGAGGCTGACCAATCAGTGACCAATCAGTGACCAATCAGTGACCAATCAGTGACTAATCAGTGTCCTACACTTCTCATTGTTCCAGCCCAGCATGATTCACAGCACAGTTTGATTGTGCAGTGACAGAAGTAAACACGCCCAGTTGTCCATTAGAAAGGCTCATTTGCATGAATATAAAATTGCTCATAACTTGGCCAAAAATGATCGTTTTAAAAAATAAAATAAAAACGTTACTCTTATCTGCATTGCAGCGCCGATCACATGCAATAGGAGATAGGGATTTGATAATCTGGTGACAGAGCCTCTTTAACTACTGACCAACCTTCACTGGATGCCCAATGTACTGCAGACCCCACCTTATGATCACTGGTGCTACAACTGCTGAAAACTAATATGTGACATCATTTTCTCCACATTATTTTCTCTTTTTTTTTTTTTTTTTTATTAAAACTTCACTTCCTGGATTTACAATCCTCCTGTATTTATGTCATGTACTATTATCTCACAAATGCACAGTCAATGTGTTGCTTTTAATGATACCTAGAAAGATTAATTCATTTATTTATTTATATATTTTTGTAAAATATATCAGAGCTAGGATGAAGCTCGGCTGTCTTTTACCGATACTCATATAGAATAACAAAGCCCACACAGAAATAAACCAATTATCAATTACACATAATACGGCTAACACAAGCGTTCCCATAATAAATATACAGTGTATACAGTGCAAACCAGGCCATGTACAGATAAATACACACATTAGTAAATACTTTGGCCAAAAAAGTGTTATATAGTACCCAGATTCACCTTGTGCACCATTTACTCCCCTAGCTTTATCCCTTGTCTAGGACCAACTCCTTTTCCAGTGTTTTAGTGGAACACATTTAGTTCCACCGCATAACACGGTTTACTAAATTGTATGCACTCATATATGTCTATTCTATCCAGCTGTTAGTTGAGGAATTGCAGCGTGACTTCAAGATGTTTCATCCATCACTGCCACTAAGTGTGAGCATGAGCTTTTCTTCATTAAGCTGTACACTGAAAGAAAGCAGCTGATACAAGAAATACATCTACCTAGGCACATAATACAAACATCTGTTCTATTGTTTCATCTTCTTCTTTATATTTTTAGCAGAAACCTATCTTACCTCATCAGGTATACTGCTTTATCTTCTCACCCCACCCTACTCCCTATTTCCATCTATACACTATGTGCAATCTACTGGTTTATCTTATCACCCCACACTATTCCCTACTTTATTCTATACCTATGTGCACTCTACTGGTTTATCTTCTCACCCCACCCTATTCCCTACTTTATTCTATACCTATGAGTACTCTACTGGTTTATCTTCTCACCCCACCCTACTCCCTATTTCCATCTATAAACTATGTGCAATCTACTGGTTTATCTTCTCACTCCACCCTATTCCCTACTTTATTCTATACCTATGAGTACTCTACTGGTTTATCTTCTCGCCCCACCCTATTCCCTACTTTATTCTATACCTATGAGTACTCTACTGGTTTATCTTCTCACTCTACCCTATTCACTACTTCCGTCTATACCGTATGTGCACTCTACTGGTTTATCTTCTCACCCCACCCTATTCTCTACTTTATTCTATACCTATGAGTACTCTACTAGTTTATCTTCTCACTCTACCCTATTCCCTACTTCCGTCTATACCGTATGTGCACTCTACTGGTTTATCTTCTCACCCCACCCTGTTCTCTACTTTATTCTATACCTATGAGTACTCTACTGGTTTATCTTCTCACTCTACCCTACTCCCTACTTTATTCTATACCTATGAGTACTCTACTGGTTTATCTTCTCACCCCACGATATTCCCTACTTTATTCTATACCTATGAGTACTCTACTGGTTTATCTTCTCACTCTACCCTACTCCCTACTTCTGTCTATACTCTATGTGCACTCTACTGGTTTATCTTCTCACCCCACCATGGTCCCTACTTTATTCTATACCTATGAGTACTCTACTGGTTTATCTGCTCACTCTACCCTACTCCCTACTTCTGTCTATACACTATGTGCACTCTACTGGTTTATCTTCTCACCCCACCATGGTCCCTACTTTATTCTATACCTATGAGTACTCTACTGGTTTATCTTCTCACCCCACCCTACTCCCTTTTTCCATCTATACACTATGTGCAATCTACTGGTTTATCTTCTCACCCCACACTATTCCCTACTTTATTCTATACCTATGAGTACTCTACTGGTTTATTTTCTCACTCTACCTTATTCCCTACTTCTGTCTATACCGTATGTGCATTCCACTTGTTTATTCTCTCACCCCACCCTGTTCCCTACAACCTTCTACACCTTATTTGCACTTTGGAACCTTATATTCATATGCAAAATATATAAAGTATAACACCAAATTTAGTTCCAAAATAATTTAATTTCATATAAATCTTTATAGAAGTTGGAGCTCCATGTGCTTAAAGGGGATTTCCAGCCAGTAAAAATGGATGGCCTATCCTGAGGATAGGCCATTAATAGCTGATAGCTGTGAATCACCGCTAAATGCGTGTCAAAGATTCACAGTAAGCAAGTACTGAACCCCCTTCAAAACAGCTGTTCAGCGGGGGTCCCGGGAGTTGGACCACAACCCATCAGCTATTAATGGCCTATCCTGAGGTTTGGCTATCGATTTTTACTGGCTGGAAACCCCCTTTTGTGATCTAAATTCAAGGCTGCTGTAATGACGGGGGGTAGGGAAACGGACAAGTGAGCCCTAGTCTACCCGCCACTCTGTCCCTGCCTACTTGCAACGACCCGCCCTAGGCGACGGGGTACAACTGGGCGGCGGTCCCTGCGCTCAGTAAGTGCACAACAAACACGACAAACATACAAGGGAATACAAGCAAGGGAAAGGGGCAGTTGCCCATGGCAACACCGTGAGCAACCAGAGTGGTGAACGAGCCGAGTCAAGCCAGGAGTGTGCGAGGTACCAAACGAAGAGCAGAAGAGTAGTCAGTAAGCCAGGGTCTGTATGGAGCAGGATCAAAATAGAAGGAGCTGTAGCTGGGCCAGGAAACCACACGAAAAGAATCACAAGCACCGAGGGACAGGAAGGGCAGGCTTAAATAGACCGAGGGCGGGAGCTAGCTGAGTCTGGCCAGGTTGCGATAGGCTCTCCCACTCCTAAGCCTGCCAGCCTAAGTGGTGGAAGCTGGAGTCAGTCTCAGGGATGTAAATTCAGGTGCTGACTGATTAATTATGGGAGTTAACCCCGAAGCTGTGCCTGGCAGATCCTTACAGCTGCATTCTCCTTGGGATGTGTAATGTCTAGTTAAAACCAGGTTTTAATTGAACATGGTTAAATGCATGTTTTATTTTTTCTATTACAATATTCTTTTGGACGGCAATATTTGTATTCAGCTATGATTTGCCATTATACATTTTTCAGTTACTACAACCATAAATTCCACTACAAAGAAAAAGTTACTATGGATGAATGTCAATGAAAATGAGTCGCCTAATCAAAGTGAGTGTCATGTGTGGAACACAAGAGGACTGTACATTTTATTCCTTCTGATCCAGCAGAGCACAAAAGATTTCACCTTCTCACCTTTCAACAAGACAGCTTTAACTTTGATCTTTTCAATTTTGTTTAACTTCACAGAACCAGTAGTTGCCAAAACTTGTGATCATTTAGATGATAAAAAAAAGGGAACTTCTGACTTGGCTAAATTGTGCTGCAATTTTCGGATATTATTCACTTTATATCAGATTAATGAGATGCTTTATCACACGGAATAAAAAAAACAGCAGTTTTCAATTACCTTGTTTTAGCTTGGCCCCATCACTTTTTAGGTATTAGCAGCTGATTTCTAATATATATTTAAGCTGTCATGTAACATATAATGAAATTCTATGCACTTAAAACATAACATCGAGTCCTTGTTATGGAGCAAACAGAAGAATAGAGATGAGCAAAGTGATTCGCCAACTTCATGAATTTAGCCATTGCTATAATTACAATGGAGATGGGTGACTCAATGTTTAGTGTTTAAAAATTTATTCCATAAATTTGGGATTAAAAATTGGCAAAAAAAACAAAACCGCAAACAACAAAAATGTGTTTTATCTCCTTAAAGAGGCTCTGTCACCAGATTTTGCAACCCCTATCTGCTATTGCAGCAGATAGGCGCTGCAATGTAGATTACAGTAACGTTTTTATTTTTAAAAAACGAGTATTTTTGGCCAAGTTATGACCATTTTTGTAGTTATGCAAATGAGGCTTGCAAAAGTCCAAGTGGGTGTGTTTAAAAGTAAAAGTCCAAGTGGGCGTGTATTATGTGCGTACATCGGGGCGTTTTTAATACTTTTACTAGCTGGGCGCTCTGAAGAGAAGTAACATCCTCTTCTCTTCAGAACGCCCAGCTTCTGACAGTGCAGATCTGTGACGTCACTCGCAGGTCCTGCATCGTGACGGCCACATCGGCACCAGAGGCTACAGTTGATTCTGCAGCAGCATCAGCGTTTGCAGGTAAGTCGATCTTACCTGCAAACGCTGATGCTGCTGCAGAATCAACTGTAGCCTCTGGTGCCGATGTGGCCGTCACGATGCAGGACCTGTGAGTGACGTCACAGATCTGCACTGTCAGAAGCTGGGCGTTCTGAAGAGAAGAGGATGTTACTTCTCTTCAGAGCGCCCAGCTAGTAAAAGTATTAAAAACGCCCCGATGTACGCACATAATACACGCCCACTTGGACTTTTACTTTTAAACACACCCACTTGGACTTTTGCAAGCCTCATTTGCATAACTACAAAAATGGTCATAACTTGGCCAAAAATGCTTGTTTTTTAAAAATAAAAACGTTACTGTAATCTACATTGCAGCGCCTATCTGCTGCAATAGCAGATAGGGGTTGCAAAATCTGGTGACAGAGCCTCTTTAACGCCACTGAATTGGTTACGTGGTCCCCATGCAGTTAGGACGTACGTGTATATATATATATATATATATATATATATATATATATACAAACATTTATCCATCATTTACATGGTAGATCGCACTGTATAGTACTCTGGCATTAAAGAGACCGGACCATTACTGTATCAGGCTGATCCCACTGAAGTGACAGGGAGCTAAAATCCTCATCTCCCATTCACAAAACAGGAGCTGGTGGGTCAACCGGAGTGCCAATAAACTGCTCTGCCTTGGCCATGGTGTTTACTGTACAGATAGCTAAAGATAGCGTATGTAGATCACTGCTAATAGTGATCCAAAGATTGCTGTATGTGATTTGCATTCAGAGAAATGCTCAGATAACACAGATTATGCCATGTTAACTCAGCTTCCTCCAGCCATTTAATATAAAAAAAAAGTAAAAAAATAAATAAATAGGTGAACAAAAATAGCAAATAATAAAAAAACTGAGTCGAATATATGTTAACTTAAAGCCAATGTGGTTTTGTCATACACAGAAGGGTGATCAGCTTTTATTTGGTATAAATTTGTTTAGTTAAACTAAGGCCTCATTTACACGAGCGTAATATACGCACGTGCGACGCGCATGCTTTTCACGCGTGTCGTACGCACCTATATTACTCTATGGGGCCGTTTAGACGATGCGTGAATTTTGCGCAGCGTGAGTGCGTTGCGTAAAACTCACGACATGTTCTATAATCGTGCGTTTTTCGCGCATCCACGCACCCATTGAAATCAATGGGTGCGTGAAAACCACGCATGCCGCACGGAAGCACTTCCGTGCGAACTGCGTGATTCGCGCAAGAACTGTCAAATGGATGAATGTAAACAGAAAAGCACCACGTGGTTTTCTGTTTACAAACATCCAAACGGAGTGTCAAATTAGAGATGAGCGCACCGAACTTCACCGGGTTCGGCCGAACTCGTTTTGACCGAACCCGGCAAAAAATGTTCGGGTACGCGACGTCAGGAGACAGTCACTGCCCACGGTGCTGAAAGACTTAAACTGTTTCAGCACCATGGACAGTGACTTTCGATCACAATATACATATACGTGTAAAAAAAAACAGAAGTTCGGACTTACCGATAAGTCCCGGCTCCTTCCTCCAGTCCGACCTCCCGGGATGACAATTCAGTCCAAGTGACAGCTGCAGCAAATCACAGGCCAAGCACAGGCTGCAGCCAATCACAGGCTGCAGCGGTCTCATGGACTGCCGCGTCATCCTGGGAGGTGGGGCCGGATGACAAGAGAGGGACGCGTCACCAAGGCAACGGCCGGGAGACCGGACTGGAGGAAGCAGGCAGTTCATGGTAAGTTTGAACGTCTTTTTTTATTCACAGGTTGGTGTATATTGTGATCGGCATTCACTGTCGAGGGTGCTGAAAGAGTTACTGCCGATCAGTTAGCTCTTTCAGCACCTTGGACAGTGACGGGCGTCGACTAGCCTCATCTCTATGATGGCGGCTGCGCGAAAATCACGCAGCCGCGCATCATACACGGATGACACACGGAGCTGTCAAGTGCCTTTTGCGCGCGCAAAACGCAGCGTTTTTTGCGCGCGCAAAACGCACACGCTCGTGTAAATCAGGCCTAAGTCGGTAAAAAAATATTTACCCATAGATTGCATTATTCTAAAATGTTCCATTTTGGTGTGGACATTTTGGAGTTAAAGGCCGTGTTAACGGAAGGGTTAATAGAAATGCACATTTTATTTGTGAGCACATTTATTCACAATTGTAGATTTTATTATTAGTTAGTTATTTTCAGTGTGGATTCCATTATTGCTACTCCCCTATTAACATAAAAATAAACTAAAAGAAAAATACGTCTCTATTTATGATTGAAAAGTGACAGATATATGTCAATTTAGACTATTTATAAATGAGAAACCTTAAATAATTTTGACATGCATGATATGATTGAGAAGATGATGTGACAATAGTTCACTAAGACATATAATACCTGCATTAGGGAATCATTTATAATGGTTATATTATAAAAAAAATGTAAATATACCTGCAGCATTATCCCATATCTTAAACCGCACTTATGCTAATATTATTGCAATAAAAAATACAACTCAGTTCAACCTAGCTGGGTTTGTGCCATATTTGTAGTATCCTGTCAGCATTTGTGCAAACAATGGGCAAACATATGCCAAAATTGTGTACTTTTGGTATACATTTAGCCAGGATACATCAGGATCCCACATCCCCAACTGTATTAAAAAGCGGAGTCAACTACACCTTTAATACAACAACAGTATACTTTTTTTTTTTTACAATACAGCCAATGGCAGACATGTTTTACGTTTATCACTAGAGAAGTAGATCCTCTAAGCCACAATCGACTAGACTTCTCCCCGTTCTTCAACCTTAACCCATGCTGGGAGGTATGGACTCTCCCAGTCAAATTCCCATGTCGCAGTCCACCAGAAAAGTCACCGATTGCTGGCAGTTGCGCTGAAGTGGAGTCAGGAACATAGACAGAGGCCATTAACAGATTAGTAGTCAGGGAGTAGCAAGCCGAAGGATGAGACAGAATAGTTTTAGAAGTAATGCCTGGAGTCGATACCAGGAGTAGAACCACAGGAACCAAGCGACACAGGAGTGTAATCCAGGACTAAGACTGAGGTCAAGGTCAATGTCAGGATCAGAGTCAGGCACAGAAACAAATAGCAATAGGAACAATAGCCAAACAAAGGATGTATCTTAATCTGCAGTCAAGGTGTAGGTGCTGGAGTCGTCATTAAGGAGCACTGGTTGCCCCAGTATCCCAGCTGAATATAAGTGAGGAAGAGAAGGCAACTAGTTGTCTAGCGACCAGATGCAGCAGTTGGCTGGAACCACGGCCACTCGGGGATATGCACTGCTGGAACCAGGCGAAGTGAGTAATAAGACATATGCAACAGTATATTCATGCAGCTCCATATGTCTGGCTATATGTTCGGTGGGAACATTTCAAATATAAGCACCAAACATCCTGTAAACCTAGCCTAAGTTAATAATGGAGGCTACAGATAATAAAATTAAGATTTACAGGGCAGAGTTATGGGAATATGATTCTTTTTCAGCTATAAAATCTTGTTGTAGGCTCATTCTCACTTATAAGGGAGTGGGTTTTTTTAAGATTTTTTTTAGGATACTGTTGTTTATGCAGCTTATTATTGTATTAATGTTGATATATCAAAGTTGAATTTAATATTAAATTAAAAGGGTTCTAAAGGGTTTTAAACCTATAAAAAAAGGGTTGTCCAGTTATAAGGATGCAGCTTTTCCAGCCGTCAATTGATGACTTCGGATGTAACTTTTTAACTCCTAGTAATAAACTGTTATCACTGGGGGAATCTGCAGGTGGCCACTCATATTCCCTGCAGTGGCAGTAGTATTACAATGAACCTTCTGAAATGAATGGCTGTCCATGTAGTACATACTGCAGTTACAATAAGTCCACCAGAATGGGTGTAGCTCTTTGCAGTACCTCTGTGTTCTGGCTCAAAGAGCAAGAGAGCCCCCCTTATGATATCTATATGCTTTAACAGGCTATATGGAAAAAGATTGTCCTGAAAAACCCTTTAACTAAAAGAGCACTCTACACTGTATATTCTGCAATTTTGTAATTTATAGTGTATTTAAAGAGAATGTATGTCAGGAACATAGGTGTGCAGGAAACTTTTTCCAGACGGTTTACTTAAGCTGGCAATAGACATAAGATGGAATCCAGCCATTCGATTATATGGTTGTTCAATTGTAGCATTGGCAAACAATCCAACAAACTGTAAAGGATCTGCCAGGCACAGCTTCGGGGTTAACTCCCTTAATTAATCAGTCAGCACCTGAATCTACATCCCTGAGACTGACTCCAGCTTCCACCACTCAGGCTGGCAGGCTTAGGAGTGGGAGAGCCTATCGCAGCCTGGCCAGACTCAGCTAGCTCCCGCCCTCTGTCTATTTATACCTGCATTTCCTGTTCCTCCTTGCTTGTTATTCTTTTTCGTGTGGTTTCCTGGCCCAGCTACAGCTCCTTCTATTTTGTTCCTGCTCCATACAGACCCTGGCTTACTGACTACTCTTCTGCTCTTCGTTTGGTACCTCGCACACTCCTGGCTTGACTCGGCTCGTTCACCACTCTGGTTGCTCACGGTGTTGCCGTGGGCAACTGCCCCTTTCCCTTGTTTGTATTCCCTTGTATGTTTGTCGTGTTTGTCGTGCACTTACTGAGTGCAGGGACCGCCGCCCAGTTGTACCCCGTCGCCTAGGGCGGGTCGTTGCAAGTAGGCAGGGACAGAGTGGCGGGTAGATTAGGGCTCACTTGTCCGTTTCCCTACCCCCCGGTCATTACATAATAACAAGCCCATACCTAGTCTACCCTGGTCCCTGACACCATTATGGACCCCCGTGAGACCCTGGCTCAGCAAATGCAGTGTCTCTCCCTACAGGTCCAGGCCCTGGCTCAGGGGGTCAACCAGCCTGATGCTACCTTGGTAGTTCCCCTCACCGCACCTCTTGAACCCCACCTCAAGTTGCCCGACCGGTTCTCAGGGGACCGGAGGGCTTTTCTCTCCTTTCGGGAGAGTTGTAGGCTTTACTTTCGTTTAAAGCCTCATTCCTCAGGTTCTGAGAGCCAGCGGGTGTGTATAATTATGTCCCGGCTCCAGGAAGGGCCCCAAGAGTGGGCCTTCTCCTTGGCTCCTGACGCCCCTGAACTTTCCTCCGTTGATTGTTTCTTTTCTGCTCTCGGACTTATTTATGACGAGACTGACAGGACTGCCTTTGCCGAGAGTCAGCTGGTGACCTTACGTCAGGGTAAGAGACCTGTTGAGGAGTATTGCTCTGACTTTAGGAAGTGGTGCGTAGCTTCTCGGTGGAATGACCCTGCCTTAAGGTGCCAGTTTAGGTTGGGTCTGTCGAATGCCCTGAAAGACCTGCTAGTTAGCTATCCCTCTTCTGACTCCCTAGACCAGGCTATGGCTTTAGCGGTACGACTTGACCGACGTCTCAGGGAACGACAACATGAACGTTTATGTGTTTTCTCCTCCGACTCCCCCATGATGCCTCCCGAAGTTCCGTTGCTTCGTTCCTCCAGGAAAGACTCAGAGATACCTATGCAACTCGGGGCCTCCGTGTCCCCCCAACAACGTAGAGAATTCCGCAGGAAGAATGGTCTCTGCTTCTACTGTGGGGATGACAATCATCAAGTGAACAACTGTCCTAAGCGTAAGAATGCAGCCAGAGAACTTCCGCGCCTAAGTGATCATCGGGGAGGTCACTTGGGCGCACAGGTATTTCCAGTAAATAGGAAACGTACTAAGATCTTGCTTCCCTTTCAGGTCTCTTTTGGTGGTAGGTCTGCTACCGGCAGTGCCTTCGTGGATTCAGGGTCCTCTACTAATATTATGTCTGTGGAATTTGCTATGTCTCTTGCTATGCCTCTGATTGATTTGCCTAAACTTGTCCCGGTAGTGGGTATCGACTCCATTCCTCTTGCTAATGGTTATTTTACACAGCATACCCCTGTTTTTGAACTCCATGTTGGCTCCATGCATTTGGAGCAATGCTCTGTACTGTTGATGCAGGGATTATCGTACGATTTGGTTCTAGGCCTTCCCTGGTTGCAGTTGCATAATCCCACGTTTGACTGGAATACTGGGGAGCTAACCAAATGGGGTAATGAATGTTGTACGTCATGTTTTTCTGTTAATTCTATTTCTCCCCCTGAGGAGGCGAATACGCTACCCGAGTTTGTTCAGGACTTCGCTGATGTTTTCTCTAGGGAGGCCTCCGAAGTGTTACCTCCTCATAGAGAATACGATTGCGCTATCGAATTGGTACCAGGAGCTAAGCTTCCTAAGGGTAGGATATTTAATCTTTCTTGTCCCGAACGTGAAGCCATGAGAGAGTATATCCAGGAATCCCTGGCCAAGGGTTACATTCGTCCCTCTTCTTCTCCGGTAGGTGCTGGCTTCTTCTTCGTGGGGAAGAAGGATGGTGGTCTTAGGCCATGCATTGACTACCGTAGCCTGAATAAGGTCACGGTAAGGAACCAGTATCCCCTTCCTTTGATTCCTGATCTCTTTAATCAGGTTCAGGGGGCCCAATGGTTCTCTAAATTGGATCTACGGGGGGCGTATAACCTTATTCGCATCAAAGAGGGGGATGAGTGGAAGACTGCGTTTAACACGCCCGAAGGCCATTTCGAATACCTCGTCATGCCCTTTGGGTTGTGTAATGCCCCTGCGGTCTTCCAGAATTTCATAAATGAGATTTTGAGAAATTACCTGGGGATATTTCTTGTAGTGTACCTTGATGACATACTGTTTTTTTCCAAGGACTGGTCCTCCCACATTGAGCATGTCAGGAAGGTGCTCCAGGTCCTTCAGGAAAACAAACTGTTTGCCAAAACCGAAAAATGTGTGTTTGGGGTACAGGAGATACCATTTTTGGGTCAAATCCTCACTCCTCATGAATTCCGCATGGACCCCGCCAAGGTTCAGGCTGTGGTGGAATGGGTCCAACCTGCCTCCCTGAAGGCGTTACAGTGTTTTTTGGGGTTCGCTAATTATTACAGGAGATTTATTGCTAACTTCTCGGTCATCGCTAAGCCTCTTACGGGCCTCACTCGCAAAGGTGCTTATCTCCTCCACTGGCCTCCTGAGGCTGTCCAGGCTTTTGAGGTCCTTGAGAAGTGCTTTATCTCGGCCCCGGTGCTGGTTCAGCCCAACCAAATGGAGCCATTTATCGTGGAAGTTGACGCATCTGAGGTGGGAGTGGGGGCTGTCTTGTCCCAGGGTACCAGGTCCCTCACCCATCTCCGCCCCTGTGCCTACTTCTCTAGGAAGTTTTCGCCAACTGAGAGTAACTATGATATTGGCAACCGCGAACTCTTAGCCATTAAATGGGCATTTGAAGAGTGGCGCCACTTCCTGGAGGGGGCTAGACACCAGGTAACGGTCCTTACCGACCACAAGAATCTGGTTTTCCTAGAATCTGCCCGGAGGCTAAACCCGAGACAAGCTCGATGGGCGTTATTTTTTACCAGATTCAATTTTTTGGTTACCTATAGGGCTGGGTCTAAAAATATTAAGGCTGATGCACTGTCGCGTTGCTTCATGGCCAGCCCTCCTTCGGAGGAAGATCCTGCTTGTATTTTGCCTCCAGGTATAATCATTTCCTCGATCGATTCTGATTTAGTCTCTGAAATTGCTGCTGCTCAAGGTTCAGCTCCCGGGAACCTTCCTGAGAACAAGCTGTTTGTTCCCCTGCAATTCCGGCTAAGGGTACTTAGGGAAAATCATGACTCCGCACTATCTGGTCATCCAGGCATCCTGGGTACCAAACACCTCATTACCAGAAATTATTGGTGGCCTGGGTTGCCTAAAGACGTTAAGGCCTACGTCGCCGCTTGTGAGGTTTGTGCTAGGTCCAAGACTCCCAGGTCCCGACCAGCGGGCTTACTGCGTTCGTTGCCCATTCCCCAGAGACCTTGGACACATATCTCCATGGATTTTTATCACCGATTTGCCTCCATCCCAAGGCAAGTCGGTGGTGTGGGTGGTGGTAGACCGCTTCAGTAAGATGTGCCACTTTGTGCCCCTCAAGAAACTACCCAACGCCAAGACGTTGGCTACCTTGTTTGTCAAACACATCCTGCGTCTCCATGGGGTCCCTGTCAATATTGTTTCGGACAGAGGGGTACAATTTGTTTCATTGTTTTGGAGAGCCTTCTGTATGAAGTTGGGGATTGATCTGTCCTTCTCCTCTGCCTTCCATCCTGAAACCAATGGTCAAACGGAGAGGACTAATCAATCTCTAGAACAATATTTAAGGTGTTTTGTCTCTGACTGTCAATATGATTGGGTCTCATTCATTCCCCTCGCCGAATTTTCCCTTAATAACCGGGTCAGTAACTCGTCAGGGGTCTCTCCCTTTTTCTGTAATTTTGGGTTTAATCCACGGTTCTCCTCTGTTTCACCTGGTAGTTCCAACAATCCCGAGGTAGAGGTCGTTCATCGGGAACTGTGCACAGTCTGGGCCCAGGTTCAGAAGAACCTAGAGGCGTCCCAGAGCGTACAAAAAACTCAGGCTGATAGAAAACGTTCTGCTAACCCCCTGTTTATGGTCGGGGATCTGGTGTGGTTGTCGTCTAGGAACTTGCGTCTCAAGGTTCCGTCCAAGAAGTTTGCTCCCCGGTTTATTGGGCCGGCTGGAGTTACCCCCGTCTTTTCGTATACACGACGTGTTTCATGCCTCCCTCCTTAAACGCTGCTCCCCGTCCTTGGCTCCCTCGAGGAGACCTCCTGTTCCCATCCTCACCCCTGAGGGGGTGGAATTCGAGGTGGCCAGGATTGTGGACAGCAAGATGGTCCAAGGCTCCCTCCAGTACCTGGTCCATTGGAGAGGTTACGGGCCCGAGGAGAGGACTTGGGTACCCGCCCGGGATGTTCACGCTGTGGTATTGGTCAGGAGGTTCCACCTGCGTTTCCCCAGTAAGCCAGGTCCACTTAGAAAGGGTCCGGTGGCCCCTCATAAAAGGGGGGGTACTGTAAAGGATCTGCCAGGCACAGCTTCGGGGTTAACTCCCTTAATTAATCAGTCAGCACCTGAATCTACATCCCTGAGACTGACTCCAGCTTCCACCACTCAGGCTGGCAGGCTTAGGAGTGGGAGAGCCTATCGCAGCCTGGCCAGACTCAGCTAGCTCCCGCCCTCTGTCTATTTATACCTGCATTTCCTGTTCCTCCTTGCTTGTTATTCTTTTTCATGTGGTTTCCTGGCCCAGCTACAGCTCCTTCTATTTTGTTCCTGCTCCATACAGACCCTGGCTTACTGACTACTCTTCTGCTCTTCGTTTGGTACCTCGCACACTCCTGGCTTGACTCGGCTCGTTCACCACTCTGGTTGCTCACGGTGTTGCCGTGGGCAACTGCCCCTTTCCCTTGCTTGTATTCCCTTGTATGTTTGTCGTGTTTGTCATGCACTTACTGAGTGCAGGGACCGCCGCCCAGTTGTACCCCGTCGCCTAGGGCGGGTCGTTGCAAGTAGGCAGGGACAGAGTGGCGGGTAGATTAGGGCTCACTTGTCCGTTTCCCTACCCCCCGGTCATTACACAAACATTTGTTTATGCTCTAGATGCTATATAGATGGTGGCAAGTGTTTATTTGGTGGCTGCTACCTTTGTACATTGATGAGGCTGCCAACTGTTGGCCTAAAGGTTCAGAGAAAAAGCAAAAAGTGAATCATTGAGATAATGTAACAATGCATCTATAGTGATCCCTTTTTCCAGGTGTCTCCCAGTAATCAGTATCTCCCAGGACTTACAGTAGGGTCGAATTCTGAGTCAATCGGCCTGTTGAAGGAAAGAGAAATATGGAGCACGTATCACAATACCAGCAGGCAACATGAATACAAGAAACCGGAACTCACGGATTGAAGACAGGGATGGTAGCAATATGATGATGTCAGATAGATGATGGAAAGAAATGGATAATGGGTAACGAAAACAGATGAATGATGGTAACAAAGAAATGATGGGTAATTGTAACAAGCTGTCCCTAACTTTAGCTCACCCTGCATCTATCCATAAGTACTAACCATAACACCAGACACAACACCAGGAAGACACTGGAAGCCATAAGCAATGAAAACAAAACGAAAGAGATCCAAAACCTAGTGGAACAAGGCAAGCAGAAAAGAGAGCAATTGAGACAGAATGAAACAAAACAACTAAACAAGACCAAACACTGAAGTAAACAAAGACTGAGGAAATACAAGACAGAGCTAGAAAAACAGAAGACTAGACTAATAACACATGATTTGCACAGAGAGTCACAAGCAAACACACATAGCATACACTATCACCAACAACCTAAAGAGAGGTAGACCAATCAGGTCGCTCTCTCCAAACAAGCCAGTGTGGTCATCTAAACTGCACTGATGAATCAGTTGTGCAGCAGTGGCTTTAGCAATTGCCCCAGCTGCTGAGTAATAGCTAGGAGATGACGAGTGTGCATGAACAGACTTGCTGATCGTGACAGATAAGTGAATCATTCATTGGTGTGAGATATGACAATTAGTTTTACATCATCGCCAGTCAATTGCATAAGTTTTATTGTGCCTAGCTGGCCAGAGCGGAAGACTGTCAGTTTAAACCTGACCATTTTCAAGTCAAATGGATTTTTTGCAGTGAGCCTTAGAAAAAATATTGCTGATCAAAGAACTTACAAATGTTTTGAGCCAGTCCTGCCCTAATAAATACAATGGAAAAGGTTACTCCAGACACAGGGCAGAATTTATCTGAACTACAGAACATATTGAACCTCTTTTTTTTTTTTCATATAACATCTGATTATTTTCAGCTATTACTTGCATATTTGCTAACTTAAAACTACAGGTATTTTACCGCCTAGAAAAGTCAAGAGTTTCATTATAATTAGACAGCTAAGCCAGGGAGGTAGTGATGTGGAAATCTGTTTCAATTAATTTAGTGATCCAGAATGGCAAATTTGCTAAATAAAACTGTTTGCCAGATGTTAGAACAATCAGGATTTGAAGTATGAAAATGTGTACAATATGTTACCATCTCTGGGTCAGCAGCTATAATCCAAAGGGAGCGTGGTTCTGTCGTATTCCTGTTCATTCAGAAATCTAATTGGTATTACAGTAAGATTTGCCACTATCACTTCCAACACTTTTGGTGGCTAAGGTTAGTGTCTACAATCCTATCTCCATAACAATGTGCTAAGTTATTGTCTATGAAGTCAAGCATTATGTGATTATGCTAGACGTTGGAATTATGTGTAGTGAATGAATGTAACAATAAAAGAGGTATAATTATTACCTTTAGGGGAAAATGTCATGAAAAGCTAATTTACACAAGATAATTGGCGACATTTTATTTTCAGTTCATGTTGCTTTAGTCCATAATGAATTGCTGATATGCTGAATATCTAACTGAGCATCCATCAAGCTCACTCTGCACTTCCCTAATCCATTCAGCTGCACATACTTAGCAACTTAGGGAGGCATAAGAACTAAACAATTTTTTATAGTGACACTACATTTTCAAACACAAAATACTTTATCTTCCAAAATACCTCTCTCCTTTGCAGTCTTATTCATCTCTTAAATGTCTATTAGGGCATATGACATCAGAGATGGTTCCCCCGCTTGGGACCACCTCTGTTAGCTAGAGTGGAGAGCGGTACACAGAGTGACTCCTACTCTGGAGAACCTAAAACAAACATTGGTAACATGGTTTGTAACTCAATTAAATTAATGCCATGTAATACTACATGCAAGGGAAATGTATAGCATTCCCCCGCAATTCCCCCGTTTTTGAAGCGGGACCCTTTTTGATCGTCTGATTGCTGGGCCGACTGCATTTTAAAAAGGATTTGATTTCATGAGACAACGCCTTTTAGTAAATGGAAAGATACCAATAACATTTATTTTTAGCAAGAAATGCAATGTTTAACACAATTTTATTGTTCATAGACTGATATAATCTGTGTAAAAATTTGAATCGTTTTGCAAAACTGTCACTTATCTTGCACTGGTTCTGAGCAAAAGCCTGTGAAAAAACCCAAAGCTGTATTTATAAGTCTGCTGGTTGCTATTGGAAACAGTCAGCAGTTTGTCAGCAGGCATTCAAATAACAACTTAGCTCATCAAATTAATTACAGTGGGGGAGTTAGTTTGTTGTCTAGTGTTTGGAATACTAAACTTCTCAGAGTGCAAATTACTAGGCAAAAATTAATCTGGCAGAGAATGCTGGGAGATTTTGGGTCTGATACCTGCAAAATTAACCTGTGGAGGAGAATGAGCAGTTATACATGCTGTGAGTCAGCATTAGTACAAGATACATAAAGCAATGAAAAATGTAATTGGTACAAAGAGTATATTAGAAAACTGCATGTTTCCTTATAGAATAAATAAGTTCAGGAGTGGCTCCAATTGTGCCTTTACATGGCAAAGTCACAATGTGCCCCCTGTTTACTTCACACTTGCCATGGCAAGAATAGTATTTGTTCACCCTGATAACCATGGGCCCCAAAGTCTTGTGGGCCCGGGCATCTGCCCAGACTTGCTTGGTGCTGATAACGGTCCTGATAAAGCTTAAAGTGAATTTCCACCCTTAAAAACCATTTTGTATTTTTAAACTAAATACGTTCAAAACACTGCTTGTGCTGGTTAATTTCTTAATATATCTTTACTATGTTCGGAACTTCATTTTTTCCATAATGTCCTTGGGCAGCGTGGGCCACCAGAAATTACGAGCAATCAGATCCCGAGTCTTACAGGTCCCCGCGTGACCTGCCAGTCTAGAGGAGTGTCCCCAGCGGAGGATTCTTCCACGGTCAGCCAGGCGCACAAAGGTCCTCCCTGGAGGAATGTCCTCAACTTGCAGGGGATTGACAGAGACAATGCAAGACGGATCAATGATGTTCTGTGAAATCTCCATGGTGTCTTCTGTCTCGAAAGACCTGGACAAGGCATCAGCCCTCACATTCTTGTTGGCTTGGCGACAATGGAGCTCAAACTGGAACCTGGTAAAGAACTGTGACCACCTGGCCTGATGAGGGTTCAGCTGTTGGGCCGTCTGAAGATAGGTGAGGTTCTTATGGTCCGTAAAAATCAGAATTGGATGAGCTGCGCCCTCTAGTAGATGTTTCCACTCCTCTAGAGCCAATTTGATGGCCAGTAACTCCCGATCCCCAATCGAGTAGTTAAGTTCTGCGGAAGAGAAGAGCTTAGAAAAATATCCACATACCATTGACTTGCCCAGGGAGCCTCTCTGGAACAGGAGTGCACCAGCACCGACAGAGGATGCGTCCACCTCCAACGAGAACTGTAGAGAGACATCTGGATGATGGAGGATAGAGGCTGATGTGAAGGCACTCTTCAGGCTATTGAATGTGGGTCAACACTGCCAGGAGGTGTAGTCTGAGGATCAACACTGCCAGGAGGTGTAGTAGGAGGAACGGCAGCTCGTGCCTCCTGCCGACGTGCGAGAATGTTCAAGGCCTGGAGGAGTTGGTCCCGTCAAGACCGGAAGTCTAGCATATCCGATCACGCATCTCTTGTGACGTTGTCATGGTCTTGGATCGACCAGCGGGGTCCATGGCCTGAGCGTACTGTCAGGTAGGGTTTGTGGACCCACTGGGCCATACCGCCTTGGCGGTATGGCAGCTGGCCAACAGGGCGAAAGTCAGAGTCTAAAGTTCATATAGGGTACCTGTGACAGCTCGAACAGTAGCAAGGCAGGCTTGGCAGGAACTAGGCAGCAGGTAGACGTCAGGCGTGGAGAAGCAGGACAGGCATGGTATATAGCTCAGCACGGCTACAGCTCAGCACGGCACTAGATCAGGATACAGGTTACAAGATACAGGAGCAAGGAACACTGGGAGCAGGAAACACTAGGGGACCATTTGCAAGTCAAACTTGGAATACGACAACAACGCTCAGGCGTGGGAGGATGGGGCTGGGACCTTCTTATAGCCCAGGGTGCTCTGAGAGCAATTAGCTCAATCTCCAACATGCGTGCTCTCTGGCTTCTTAAGTCTGGACTGAGCTCGTGAGCGCACCCTGGTGGTCACTGTGGAGCAGGACGGCCGTATGTGCAGACATCTCTTGAGAGAAGGGCGTCGACTGGATGGAAGGAGTCCGTGGTCAGTGACCACGGTGGTTACAACTGGTTGCCTGGAGTCACCCCTAAAAGGAGTTTATAAGCTTACTGCATGCTGATATCCATTGAACCCAATGATAAGACAGTATGCAAAAAGCTCCAATGCAGGCAGCCAGTATGCCATTTTTTAATCTATGTTTTTAATCTGGTTTTTAATAATCAGTAATAATAATATAAAATATAATAATCATTTTATAAAAATTATTTCGCTTTTTTCTTCTATTTTAAACTATTTAATACATTTTAAAAAATCAACTCATAGCTGCCAGCAAGTGAACACCCCTACTAAGTTTCTCAGTTACACTACATAACACTTTGATATGATCCTGGCCTATCATCCTGCACCCAACCAAGACCACTTTTTTTTTACTTACTTTTGGATAACATCTTTGCAATTTATTTTTCTTTGATTTGCGGTTAAATGAACATTTGCAGAGGCAGATTGTAAATCAACATGGACGTCTGGGTAAGTAATTATTTATACCTAGTAAATGCACTAAAACATGTTCTGTAAAAGAAAATCACCTAATTTTGAGAGCTAAGCTTTGAGAGCATGGTGCGAAAAGTTAATGTAATTGACGAATGGAAGCACAAAACAAAAAAGTAATACAATTATATTTCTGCCCAAGGAGTTTAGAACTACAAATGACAGTGTTTTAGGCATTGGTTTAAACATTAACTATAGTAAACTTTATTTTTATTTTGATGATTTAATGATAGAAGAGTTAAAGATTAATGAAGAACATGGTGTTACAAGCAGCAGGTCCGTTTCCCAGCATTTGTTATCTTCTAGCTATTATTCTGCATCTGGGGGAGTTGCTTAGGCAACTGCTAAACAGCTGTTTGACCATTGCAGGTCAGATGACCACACTGATGTGAGCCACGGAGTAGATAGCGGCCTGATTGGTCTTCCACTGCCTAAAAATCCTAGGCTTTAGAGTATGCTTTGTGTGTTTACTTTGTGCTACTTTGATCATGTCTTACCAGCCTAGTCTTGTGTTTTTCCAGATCTGTCTTGTATTTCCTCAGGCTTTGTTTGCTTCAGTGTTTGGTCTTGTTTAGTTATTTTGATTTGCCATAAGTGTTTAAATATGTATGAAAGAAGGATATGAGTAAAACATTTCTGAATCCATTGGAGCATTGAAGAAGGGTGCTTATAAATCTAAAACTTCATTAAATTCACATTATAGTAGCAAAAGGTTTGCATTTTGTTTCTAGATCTTGCAGCCACTATACAAGGAAGCTTCCAAGACATTTTGGGACATTACCACAGTGCTACAAGAGTACCTACAGAAGACATCTATCAATCTACTACCAGACATAAAGTAGTAGTATGGGATTAGGAAAAAAGGACAGAAACAGTATCTTTTTAAATGGATGAGTCTGATACTGCAGCTCAGAAGATAAACTGGTTGAAAGGATGACATACATTTAAGCCGTCTTAGATTCATTTTTATGTTACATGGTATTCTACATTGATACTCACCTCTTCCCAAGCCAGCAGCTTCCCAGCATATATAAGGAGGAATTTGCCCCTTACCATTACCTGTTGATTAAGATGTTTCTATTGAGCTATTTTACCTGTGTTTGATCCTAACCCTGACATTAACTTTAGCCTTGCCTCTGAAGTCTACTCTTGTCTTGCTCCTTTCGATTTGTCATCTGGTATGTGTAGCCTGATCTCCTGGTTTTGACCTCTATTCGTCTGCTGATTACGTTTCCGTCTCATCTTGTGGTTTGTTGCATGGACACCGCTCTAACGGTGACAATTCCTGGTTTTGTTCCTGACTTCGCCTCGGCTTCTGCTCCAGATGTCCCTTGCTGCATACCCGCCACCAATTGATGACTGTGGATTGCGACCGGAAATCTGACCCGGAATATCTTTACCTGTTTGCAGGGGTTAAGGGTGAAGAATAGGGAAATTCATTGAACTCCACACCTTAGCTTAGCCAGATTGCGGCTCAAGGATCCACTTATCTGGTAAGAATTTACAGTTATTTTACAAAGCACTTTAAATAATGCAGGTAACAGTGGTGATCTATCACATATAAATATGAGGCAGTAAATGTTCTATTATATTTTGTATAGTGAAAGCACCTCATGGAATAAATATTCCCACCAAACCATTCCAAATGAAATTCAGTACTGAAAAAAATAATACAATCTTTGGATAATCTTAAAGCTCTAAAATAGCTGTGATACTTCCAGTAAAATAATCTCTAAAGAAAAATGTCTAGAACTTCTCAGTCTCCTCCAGAGAGAAGTCTTGATATGTTTACCAGCTATAAAGCGTTCTCTCTGATTTCGCAGTCTGTGACTGCACACATCCCAAACCTATTGATGTGTATGACCCAAGCAGAGATAGAAAAATGTCATCGTCCCTGAAATGGAAACTGTACGTTATTTTGTCTTTGATTAATGTGTCTGTTTTCAAAACGCTATATGAAAGAAACTGTCAGACTGAACAAAGGAAGAAGATAAGTAGATCCTTGTTTTATATAACATTTGTGCACAATAGAAAACTATTTCAATCATTCTATTCTGGTAACATATTGCAAAAAGGGAAGATTAGATTAGGAGAGGTAAATTACATTTTTGTTGTCATGAGTGCCAGTGGTAAGGTGGGAATACGCAATTCTATGTATATATGTTAGAATATGTTTTGGTAGTTGAAAAAATAATAAATTGTTTGATAAATGATTACACAATTTAGCAATTTTAGCTGCTCTGTTTTCATCATAGAATACCATGCTTTTGAATGAAAGGGGTTTTCCAGGAATACACATTGATGTGTGACTGCTGAGGGTCCAACCCTTGGGATTCCCACTGGTTAGTAGAACATAGGGTTCTTGCCTCACAGCCAGAGAATTTCTATTTAACAAGGACTGACATAAGAACGGCATAACTGTATTTGTCCTCTTGGATTACCCATGGGACTGTTTGCTGCCTCAATGGGTCACTAGTAGAACAGGCCTAGAATACCTAATGGACTATTTTGCTGCTGGACTATCACTGTACTGTTGTGGATTAAAGTCCTGCCTCTTACCAATCGCCTTTTCAAGACTACAGTTGAGAACTTTTGACTTTCAACTCTGTTGAAATTTGCAAGCAAGAATATGTACTGCTATATATTGTTTAAACTCTGTTTTCACTAGTATTTTATGTTTTTATGTTACATAGAATGGCATGGTTGTCTAATAAAGAAGCATTGCTGTAAAAAAAAAAAGTTTAAATTTGCAAGCCTGCATTTCCTGTCTATTCATCCAAGTGACCATATTTATAGTCTTGTTTGCATAAAATAAGCCTACATCCGCAGTTGTCCAACCCTCTTAGAATATAGGACTCAGCAGCTGATTGGTCGATCATGTGATCTCACATACTATGCTGAGCTGCACTGATCTAATTTGATTAGACCTTATAAAATCTAGGGCAAATACATTTAACCCATTAAGCCATCATGACGTAACTGTGCGTCATGGATTGGCTAAGATTAAGCCACAATGACGTAATCTTACATCATGGTGATGGCTCAGGCACAGAAGCTGTGCCCGAATGATCACCGTGGAAGCAAGGCATTCATGAAAATGGAGCCTCGACCAAGTATTGAGTGCATATACTATATATACTTTTCAGTAGGCCAACATTTCTGTATTAAATGCCATTTTTGAAATTGGGCTTATATAATATTTGTCATGTCCGTGGCTACGGTCGTAGCCATGGGTCGGCGAGCGCTGGTCCCAGTCTCCTCCTCAGGAGACGCCAGCACTCACTTCCACTCACCTCGGCCGGATCCCACTCTTGAAGGGGCTGCGCGCGCACCAGACTTTGATTAACTATTAGCACATGAGTGCCCTGGACTATAAGAGGGGTTCAGCCCCTTGCTTCTAGGCCTGAGCATTGTTGTCGTACCCTTGTCTATGCGATGGTCTCCTAGTGTGTTCCTGTTACCTGTATCCCATACTATCCTGGTCGTGTGCCGTGCTGAGCCAGAGTTGTGCTGTGCTGTATACCACGCCTGTCCTGCTTCACCACGCCTGACGTCTGCCTGCTGCCTAGTCCCATCCGAGCCTGCCTTGCTACTGTCCGAGCTGCCACAGGTACCCTATACGAAATATAGACTTTAACCTGCGCCCTGTTGGCCAGCTGTCATACAGCCAAGGCGGTACGGCCCAGTGGGTCCACAAACCTAACGTGACAATATTCTAGTTCTATGAGACACCAAATTTTGGGTTTTCATTAACTGTTAGTCGTAATCATCAACATTAGAAGAAAAAAAATGCTGGAAATAGATCACTCTGTGTGTAATGAATCTATATAATATGAGTTTCACTTTTTTAATTGAATTACAGAAATAAATAAACTTTTTTGACGATATTCTAATTCATTGACAAGGAGTAGCATATATATCTATATATATATATATATATATATATATATATATATATATATACACAATATAAAAATATTAAAAAAAAGTATATATATATATATTTATGTATATATATATGTATATATATGTATATATATATATGTATATATATGTATATATATATATATATATATATATATATACAGTGAAGGAAATAAGTATTTGATCCCTTGCTGATTTTGTAAGTTTGCCCACTGTCGAAGTCATGAACAGTCTAGAATTTTTAGGCTAGGTTAATTTTACCAGTGAGAGATAGATTATATAAAAAAAAAAAAAAGAAAATCACATAGTCAAAATTATATATATTTATTTGCATTGTGCACAGAGAAATAAGTATTTGATCCCCTACCAACCATTAAGAGTTCAGCCTCCTTCAGACCAGTTACACGTTCCAAATCAACTTGGTGCCTGGATTAAAGACAGCTGTCTTAAATGGTCACCTGTATAAAAGACTCCTGTCCACAGACTCCATTAATCAGTCTGACTCTAACCTCTACAACATGGGCAAGACCAAAGAGCTCTCTAAGGATGTCAGGAACAAGATCATAGACCTGCACAAGGCTGGAATGGGCTACAAAACCATAAGTAAGACGCTGGGTGAGAAGGAGACAACTGTTGGTGCAATAGTAAGAAAATGGAAGACATACAAAATGACTGTCAATCGACATCTATCTGGGGCTCCATGCAAAATCTCACCTCGTGGGGTATCCTTGATCCCGAGGAAGGTGAGAGCTCAGCCGAAAACTACACGGGGGAACTTGTTAATGATCTCAAGGCAGCTGGGACCACAGTCACCAAGAAAACCATTGGTAACACATTACGCCGTAATGGATTAAAATCCTGCAGTGCCCGCAAGGTCCCCCTGCTCAAGAAGGCACATGTACAGGCCCGTCTTAAGTTTGCAAATGAACATCTGGATGATTCTGAGAGTGATTGGGAGAAGGTGCTGTGGTCAGATGAGACTAAAATTGAGCTCTTTGGCATTAACTCTACTCTCCGTGTTTGGAGGAAGAGAAATGCTGCCTTTGACCCAAAGAACACCGTCCCCACTGTCAAGCATGGAGGTGGAAACATTATGTTTTGGGGGTGTTTCTCTGCTAAGGGCACAGGACTACTTCACCGCATCAATGGGAGAATGGATGGAGCCACGTACCGTCAAATTCTGAGTGACAACCTCCTTCTCTCCACCAGGACATTAAAAATGGCTCGCGGCTGGGTCTTCCAGCACGACAATGACCCGAAACATACAGCCAAGGCAACAAAGGAGTGGCTCAAAAAGAAGCACATTAAGGTCATGGAGTGGCCTAGCCAGTCTCCAGACCTTAATCCCATCGAAAACTTATGGAGGGAGCTGAAGATCCGAGTTGCCAAGCGACAGCCTCGAAATCGTAATGATTTACAGATGATCTGCAAAGAGGAGTCGGCCAAAATTCCATCTAACATGTGTGCAAACCTCATCATCAACTACAAAAATTATTAGAACTACAATCCTTATATAATTTATCCGATTTGAGTTTTCTTACTGCAGATGTGTCCTCGCTATATACAAACATTCCACACACACAGGGTATGGAGGCTGTTTCCTCTTTCCTTGCGCTAGACCCCCGTTTTCCAAATAGCCAACTGATTTTTTTCATCGACTGTATCGATTTTATTTTAACACATAATGTTTTTACTTTTGAGGACGTCTTTTATAAACAGATTAAGGGTTGCGCGATGGGGACCCGTTTTGCACCATCATATGCAAACCTCTATATGGGGTCTTTTGAGGAATCTTTTATCCTGAACGAACACATATTCAAAAACCATATTATCTACTATAAACGTTACATCGACGATCTGTTTTTCATCTGGAGAGGGGACTTATCTGCTGCCAATGCTTTTATTGATCTTTTAAACAAAAATACATTTGGCCTCACTTTTACACATACTTATTCAGCTACCACTATTGATTTTTTAGACATAACCATTAAAAATAATGGGAACCATTTTTCTACTAGCACCCATTTTAAGAGTGTGGATGTAAATAGCTATTTGGATTTTAAAAGTGCACACCACACACCATGGCTGAAAAATGTTCCGTTTGGACAATATCGGAGGATAAGAAAAAATTGTTCTGATGATGTTAGTTTTAATAAAGAATGCAAGATACTCAACAAAAGGTTCGTAGAAAAAGGCTTCCCCAGGAGCCTAATCAAGGGTGCAGAGATAAAAGCAAGAAATATGACCCAATCTGAATGTATCAAAAAATCAATACCGGCCAATACTGGTGTTGTTGAAAAAACTATAAAAAATAAATTCAATAAACAGAATGTAAATTTCATCACCTCATTTAATAAAAGTAGCAAGAATATTCTGTCCATTTTTAGAAAACATTGGCACGTTTTAACCAACGACCCTTTTTTAAAAACATTACTCCCTGCGAAACCTTTAATCACTTTTAGAAGAGCTAAAACTTTGAAAAATTTATTAGCCCCCAGCAGGCTACATAGTAACAAAAAGAAAGCTTTGAATCCTTCAACGCAAAATGGCTCTTTTTCATGTAATCATGCTAGGTGTTTGTGCTGTAAAAATATCGCAAAGAAATCTATACAATTTCACTCCTTAAAAACCAATATATATTACCCTATTAAAAGTCATTTAGATTGTGGCAGTACTTATGTTGTGTACCTCCTGCAGTGTACATGTAACCTGCAATACGTAGGTCGCACCACCCAAACATTAAGAAACCGAATTAATAAACATAGATCCAATGTTAAGCAAGGTTTTTTAAAACAAAGTGTGTCACGTCATTGTGCCCTCAAACATAACTGTAGTTTTGTTGATTTAGTTGTTACCCCGATCGAACAGATCCCTGTGGATACCCCCAATAGGTTTACAAAACTCAAACAGAGAGAGAATTTTTGGATCTTCAAATTAGAAACCCTGCACCCTAATGGTCTGAATGACCTCATAGAAACGTCCTTAGATTAAAATGCCTCATGTCCCTGTCATGCTCCCAAAATCTTTTTTGGTTCTCCCATGGTAGTATGTTTAGACCCTCAGGTTGTCTCCCATTCATCACAGTACCTTCCGCGCAATACATATATATATACTTATATTATATATATATATATAATCTCATCATCACTTTTTTCAAGTTTATATTAACACGGTCCGCAATACACACTTCTGACATTATTGAATAACTTTTTAATTACGTACTCTGCTCCGGTCCATTCGCCCCTGCAGTCCTTGCGGTCCATTATTGCGACGGCGGTCCCCTTCCATGCCCCACGTGACCTACTGTTTGCGGTCTAGTGTGTCCTTAGTCCATTCATTCACAAATCGACTCTGCTTGTTGCGTTCCATCGTGCGGCTCACCTCCCACATGTTGAACTGGTGTGCGGTTCAACTCTGCGTGTCATCGGCCGTCTTTTAGATATTTTCCTTAGAATTGCCCTTTTTCCATACAAGGTTTATTTTGTGTTTTTCTCCTTAGAGACATCTTTTAATGTATTTATGACATTACATCTGTATGTTTTTATGTAAATTTTATGTAAATTTTAGACTATGTTTGTAAACATCAGGCAAACGCTGTGTGTGACCTCTGACCCGCCTATGTTGGCGGTTTTTTCACTAATTTGTTAGCCATTCTTTGTCAATTCCTCCACATATATAAAGAAGCAAATGTCGCATTGTACACATTGGCCTGATGAAGACGCCGGTCCGGCGTCGAAACGCGTAGCCTACCTTACTCCTAATAAATTCATTTATTTATTTATTATAATCTCTTCTCATCTGACATCCTTCTTGAGCAGCGCCGTTTGGTCCCCTTTTTCTCTTGGATTTACACAACAACTACAAAAAATGTCTGACTGCTGTGCTTGCCAACAAGGGTTTTGCCACCAAGTATTAAGTCTTGTTTGCCAAAGGGATCAAATACTTATTTCTCTGTGCACAATGCAAATAAATAGATATAATTTTGACAATGTGATTTTCTGTTTTGTTTTTTTTATATAATCTATCTCTCACTGGTAAAATTAACCTAGCCTAAAAATTCTAGACTGTTCATGTCTTTGACAGTGGGCAAACTTACAAAATCAGCAAGGGATCAAATACTTATTTCCTTCACTGTATATATATATATATATAGGAAAAACACAGCACTCAAGGCAAACTGAACATCAGGCCATGTGCATGTTACCAGTGAAAGGATGAATCAACTCCTTGGTATGGAATAACAGGAACAAAAGACGAGTAACAGCACCAGGACTTCAATGTTGGGGAGATGTTGGTTTATTAACCACCAGGTGGAAAGAATGAGCAACGTTTCGGTTCACACCTGAACCTTTCTCAAACGTTGCTCATTCTTTCCACTAGGTGGTGAATAAACCAACATCTCCCCAACATTGAAGTCCTGGTGCTGTTACTCGTCTTTTGTTCCTGTTATATATATATATATATATATATATATATATATATATATATATATATATATATATATATATATATATATATATATCTTTGTGAAAAAGTATCAGAATAACTTCTATTTTCTTGATTTCATTCATCACCATCTCACTCTCGCCGTATATTAAGAGTGTGGTGGGGGGTTCTACTATATGATTGACAGCTGTCTCTATATGAATGTGAACACAGTGAAAGCTGTCAATTGTTGAGACCGCCCTCCAAACTCATAAGCCATGACTGAGGAGGGATTTAAAGCTATAAATTACAAGTTATATTGAACCATTTGGCACTAAACTATATATTAATCTGTATGGCTCCTCCTGCTATATATAGTACATGCTACCTGTAGATACTGTTCCACGTGTCAGAACCACTTTGAATTAATTTACATCTTGGCTTGAAGACCGGGAAAATGCAATTCACAGAAGAATACTAATAAATTCTATAAACTATGTGCCGTGTGCATTATAAATAGGAAACACTTTTTCATGATAAAAAGAGATCATATAAAAACTGGAAGTCTGGTGTGATTTCTCCGAATAATGTTTACCAAGTCAAGGGCACATAACAAAACATTGCAAGATAATCAAAGCTAATAAGCAATGCTAATATTATAAGAAATACAGGCACATATGTGAGATTATACCATTTCTGAGACACCAGTGTTTGTGGGTATCTCTTCATGTGAGACGTGTTTCACTGCGTCTGGCCTATACCTCTTCAGTGCAGATGGTGTACATATGCAAATGAGACATACTGCAATCAATACAGTGGCTCTTGGGAATATCTTTAAGGTTCGTGATAATGCATTAGTAAGAAGTGATGTAGTAACATACTGAGATCATGCACATAAAAGCAAAGAATTTTCTGTAGACACTTCATGGGGGACGACTTGTTATGAGCTTGCCATGGGCTAAGCCTACATTAGGGAAGTCAATATTTTAAGCACAAAGCAAGCACCAAAAAATTGAAAAAATAATATTTTTTTCATAACATTATTTGGATTTTTACATTTTGTGATTGCATTGATGTTTCTTCATTAACATCATTACCACACAAACAGAAATGTCCAACACAACATTGTATTTAGCCTTTTACCCCCAAGTATCAATTTTGTAGACAGTTAGCATAAAAAAACGCACTATGAGGGCTTGTCCACACGTAAAATTTCTGCAGCAATTCCATTCAAAGTAGCAGACGTGCACTCTAGCAAAAACGCACCATTTCCTGCAGAAAATGGTGTGTATTTTTCTGTTTTTCGCATGTTAGGAGATAGTGACATTTCTGAAAAATACAGCAATTCAGTCCACTTTCCGCAGCAGGAATGGACATGCTGCGGTCCGAAAAATACGCACCGCAGGTCAATTTCTGCCCGGAATATTTATGCAGCGTGTGGATGAGATTTGTTAAATCTCACCCACTTTGCTGCTACTGTATTTTGCTGCGGATTTTCCATCCGCGATTCCGGACAAAAAATACGCAGCAGTTCCGCTACATGTGGATGAGCCCTAAGGGTATGTTCACGCACAAACTCAAAAACGTCTGAAAATACGGAGCTGTTTTCAAGGGAAAACAGCTCCTGATTTTCAGAAATTTTTTAAGCCACTCTCAATTTTCGCTGCGTTTTTTACGGCCGTTTTCGGAGCTGTTTTCTATAGAGTCATGGTATGTTTACACGCTGAGCCAAAAACGTCTGAAAATACGGAGCTGTTTTCAAGGGAAAACAGCACCTGATTTTCAGACGTTTTTTGAGCAACTCACGTTTTTCGCTGCGTTTTTCGCTGCGTTTTCGCGCCGTTTATTTCGGCCGTTTTTGGAGCTGTTTTCAATAGAGTCTATGAGAAAACGGCTCCAAAAACGTCCCAAGAAGTGTCCTGCACTTCTTTTGACGAGGCTGTAATTTTATGCGTCGTCTTTTGACAGCTGTCAAACGACGACGCGTAAATTACAGGTCGTCGGCACAGTACGTCGGCAAACCCATTCAAATGAATGGGCAGATGTTTGCCGACGTATTGTAGCCCTATTTTCAGGCGTAAAACGAGGCATAATACGCCTCGTTTACGTCTGAAAATAGGTCGTGTGAACCCAGCCTCAATGAAAAACAGCTCCAAAAATGTCCCAAAAAGTGTCCTGCACTTCAATTTCACGGGCGTTTTTTTACGCGGCCGTTTTTCAAAATGGCCGCGTAAAAAAACAGCCCGTCGGAACAGAACGCCATTTTTCCAATTGAAATCAATGGCCAGATGTTTGGAGGCGTTCTGTTTACGATTTTTCAGCCGTTTTTCAGGCGTTTACGGCCCGAAAAATGGGAGGAAATAGGCCGTGTGAACATACCCTAAGGGTATGTTCACACGCAGTGACCAAAAACGTCTGAAAATACAGAGCTGTTTTCAGGCGAAAACAGCTCCTGATTTTCAGACGTTTTGTACCAACTTGCGTTTTTCGCGGCCGTGTTTGGAGCTGTTTTTCAATGGAGTCAAACATAAAACGCCCGAATTACGTCTGAAAACTCTGCGTGGGAACATACCCTAACACTTAAACTGCCATCTGTGCTGAACTTGCAGCTTGGTAGCTCAGACGACCTTTTGGTGTTTCTACATTATGATGCTTTCACCTGGGACATTATCACTGCCAAACATAAAGGAGGATTTCAGATTTTATCTAAATAAAGTTTAGTCATTGTTAGATAAAACATTATGCAATTTACTAATATACTTAGTTTTAATTCCTCATCTTTTTCTATATTTCTGCCTCCGTTCAGTGAATGGGAAAGGAAATAAGACAATAGTACAATATTTCATGGAATCATTTATAATTGGCACAGCAATAAATATATTTAAAGTAAATCTTTTAATCATCATGTAATTTTTAGGTTTAAAATTCTGTGCCAATTAATTTCTTAATATATATTTATTGCGTTAAGAGCTCTGTTTTTCTGATAGAGTCCCTTTCATAGAAATAGATTTCAAATATAGCATTCTGGATTTCTACAGTAACCACTAGAGGGATCTTAGGGGCTTACTGCATACTATTAATACATTGAACTCAACAATAACACAGTATGGAGTAAGCCCCTCCGCAGGGCTGCCATCATAAATTTCTGGAACCCATACATTCAAAGCAGTGCCCCCCCCAAATTGGTGGGAGGGGCACTGGGGTTAGACACAAACTGCAGCGGATGGGGGGGAGATGGCTAAGAGAGAAGAAAGCGACGGGGCGGGAGTGGGGCCTGCGGGATATGAATCCTGATAAGGGATCTGGCACTGTGGAAGGGCTGGGGGGGAGACAGGTGAGCAGGGGCTCTGTGGGAGGCCAAGGGGGAAAAAGTAGGTGTGCAGGGGGGAACCAGAAAATAAAATAATGGCACTTTTACACAGCAGAGTCACTCACCAAGTTGCAGTGTGGGCTGTTGCTTTTGGCTCCTGCAGACTCTACGATCTCCCACCGCCGCGACACTCCTGGATGAAGTCCTCACCTCCATCTCACACATTGCACACATGTCAACTGCGTAGACACCAGGTACATAATGAATTCATACCCCTAAATTAATTCAGAACCCCGACCAGACCCCTAGTTTAATTAAGACCACCATCCAGACCCCTACATTAATTCAGACTCCCGCCCAGACCCTTCAATTTATTCAGACTCCTACCAGACTTCTATATTAATTCAGGCCTCCGACCAGACCTAAATTAAATTTACACCCCCAATCAGACCCCTAAATTTATTTACACCCCCAATCAGACCCCTAAAATAATTTACACCCCAGACCAGACCCCCTCCAAAAAATTCAGACCCCTATGTACTTACCATTCCTGTGTCTTTTTTCCTCTACTTTTGTCTGATCGCCTTCTCTTCTCTGTGGGCATCTCTTCTTCCTGGGCGCCTCTTCTCCTCAGGTGTAGGGGCCCTGCTTCACAAGCCAAAAAAAGAAAATACAAGGGCCCGCCCACCGCCATTGCCCAAAGTTGATTTGCAGAAAGGAATGGGCCCCATTATATTGCAGGGCCGTTCCCTTCTCCAAAGTAACTAACGCTGGGCTCTTCTTCACAAGACTTACGCTGGGTAGCATTACAACGTTATGTGCAATATAGTGAGGTCCATTACTCTCTCCAAATTAACTTTGGGCAGTGTTAATGGAAAGTATGGGCAAGCAGGCCCGCAGGCTCATGGGCCCCTGTTCTTTCTTTTTTGGCCGGACCCCTGACAGGAAGACCAGTCGTACTGCCCTGATGGCGGCCCTGCTCCTCTGACATCCCTGACAACATCTAAGTCCTGCACATATCTTTAGAACGGGGACCCCTCACCCCCATCCTACATTCTGCCATTGTCGCTGGATAGCGAGCTACACTGCTTCCAGAACTCAGGAGATACGGAAACAGTGTAGCTCATTGTGCTT
Organism: Rhinoderma darwinii; assembly: GCF_050947455.1. NCBI lineage: Eukaryota > Metazoa > Chordata > Amphibia > Anura > Rhinodermatidae > Rhinoderma > Rhinoderma darwinii. The sequence continues at coordinate 35,538,353 of NC_134693.1, forward strand.
TGCTCTTTTTGTTACTCCTATTCATTTCTATGGGAATTCCGGAACAGAGTAGCAAAACGCACTTGGCTATTTCTGTAAAACCAGTGACCAGAGGCCAGCAACAGTGGCAGAAGGTAGGACACGGGTCAGGAGGTCCCGTTTTAGATATAGGTGCGCGTCCCAGAAGAGGGACCCGCATCTATCGGACTTTTATCACAGTTCCTGTAGATATGCCATAAATGTCCTAGATGGGTATACCCATTAAAGTAAAGGAAAAAAAATGTTGTTCAAAGACATTTTAAGATAAAAACTTTATACCACTGAATTTATTTTTCACCTGTGGGATTTGGGATATCACTGTACATCGAGACTAAAGAAAACTAGAAAAGTATAAAAATACAATTCAATAACATGGATACTATATTTAGAATCGAAAGGGATTCACAGTGTTTTAAAGAACAGACAGTTCTAAATCTCATAGGAAATTTAGCTGCACAGCAAGTCAGAGATTATACACATTTTGTGCTGTGGAGGTTTCAGTGGGAGCTGGGGGATGATAGATAATAAATGATCATTTGTTACTGGTGGTTTATGTGAGAAAAGTGTCTGGGGAAGGATGGGGAACACTTCTGACAGCCCAGGGTCAATATGTCAGTGATGAAGGGAACTGACGGGAAAGCTAAACCACTAATACACGCAGCTAATGCACCCAGACACATATAGCCGGCCCAATACTGACACTTTAGAAAACCTAGTTTACACTGCATCATAAAAAGTACATTAAAAAGCAGAAAAATCCTAAGGAACTGAACAGAACATATAACAAGTGTTACACTGATTGACTATTAGGTGTTCTCTTACTAAAGTGACATTATTATTTCCACTAACCCTTCCTGCTCTACCTTGCAGCTATTTTAAAGTTATGGTTCATATTTGGAAAGGATGAAAACTGAGTTTTCTGCAGTTAATAACTTTTATTACAAAGATGATGAGAAACAGCAAGCTTTCTAGACTACTGAGGTTTCTTCATTAGATGGAATTTAACACAAAATCTGAAGAGTCACATATTTATACACAAAAGGACAAGTAACAAGTGTAGTAAATGAGATTCGTGATATAAAGCAGATTCATCTATAAAGGTACAGTAGGTGAGTAAACGGCTGTATCAGTAAATAGTTGAAGCAGCTCATAGATAAGGAGTGTGAACGTTTTATTGTCCTCTGAGATCTGGTCCATAGTTGTGATCTTCCACAAAATCACATTGCTAAAGTGATGTAGAATGACATAAATCCATGCGACACATTCATTCCTGTTCTGAGAGTTTGCACACCTAGACACTCCTGTCTCATTGAGATTTAAACTTTCCTTTAAAGTATCTGAGATGATGCGGTCAAACCTACTTTAAATGTTTTGCCACAGGTAGATCTGTCCTTTTTCTTTTATTGTGTGACGATAAGAGTTCATTCTTATTCTTAGCTTCTGGCCTGTTTACTTACGTGGAGACCCCCGCAGGACTTTAAGTAATTAAGTAGACACATTTGGTGGGATGAAGATGAAGGGACCTGGAATCGTATAAACCCGGTGGGTATTGGAAATCTTAATCTTGTCCGTGGTCATTATGTATAGACAGGTTTTACATTTTCTCTGGTTGAAGGGAATGAAGAGGACAGTGAGCTTCTTAGAATGATCTTTCTCAGGTTAGGGGGCTGTCTATAACAATTAGAAGAGGGAGGTCTGGAAATATCGATTTCCAATCTTTCTGTAATATCGGTTGCATTTTCTGTGCAGCTCCTCTATTATCTCAAGATATGGATTGTAGGTGACTACTAAAGGTCCCCGATATTTTTTGTTTTATATTGTATTACAAGAGTTTTCTAGTGGCTCTGTCAATTAAAGAGTCATATCTTCATTTCTCAGGCCCCATGCACACGACCGGGACCCATTCGGTTATATTTGCTGCGGACACCTTTCCGTAGCTCTACATATGGGTGTCTGTGCCGTAGAACCGTGCCGGGAATTATGGAGCATGTCCTATTTTTTGTATGGGAGCATGAGCCAAAAATACGGGCAGATGGCCATCTGCGGCCGGCCGTGCCCGCAAATGCAGCCCGTGATTACGGGCATGGCCGTGTCCAGGAGGCCAGAGTGTAAAAAGTACATATACCCTTTATGAAAACTAGATTGCCACATGACAAACTCACTTTTGCTGTGTTTGACAATCCCATCTTTGCAACATATGCATGCCAAATAAGTTCTACTTTTTATAATTAGTTTATTAGGCCATTCAGAGCTAGTCTTTACAATATTTGCTCTCTTGGTTGCATTTAAACAGCAGTAAAAAAAAAAATACTGTTTTTTTTTTCTATTTCTATAATGCAGCTGGTTACAGATGTCCAAAGAAAATGGTGCAGACAATCATAAAATAACATTATGTAGAGATATGTCGTAGCATATTGTCTGGCCTTTTTAGTTTATGATGAGCACAGAACCACAGGTGTCTTTCCATTATAGGGTAGTGGGATTTTGTCTTCCAAGCTGTTCTCTGGACCTACAAGGTTCATAGTATTTATCTTTGCCAATGGGTTGTAATTGCTAGCAGCACTGAGATTTTCCTTTCAGAAAAACACCAGGCGCTAGCAGATGGAAATCTCACAGATCTTCACCATCTGTGCCAGCTTTTTGTTGCGTAATTGCCAACTTTTAAATATAACTTTCAGGGACATTGTAATGTTGAGGCAGTGGAGATAAGCCTGTACTGTGCAATACAAAAACTACATTGTGGAACTGGTTATAGTACTTCACAGGTCCACAACCTTTTGTACCTTGTGAGCCACAGTCAACTTTAAGGGTATGTTTATACGGGCTATTTTCAGATGTTTTTCGGGCCGAAAACGTCCCCAAAACCAGCTGAAGAATCGGAGCTATTTTCAAGCAAAAACACCCCCTGATTTTCAGCCATTTTTTAAGCAACTAACGTTTTTTACGGCCGTTTTTGGAGCTGTTTTTCAATGAAAGTCAATGAAAAATGGCTCAAAAAATGGCTCAAGAAGTGACAGGCCCTTCTTTTTATGGGGCGTCTTTTTACGTGCCGTTATTTGAAAATGAGGCGTAAAATAACGCCCCTTCGGAACAGAACTCCGTATTTCCCATTGAAATCAATGGGCAGATGTTTGTAGGAGTTCTGCTTCCAATTTTTCAGCCGTTTTTGAGATGTTTACGGCCCAAAAAATGGCTGAAAATAGCCCATGTAAACATACCCTAAGTGTTGTTAAGGAGCCACATGCAACACAGAAGTGAAGAAGAGACATATTAAATGTGAAATTTGGCACTTAGCATGTTTGCATGGGACGGAGGATTTATTTTAGAAAAGTGGTGAACAATGACAATTAGGGCTTTACATTGCAGTAGTTTTCTAATTTCCAGGTTTCCTCTGACAACTTGTATTTCCTTTAAACCAGGAAGGTGGATTGAAATTGCGGCCTTCAATTTGGCCGCAGTGTATATGTTCTGTCAGTTAGATAGCCTACTGGAATTCCCCCATTTCCATTTACTAGTTGCCTGTTATAGTGGTGTATACCATGTGCCAGATATACTGCATTTGTTTCGGTTACCTGCCAACAAATTCACCCAGATTGATTCCTAATTACTCAGTGTTTTGACCCCTACAATTTTGACCTTTTGTATTTGTTTGTTCCATGCTGATTTTGTCTTCTGTCTTCTTCACTTTCGATCCCGGACAGTTTTGTGAATACTATTTTGCTTAATCCTTTAGCGCTATATCTGTCTGTTTGGTTTTAACTTGGCTAATCAACTAGGAATCTTGTTGCTGCCAGCAACTTCCTGCTCTTTTTGTTCTCCCTATCCCTAAGATGGGAAGAGTGATTTTTTTTTGGGCAGCTGGGACAATGAAATGTAGACATGAAAAGAACCGTCTCTCTTAAGATTCAAATTTTTAAAAATATGCATCATGGAACAGAGATGTTAAAAGAGTTAATCGCTATATTCAGTGGACTTATTCTCTTTATTTTATACTTCCTCTATAATTTGAGTCTCATTGGGACACTATGTTATTTCATCTGGATAATACCTTGTATTCCGCCTTGTTGGGCTTCTAGATCAGTCTATTTTGTATATAATGATGCATATACATATGTGACTTATTGATATAGGTAAACTGCAGTAAATGTTATTTGGCACTATATAGGTACACCTGGCCAGCTGGTATTTTAATTGTATTCAATTCAAGGCAATATGCCGGGGAATGGTTTTTCACCTTATATTAATATAATCAATTTTCTTGTTTTTCCATAGTATCTCTTTTCTGGGACGGCACCGTGTAGCATTCTGGCCACATTAGTCAGGGATTCCTATTTGGACAATCTCCTATTTTTTATCATGTCACAGGTCCACCATGGCTAAACTGAGCACAGCAATAAGACACAAGGTAGTTACACTGCGTCAGCAAGGTCTCTCTCAGGCAAAGATTTCAAAGCAGACTGGGGTTTCAAGATGTGCTGTTCAAGCTGTTTTGAATGAGCACAAAGAAATTGGCCACGTTGAGGACAGTAGATGCAGTGGTCGGCCAAGGAAACAGTGCAGCAGATCAAAGACATATCATGCTTACTTCCCTTAGAAATCAGAAGATGTCCAACAATGCCATCAGCTCATAACTGGCAGAAACCAGTGGGACCCACCATCTACTGTACCAAGAAGTCTGGCCAGAAGTGGTCTTCATGGAAAAAATATGGCCAAAAAGCCATACCTTTGACTTGACTTTGACTTGTCGCTTGACAAGGTCAAGCGACTCAACTATGCACTAAAACATAGGAACTTGGGTGCAGAAAAATTGCAGCAGGTGCTCTGGACTGATGAGTCAATATTTGGATGTAATAGAAGGCAGTTTGTTTGCCGAAGGGCTGAAGAGCGGCACAATAATAAGATTCTGTAGGCAACAGTGAAGCATGGGGGAGGTTCCTTGCAAGTTTGGGGCTGCATTTCTGCAAATTGAGTTGGGGATTTGTTAAGGATTAACGGTGTCCTAAATGCTGAGAAATACAGGCAGATACTTATCCATCATGCAATACCATCATGGAGGCATCTGATTGGCTCCAAATTTATTCTGCAGCAGGACAACGACCCCAAACATACAGCCAAATGTCTTTAACCCCTTAACGACATATCACGTACTGGTACGCGGCAGCCATTAAGGGGAAGAATGAAGAGGGCTCACGGGCTGAGCTCGCTCTATACACATCGGGTGACCTCTGTGTTACACAGCCAACACCTCACTGCAATGGGCGGAATCAAAGATCACTTTGATTAAGCCCATTTAACACCTTAAATGCCGCAGTCATTCGCCACCGTGGCATTTAAATTGTTAGAATCAGGTGGGCGCCCCCTCAAACACGCCATCGAACCCCCTACGATCGTCCGTTTACAGTGGTTGTTACAGCAGCCTGGGGCCTAATAAAGGCCTCCAAGTCGGCCATTTTTGTACTTCTTTGAAGCCCTGCTTCTGGCAAGGCTTCAAAGGAGACTGTCAGAATCACAATATACTGCAATACATTAGTATTGCAGTATATCATGCAAGCGATCCAACGATCGCTGCTTCAAGTCCCCTAGGGGGACTAATAAAAAAGTAAAAAACAGTTAAATAAAGATTTTTATAATGTTCCCCCAAAAAAATATTAAAAGTTAAAAAAAAAAACTTTTCCCATTTTTTTTCCTAAAGCAATGTTAAAAAAAATAAAAAAATAACATAACTGGTATTGCCGCATCCGTAATAGTCAAAACTATCACAATATAGCGTCGGTGAACGACGTAATATATATATATATATATATATATATATATATATATATATATATATATATATATAACATGCAAATTGCTGTTTTATAATCACCTTAGCTCTCCAAAAAAAGGAATAAAAAGTGATCAAAACGTTGCATGTACCCCAAAATGGTATCGGTGAAAACGACAGCTTGCCCCGCAAAATTTAAGCCTCCACACCTCTTGATTTAGATTTCACTTTGTATTATGTTAATTAATAATAAAAAACTATTAACATTTGTATTTTTGAAAGCATTCTTATTTTGCAGCATTTTTCCTCAACTGCCTTAAACTTTTGCACAGTAATGTAAATTAACGATCGTTCCTCCTTGTGAATGAAGCTAACAAGCACAAATTGACCTGCTGTATCATCGATCCAACTCATTTGTCCAGTCAGTTTTGGCCTAAGTAAACTGTGAAATACTATATCTGCTCATAAAATATCTGAATATTTTATATTTAAGAAAGACATCAGGTAGATGATTCAATATTGACACCAAACACAGTAATATTTTTTTCCAGGTAATGACCCATATGGTGATTAATTTAATATCACAGAAACATTAGTGATTTGTATGCAACGTTAACTTATATTTGAACCATTTACATTTGATGGTGAATGGTGTCATTTTGTTGCCATGCTATACACTTCATAAACTGCTTTACGAACCTTTAAGAGACTAAGAATATTAAAGGGCTCCATAAGTCTAGAAGCACTGTCCAAATTGTTTCCCCAGATATACTCTCTCTGTGCTAAAATACTAATATTCTGTATATTGGGGCTCATTGAATAACATAATACAAATGTGCTGCAACCTAAATTCTAATTTCACAAAGATATTTTACTTCATTAGTCAATGAAACCTATAATCTGATATGAGTTACTTTCCCTATTGCAATAAATACCAGAATACAAGCAAATTCCAATACAAGATAGTCATTGGATGGAGAAGCCCAATTGCTGTTTTAGATACTAACAATATATAATATACAATATATACACTACACTATTGTTTCCGTTGATAAAACGGAAACCTAGCCGAATGGACTCAAACTGAAACCAACTGGAAGAATAAAAACATCATTGAAATCAATGGTATTGCAAACGGAAATGCTACTTTCTGTTTGTCGTTCTGTTCATCTGTTCCTCTGACAGAACAGTTGAACGGAAAGACCAAACTGAAGGCAAATGTGATGTGAACAGGGCCTAAGGGGTTTGTGCCACAATGGACATTTATCACCTATGCACAGGACAGATAATTAATGTCTGCGTTTATTCTTACTGCACGACCCCAATGAGGAGGAGATTGAATGGGGCGGTGATCACGCATGCACCCTACCGCTACATTCAATGTCTTTGGTACTGATGGCCAACACCCTTTTACTACAAGTCAAATGATCAACTATGAGCTTATTTACAGGATATTTTCAATGGAACTTCACACAATTGCACATTTTTGTTGCTAAATACCTATGTAACTATGTAACTATGTATACCTCTTATTATCTATTTATATTGAACACAGTTCCGCAATAAGGACAAGTATGCACAGCATTTCAAAGTCATAATAACATACATATGAAAGGAGTCAGAAATCTTCCATATATAGTAGTGATATGTCCCATTTCCAAGAGAAGAAAAAGGTCTATATGGTGAATAGTGTAGATTGAACAGAACAGAAAAGTCAACATTAACATTAACAGGTGACTATCATGTGCGCATCACAGTAAAACATTGTATAAGTAACAATTCTTTGTACATCTATGTAGGTAAGTAAGATTAACCTTGTGTAGAGGACAAGGAATGCCCGCTCTTAATGAAGTCTAGCCAGAGTTGCCAAACTTTGAGATATTTGATATGAGTTCCCTCCTTCCAGCTAGCAATTTCCTCCATTCTGGAGATCTGACTCACACTTTCCAACCAGTGTGGTATAGTAGGGGCTTCCGTGGACCTCCATTTGAGAGGGATAAGCAGTTTAGCTGTCGTCAACAAGAGGGTCACCAAATCGTTTTTGTATGGTCGAAAGGAGAAGCTCGGCATCCATAGTAATACAAATTTGGGAGTGATGTGCAGATTAGTTTTACATATCAGAATAATATGCCTCATTTCCTTGGACCAAAAGTTTTTGTTATCAGGGCAATGAAACCATAAATGTGAGATGGTGCCCAGCCCAGCTTTACATCTCCAGCATAAATTGTCAGAGATGATTTTCCATTTATAAAATAGTTTTTTTTTTTTTACCATCTCGTGAGGGTTTTGTATGAGTTCTCTTGGATTTTAACATATCGAGAGAATCTGTGCGAGTTGAAAAGAATTCTGTTAACATCTGCAGGGGTAAAAGTGGTGTCGAGCTCCTTCTCCCAAGACACCAAACATGTAGGTTTAGGTGGAGCACTCTTACAGGAGACGTTGGTATATTTTAGATAAAAGGCCTTTGGGAAGTTTTGAAAACAACAAAAAGTGCTCTAGCCAATTGATGTCTCGTATAGGCTCTGTACATTGAATACTAAAGTCTTTACGCACAGTGTTGAATGCAAGGTTGTCTATGAAGGATACAGAGGTACTCCCAATGGGCGGAAGTAGAGACGATAACCGTGGTGTTTGGGATGTGTTTTTCAAGGTAGGATAAATTGTTATTTCAGATAGGGTAGTTTATGCCTTATATCGGTTGTACAAATTCAGCACCATGAACAGAGCACAGGACCTGCTTATTATTAATGATGAAGATTGAAGTTTTTCATGTCTTGAATGTTTTCATGTTATGTTTTGATACAAATTTTCAATGCACTGAGTAGAAAAATAAGTTATTTTATCACCCAATATAAATTACTTTATTTATGATTAACTAAAGCACAATTTCAGAAGGATCAGATCAATTCTAATTTCATGTTTTATCAGCTATGGTTTTGTTTAATTTTCCTTACATACAATTCCGTAAATCAGATTTGTTTGTTGTCAAATTAAAGTGGTCTGAGTTCCCAAAGTGATAAAATACAATGCCAACTTCTTTCTTCCTTATCAGACAAATTTTGCACACCAATATTTTGTTATTATATTAAAACATTTAGGAACATAATCCTGTTAGTAGCCCACGGTTGTCTTGTATATAGTTTTTTTTCAAAAATTATTTTAGCCGTGTTTACACTCAGTGGCTCTTAGGGTAATGGACAGTAGATGGAGTGTATTTTTTTTTTAACAAACGTATTGCAAAGTCCTCTGTTTCTCAAGGAATAATAGGACTAATTGAGAAAAACTATATAATGGAAACCACTTTACAAGGACTCTGTCAGCAGGGGAGGGGTAGGGCAATGTAATGTTACCTTTTGTCTCGATGTTTATTATTTATCATTTCAGTTACTTATATAGCGCCAACATATTATGCAGTGCTGTACAGAGATCCTCTTTTTTACTGTCCCCATTGGGGCTCAAAAGCTAAATTCCCTATTGGTATGTTTTTGGGGTGTGGGAGGAAACCAGAGTACGCAGAGGAAACCCACACAAACACGGGAAGGACATACAAACTCCATGCAGATGTTGTCCTTGTTGGATTTGAATGCAGGACCCCAGTGCTGCAAGGCAATAGTGCTAACCACTGAGCCACCGTGCTGCACTGAGGTAAAGGCTCTATCGGCCAATCAGGAGACCGCTAGAAACATGACCCAGAGCAGCGTGCAACGAGGAGAGCCAAGGAGCGCTTCCAAATCAAGTGTCTACCTCGGTGGCACTTGTGACTGCCAGGGGAATTAAGCATCAATTAGGTATAGTTACAATGCACACCCCCTCCACTATATCACACTATTAGCAGTTTTGAGGCCTCCAAACTGCTGACAGATTTCATTTAAATATTAAAGTACATTAAAGATGAAGCTTTTATGATAGGACGCATGAGGCTGATACTTTGCTGCTGAATATACAAAAACGGAATTCTCGAGTTTCTCATCGTTTTGTCTAGGTGTACAAGAGTTTCCTGAAGTTTTAATGGAATTATGTTTGATAATAATTTGGCTTTACTTGATATTGTAACATTAATGCATTTTAAATTCAAATACAAAGCCCCAGCTGTCATCTCAGATTTATAAAAATCATGAAAGTAAACATTCAAGTGGATAACCCATTTTTAAAATGAAGCCACCTCTGGTGATCAGCTCTTAATGCAGAGGGGAATTAAATGTGGCCACTCATTTGTTACAGGGGAAATATGATATTAAACATCCCTTATTTAAATGGGTGATCATGTTATATATGGTCGCAATAAGTCTGCTGGAAGGGGGGGGGGTGCACCTCCTTGCCGTGACTGTGACTCATATAGACCATATTGATGGACATGTGTTTTTTTTCAACCATACTAACTATGTAACTATATAACTCTATATGGACAGGGGTTCAAAAGAACTCTAATGCTGTCTATACATGTTAGATAAAAATTGTCCAAAATGGTGGTTGGCCTGACCGATGTCTGCTGAAAAGCTGATCAGCCATGTTGGTTTTTTATGGCCATTTTTTTCCACTACAATTGTGTAAAAAAACGGGCTCTGATCATCCAGTTCATTCCAGCATGTTTATCAGGTGATTGCCCTACAGACGATTTGACAGAGCTGTCTAGGTAAAGAGTTTTTTTTTAAGGAGACTGAACTAGTACAGAAAATCCTCGACATAGCCAAATGTATGTGGACACCTGAAAGTCACATCCACATTTACTGAATATCTCCATACCCATGAGCCTTTAATATGTTGGATTCATCCACTTCCTTTTTGCCGCTATTCTGGGAAGTATTTCCTCTACATTTTGGGATATAGGTGCATGACTATTTGCATCTATTCAGCTACAATGGACTGAGCTGCTATTACTCTTTGACATGGACTTTGAGTTGTATTACTCTTTGACATCTGAACTACACAGTAATAATAGCACTTTGTTGACCGGGGTAAACATTTTATGAACCAACTTGCATGGCATCCTATGTTACACTGAAAGTAATTAAACTTTCCAGTATAACTCATTCTTAAAGTGTACCCATCATTATAGTTTTTTATTATAAATTAGTAGTACAGTAGAAACATTGTAATATATCCTGTTACGGGAAAGTGGAACCTACCTCACCTTTCAGTAGCCTGTAGTTCCTCTTCTCCGACTACAGGCATTTTTAGTGCTCTTACATATGAACATTATTTCAACAGTACCCCTTTAAACTATGATTTTTAGATTTTTAGGGCCCATCCACATGAACATGAATCTCGTCCGTGTCCTGTGCATGGAAATTACGCACAGCACACGTACCCATTGATTTCAATGGGGCCGTTCACACATGCAGGAGTTTTCACGCAGCGACAGTCACTCACTGCATGTCCTATATTGGTACGTTTTCACACACCTACGCGCACATTGAAGTCAATGGGTGCGTGAAAACCACGCACAGCACGCGGATGCACATCCGTTTGCTGTGTGTGATTTGCGCATCAATTATATTTTTTTAAAAATGTGCTTTGCGAGTGGGTTAAAAACACATGTCACTTGCAAAGCACGGATGCCATAACGAAACGCACACGGACCAGATGTACGCACGTTTTTTTATGTGCGTAAATCTGTCACGCTCTTGTGAATGTAGCCTTAATCTCAGGTTTCTTAGAAGAATAGTTTTGGTCCTTTCCTTTGCATTGACAATTATTTATGGGCGTAAACTCTGCAAACAGCAAACACATTGACAATATCTCATACAAATTGCATGATAGCTACAATAAAATGTTGTATTAATAAAACACAGACCATAAAATCTAAGCAGCAAAAATTAAATAAATTATTAAATAAATGATGTTCTATCAATGAGATACATTTTTATAGAAGGCAAGCCCATGTGTAGTAACTGCCGGGGGTTAATATAAAATGATTTTATGTAAGTTAGTGATTTTTCACAGAATCCAGTGTGCCTGTAATAGCTTCTCAATCCTAATCATGAACATATTTTAATATAGCCATCAAGTGAAAATGTTTCGGCAACACTAATTTAAGTACTACAACAAACATGCAAATGAGGTTTCTTAATTATGGTTATTTAATGCTTCTCCCAAACAAAGCTCTTCCATTTCAAACATGTCAAAGAACTGTTCTCATTATGAGGGTTTTTACTTGTATATTAATAAGAACTAACTACAATCAAATGTGTTATAGAAATGTCAACCTTTATTAAATGACATACTCAACACTAAAGGCTGGCAGTTTTGTTGGAAAGAAAGGCTATTGGCCAAATGAAATATCTGACATAAACCTATTGCTAAGAAAGTAAAATATGAGTCTTATCTAGGGGTATGTATAGTTCATGTAAGTATAAAACAGTAAAAAAAAAAAAAAAGTACAACATAACATAATGCTTTGTTTACACCTGCGTCGGAGGCGCCGTTGCAGATTCTGTCATATTTGACAGGAAAAATAGAACTGCATGCAGCGATACATTTTTTTTGTAAAAATAATGGACAACACGTTGGTACCCGACAGACCGCATTATAAGTCAATGGGGGGCCGTCGGGCACTGGTGTTATCCGACATACGACGTATCTGGCAGAGAATTGTGGCTTCTGTTATAAACGGAAGCCAGAACACAATTGTGAATAGCGTCACATCTCTTCACACTAGTAATAATAATGATAATAATAATAATAATGATAATGTGAGTCTCCCTTTTGCAGAGTTTTACAAGTTTATGAAGAAACAGCTCCTATGACGTGCGCTAGAAAAAGCTGCCTAGAACTTCCAAGGGAATGTTTCCCAATTGTTTAGGCTTATAGTGGAGACAACAAAATATCCTCCCACCCATCATAAGCTCTTTGCCTACTTTCTACTTGTAATTAATTACACATTTTATTAGGGGTGATTTATGGGGTAAGCAATAGTATTCCTAGCAATATTCCTAGTGGTCTAAAGAAATTCTCTAATATTTTTGGCGATGAAGAGGTTAACAGTAATATCTGGGGTCTAAAGACAGTCAGCTTCTGCTCTAACAGCCGTGATTGACGTTACCTCCGAACATGGCCGGACTGGGACAACAAAACAAGCAGCCTTAGCACACAAACTCCACCAGCCCACATACAACATGCCCCCCCCCCCAAAAAAAAAATTTACTCTGCACAATGTGTGCTGCCGCAAATTATACTTTACTTGGTTACACCCCTCCCCACTCCCTCAAATATGTAAACCTCACTATGAACACAAGAAATAAAATAAAAAAGAAACAGGGACTGGCGTACACTCGCTTTTTCAGAGATAAGTGTATGCTACCTCTATGCGAGCACCAATATAGCCAATAATAATGCCATACAGTGACCATATAGTGGTCAGATACCAGGTCTACACATTTGCGGTATGTAGAGTATTATCATGCTGCAGACTATACTAGAGAAAACAGTACTGATCAGGCGCAGTCACAGGTAGACTACATAACAATTGAAGAGGATCGATTACCTCTCCTGACATGTCTGTTTTAGTAAATACTTATTGTGAAATAACAATTCTGGAAAGTCTTTTCTTAGAACTCTGCATTGTGCGTTACTTTGTTATTCCTCTTGCACATGTATGAATAAATTAACAACTGGTCGTTACCATTGCCCTTGTCAAAGGGACTGTGTCCGAACATACTCTGAAAATGTGCACTGATCACTAACAGTATCCCACTGTGTCATCCTATTGACAAAGAAAATGGTAACACCCAGTTGGTATTTAGGCCAAGGCTACACAGAGACTTTTTGTACAACTACTGAATGATTTTAACTTTTGAGTGGAAGCTGCAGTACACAAGATTTCCCCTAAATTCAAACCTCAGGCAAGACCATTTAATCAGTTGGAGACCCCAGACAAAACCTCTAAAGGTCCACCAAAACCATAGTAAAGAAAATTGTTCAGACCTCGGACCAGACTCCTATACTTAACCTCCTCGCACCAAGTGCCGCCAATCACTGGGTCCTAATGCTGACACAGTCAGAACGTTATTTGGCAACCTCTCTAAATCCACCCATGGCGGACGGCCCACTGACCAACCCAGCCCACCAGACAGATTACCAGTCCGGGCCTGATCAAAGTCCAACAGTCTTGTTTAATTGATTAGTATAGAAGGCTGTCATCTATTGTCTATAAAATACATTTTATTTTCTTAAAAATAATGAGCAGGAGCCTTGTGATACCTTTAACATAGGCTGGGTTGAATAAAATGACATTTGTTTTATATATGATAGAGTATATGCAAATTTAAATGAGTTCACCTCCTTGGACAATCCCTTTTTGTTAGAAGGATCTCCCGATGTTAAGCTGATCACGGGGTATTCTACTGCTGAGACCTCCAGAGATCAGCTGTAACCTGTGGGGAATCTGGTAACAAATGTTTCACCGCAGGAGAAATCAAGCATTACATATTGAGCTGTCTGTGTGACGCATGAACGTGCTCAGTCCTCTAGAGCTCGAGATGCTTTTTGTAGTAGCTCCTGCATAATAAATGAGGAAACACTTCCATGTCTAAACTCAGAATTCTCTCTTAAATGTAAAAATTGATTTCTAAACCAGACAACCCCTTTAATGAACATAGTAATAATGACTCTAAACTAGGTAGTACACACCATAGACCATGCAGCTGCTATGAGACCCTTGGTGAGAGGAGGGTCAAGTGTTAGTTTGCCCAATTACCTTTGATGGCGAAAGAAGAAGAAGAAGAGGAAACAAACACCTGTTCCCACAGCTTTAATGGCTTTCATTGGCTTCTCTAATAATTATTGCCTGGCTGGCCAAAACCTTTGTGACAACAGTCATGGTCAATGTACCAAAGGCAAATGAATTAAACAAAATATTTTAAAAATTCAATTTTTTTTTTATTAGTGATACATATGTGAAAAAAACCAAAACAAACTTCTCCTAAAGTATGTTCAGACGTGGCGTAATTGCCACGGATTTGAAGTGCAGATTCCGCACCCCTAATACATATAAATTGACAGTTTTTAAAACCCCATGCCCATGAAGTGTAAAAAATGTTGAGCAAAAATAAGGACGGACATTCTGTTGCAGAAATGCAGCAGATTTTCACCACGGATTCCCTTTGTAATGCAAAGATTGAAATTCATGGCAAGTCCGCATGTAACAAATGCCTGGACTTAAAAGGATATTAAACTCCATCACATGCTGAGAAATAAGGACACAAAAGAATTCTAATATTTGAAAACATTTATTTTATATCTGTTTTATTTGTATATTTATTTTTTTATGTGAATGACATCCCTACACCTAAAGCTGTTGATCCAGAAGAAGGCAAAAACCCTGGACACATGTGGCCAATTAGTATCACAAGGGAAAAATTTCTTCTTGACCCTGGAAAATAGCGATCAGTTATAAACCCTGGATCAAACCTGCTAATACTAGTACTAGATGTGTGTTACTGACTTGTCTGTTCTATATCACCCTTAATGCTAGTTACTCTGGGCAGTGAGAATATGTGAATGATCGGTCCTGTGTAACTGTGCTCTGCATACCCTAACATTGATTTCAAATGGTACTGGTGAGTTATAGGAATTTATATTGTAGTGAGTTATTGGAATTTATATTATTGTGAAGCATAGATGTTTATATTATAGCGAGGTATCAAAGTTTAATATTCTTGCGAGGTATTATTAGTGTGTATATGATAGTGTGGTATCTGTTTATATTCTTTGAGAGGTATTAGTGTTTATAGGATAGTGAAGTATCAGTTTATAATCTTGAGAGGTATTAAGGTTCTTTTACACAGCCCAATCGGCTCTTGTTAGATCCATTTATAAGGAGCAATAGTCGTAATGTATGTGGACAAACGATTGTTAATATGATCATTCGTTCCCACACATTAGCATCTTGATGGCAACACATCCCCTGTTTACACAGGGGTGGTGGGGGGGTGTGCTGCTGACTAGCAACCAGTATTATGGCCACATAAACGATGCGATCAGCCAAATAATGAGTATTTGCTCGTTCATGGGTCGATCTTTTCCCTTTTCATGCAGGGCAATGATTGGGAAAGCATGTTCCTTTATAAGAAAGCTAGCCCCTGATTGTGCCCTCTTGCCCGTGTGTTGGAGATTGAGCGTGGAGCTGCTGTTGTTTCTTACAGGGTAGGGTGGCATTGCGCTACCTGCATTTTACTAGGCAGGCACTTCACTCCTGATTGTTTTTTTTTTCTGTCCTCAGATGTCTAGCAGAGATTCTGAGGACTCTGTAAAAGGATGTTCTCATTCTAGAAGCTATTCTTCTAAAAGAAAACATTTTAGCTTGCATCATTGTGATGGAAGTCAGGTCAGTCCTTGTCCGTACCCCAGGAAGTTATGGACTAGGTTAAAGATTTAGTTACATCATCCTTGAAAGAGTAAGACCTTTGTGGTAGATTTGAAGAATTGCTCTCTACGGCTGTTTATTACCTCCTCTCTTTGAGGTTTAGAGAAGATGTTTGGCCTATATTTCTTCCTCTGTCCAGCAGTCTACCTCTAGTAGGCATAGCAGAAGAAGGAGCAGCTCAGGGATGTCCACGGTTGATGACCTTTGGGTCATTCATGAAGTCTTCTCTTCTTCAGATGAGGAAGACGACTCTAAAGATTCTCTTTTGCCAGTGGATAAAATTCATAAACTGATCAAAGCAGTCAGTTTGGAGGATAAAGACCCTTCTGTGTCCAATGATGGCGGGACTCCTCAGGCAGTCATAAAATATTCAAGGTGGCAAATACCATGGTTTTAGATTGTAAGTGGCATTGAAAACAACCGTTTGTTATCATGCAGATAAAACTCCTATATACACTGCAAGATCAGCAATAGGAGTGGAGTACACGCCGCTAAGTGGATGTAGTCATAGCTAAACTCTCTAAAAGTACCTTGGTCCTTCGGAAGATGGCACCAACTTAAGGGGCGCTATGGATAGCAAAGTGGACTTGGCTTTTAAACTTTCCTTATCGTCTGGGGCAGCTCAGGCGAAAGTGGCCATTGCATCCTCTGAGGTGGCTAATATCCTTAGAAATTGACCCCTGCAGATGCAAGACTATATTTACATAGTTACATAGGTTGAAAAAAGAATCAGGTCCATCAAGCTCAACCTTTCTCAGTCTATTACATGTCTTCTGTATGGCATTCACAGGGACGATTTGCTAAAATCATTTAGATCTCTCTCCTTAGCATCTGACTTCCTATGTGATGCCGCTGATCAGTCTGCCAGATTAGCAGCTAGATCTATGACCCTCTCCACTGCCTGACTTGTGGTTTAAGCTATGGAAAGCGCATAGGGCATCCAAAAACATGCTGTGTGCCATGGAATTTTTTGCCAGGTCTGATATTTCGTTCCTAACTGGACGACCCTATGGAGATCTTGCCCGATAAAAAAGGCAAGTTTCTCCCAGTCTTATCTAGGTCCAGATGGAAAAAATATATGGACAGGATATGTTCCTCCTAATTTTCGTCCTCTGTGTTGAAAAGCGAACCTTCTGAGTCTGTCTAAGGTCATAGATATTTGAGGCGCAAGTCTTGGGACGGGGAAAACCTCCTGCCTCTTCTTCCAGCAAGTATGACTTCTGATGCCACAGGTCTACCCATTGGGGGAAGGCTCGCCTTTTTCTCTATCAGTTGCGAGCTCAAATCCAGGACGAGTGAGTCCTAGATATAATAGAACACGGCTACTCTATAGACTTTGCAACCTAGCCAAAAGACTAGTTCGCTCTAACATAAGTCCCGTCATAAGCAGAACTTGGTACAGGAGATTTCACACCATTATAGACCTCTGGAAAATTTCAGATGGAGCCCATCCGTTCTGTGGTGTCCCTTGTAGAACCTGGTGATTGCATGGTCACATTGGGCATAAAAGTTGTCTACCTGCACGATCCTGTGACAGACATACAGAAAAATTCTGAAACTCGCAATTGAAGATTGTGGGGTCATCGGCACTTCCAGTTTGTAGCCCTGTGCCTTGGGATTACAACAGATCCACACATCTTTACCAAGAGAGTAGTGTCTATGGGGGTAGTGCCTAGATTACGGGGCATGGTAATAATGCCCTATCTGGTCGACTGGATAATAAAAGCTGTGTCCGCTTCTGAGTTTGAGAGAGATTATGGAATTTCTTGTTAATTTAGAATGGATTATCAATTTGTAAAAATCCCACCTGTCTAACTTCAGAGTTCGCCAATTCCTGGGGTTCATCCAAAACCCATCGGTTCAGTAGGTCGGTTAAACTCTTTATCACCTGTTGGTTTAAGGAGAGGTGCTAGAGCGTCTGAGCCTACAATTGCTAGATGGTTCAGGAAAACTATTGCCATCTGTTATGAGAGGCAAGGTCTTCCTCCCCCGCATGGTGTGAAAGTTCACTCCATCAGAGCCACGGCAGCATCCTGCTGCGGAATATTCCCGCTATAATTTCTGGTGTTAACTATAGTAATTGTGTCAGGCCGCAGATGGTGCACGCCTACTTCTACTTATCTCCTCCTACTTTTTTTTCTGCTGTATAGAATAACGCAGTTTGGCATCTAGTAAACCTATATCGTTCGGTATACTTTTATTTTTTAACATGGGAGCCTATGGGCGATGGATGCCACTGTATGCCTTTACAGTGGCATTTCTTGGGGTCATCCATCTGAGGTACAGTATACGTCAGGAAATCCTCCCGACTTATACCTTAGACGAACATATTTGCCACATTAGCAGTTTTATTGTTAAGTATTATTTTTGTATTATTGTGCAACTTTTATTTATAATAATGCATGGTTTTATGTATATTATGGCATAATATGAGTATTAATTTTAATATCATTGTGCTTGGTAATATTATTGTATGGTATTACCAAATATACTATTGTGTGGTATTATTATATATACTATTGTATGGTTTTACTGTATATATTATTGCATGGAATACTGTATATTGTATTATCATATACTGTTTATTATTGTATGAGATTACTGTATATATTATTGTATGGTATTACTGTATATATTACTGAATGGTATTACCATTTATATTATTGTTTGGTATTACTATATATATTATTGTGATGCATTAAAGTGAATATTTATACAGGTTAATACTTGGCATTAATGTGCATGTAATTCTATTGTATTATTATTTGAGTTATATCATATTTAATATCATGTTTAATATTATGATACGATATGTAGTTACCTTTATTGTGAAGTTTTAATATTTTTTCTATGTAATTCTACCTAATGTTGATAATCAAAGTGCCAGCTCCTGCTCATTCTACACGGGCGGATGCGTCTCATGGACGTTTACAGCAGTTGCGATTTATGTATTCTGGTTTGGCGCCTTCTCCAAATATCAAAATTTGATGATCCAAGGCTTTCCTGTCATCTTCCGGAGTGACCTGTAAACAACACAGCCCAGCTTTACACTGCATGATAAGAAACCTCCAGACATATTGTCATGTCATACCAGGCCACATTAGAATTGTCTGACACACAATGTGTTACCCATAGCAACCAATCAGATTCCATGTTTCATTTCTCTAGTGCAATGTAGGAAATGAAAGCTGAACTCTGATTGGTTGATGTGGTTAACTCCACCTCCTTTTAGTCTGCATTATGCCCAGTATGTAATAATAATAATAATAATAATATTATTAGTAACAGCGATGATGAAACATATATATTCACTGCTGTGGAGATTATAAACAAAGATGCCAGAGAAAAGTAGTGGGGTTGCCATAGCAAACAATCAGCTCTTATTTTTTTCAGTGGCCTTTTGGAATATGAAAGCAGCAACCTGATTGGTGTCTGTAAGTAACATGTCCACTTTTCCATTGCACTAATTCTGGTAAATCTCCCTAAAAACGAGTGGGGATGGAAAAAAAAGTGTATGTTGTCCATAGCAATCAATAATATTTCTGGATCCTAATTGGTTGCTATGGGCAACACCAATGTTTGTCTGCACTAGTTTTCATACACGCCGTATTATACACTTTACCTATGTGCTGATCATACAGAGGTTATAATATTATAGTATATACATTGTAACAACATACAGCCCTTTATTCAATGTGTGAATTTAAGGCATTGCGGGGGAGGGGACTATAGGGCAGAAATGGTGGTGGTCTATAAGGCAGCAATGGAGGTGGGCTATAGTGCAGCAATGGAGGTGGGCTTTAGGGCAGCAATGCTCCCTACTGTAATATACATATATCTTCCATACTACTGTGTCATGCTACAGTTAAAGGATTGGAATTTATATATTACAAGTAATATATAAATATTAGAAAGTTAATGATAAATTCTGTTGATATATAATTATTTATCCTATAGATGTCGTATGTTGCATGTTATGACATCAGGAAAGTAATGGAGTTACCTGTATTCTGTCCTCTCTCCTCGTCTTCATCTCCTGATCTGAGCTGTGAGCTCCGGTTACTCAGAGCAGAGATAGGATTCTGGAATCCTGTGATGTCACAATGCCTATTGTTACATTACACAACAGGATGACACAAGCGGACTAATCTCAATGTAATTTTATGATGTATGTAACAATGTGTACTGAGCTTACAGGTCACCAGTTAACAACAATAACAAGGTTACTGTTAGGGATCTGCCAGGTACTTCATCTAGGTATACTCCTGGGATTAATCAATCCACACCTGAGGTCAGACCTGTTCGACTGACACCATCTCCCACCAACCAGGGTGGCAGGCTCAGGAGTGGGAGAGCCTATCGCGGCCTGGTCTGTCGGAGTTAGCTCCGCCCCCTGTCCTTTATTACCTGCCCTGTTCTCTCCCTCAGTGCTTGTAATTCTTTTGGATTCCTGGCCCCACTGCTGCTTGCTCCAGCCTGCTTCTGCCGTGCTTCTGCCTTGCTGCAGTTCTGCTTGACCTGCTTTGCTTTGCCCCTGGCTTGCTTCTGTCTCCGTACCCGCTCGGGTGTACTCACTTCGTCCTGGTCCTGACTGTTCGTTCGCCGCTCCGTTTCCTCGTGGCGTTCCGTGGCTACTGCCCCTTCCCTTGCGTGTTCCCTGTTTGTTTTCCCGTGCACTTAGACAGCGTAGGGACCGCCGCCCAGTTGTACCTCGTCGCCTAGGGCGGGTCGTTGCAAGTAGGCAGGGACAGGGCGGTGGGTAGATTAGGGCTCACTTTCCCTTCACCTCCTTCCTGCCATTACAGTTACACAAAATACAAAAAATGTATCCGCAACACAATGCACTTGATGTTTTCGGACACCACGCTTGACATCCTATCGGTGCTCCAGACAAGACTCTGTGTCGGCAACAGGCAAACCACCTGCAAAAATAGAAAGGATAACGTCCAGCGCTTGATCCAAAATCAAAGCAAAACTATTTATTTCATCCAATTAAAACAAGTGAAAACAATCCTAGGAAGGACGCATGCATATTTCGAACTAGAAGGTCTGTTATGACTAAGAACTCACAGTTTGAAACGCTCAAGCGTCCTTCTTAGGAATGTTTTTACTTGTTTTAATCGGATGAAATAAATATTTTTGCTTTTATTTTGGATGCAGTTCTGGACGTTATCCTCTTTATAATAACAAGGTTAGGCTTCGTTCACATCTGCGTCGGGACTCTGTTCATAGGTTCCGGCAGAGCTTTCCGTCAGGGGACCCCATGAACGGAATCCAAACTGAAACAAACGGAAACCATAGGTTTCAGTTTGTATCACCATTGATTTCAATGGTGACGGATCCGGTTCAAATGGTTTCCGTTTGTCACCGTTGTGCAAGGGTTGAGACGTTTTGTCGGAAACAATACAGTAGTCGACTGCGCTATTCATTCTGTCAAAACAACGGAACCCTTACACAACGGGGACAAACGGAAACCATTTGCACTGGAGCCGTCACCATTGAAATGTGTGGTTTCCATTTGTCTCAGGTTGGATTCCATTCATGGGTTCCCCTGATGGAAAGCTACGATGGAACCCATGAACGGAGTCCCGACGCAAATGTGTATCTGTATTATAGAATAATTAAGTCAATGGCCCACTTTTACTAATATTGATGGGGTAGTTGGTGAGAGTTCCGCCCAAATTATTATAAGGGGCGCATGTTACATAGGTTGAAAAAAGACACAGATCCATCAAGTCCAACCTTTGTCAATCAATTGCACGTCATTCATTGCTTGATTAGTTATAAACTTCAATGCCATTCGTCAGTAAATAATCATCTAGCCTTTTTTTAAATGCTGACATAGTATCTGCCATTACTAACTCTTGGAGTAAGGGTATGTTCACACGTGCACGTCCGTTACAGCTGAAATAACGGAGCTGTTTTCAGGTGAAAACAGTTCCTGAATTTCAGACGTAATGGCATGTGCAGGCGTTTTTCGCAGCGTCCATATTACGGACGTAATTGGAGCTGTTTTTCTATGGAGGCAATGGAAAACTGATCCAATTACGTCCCAAGAAGTGACATGCACTTCTTTGACGTGGGCGTCTTTTTTACGCGCCGTCTTTTGACAGCGGCGCGTAAAAAAAATGACCGTCTGCACAGTACATCGTAAAACCCATTCAAATGAATAGGCAGATGTTTGCCGACGCTTTCAAGCAGTATTTTCGGCCATAATTCCAGGCGTAAAACGCCTGAATTACGTCCGTAAATAGTGCGTGTGAACATACCCTAAGGCATTGCATTGCATTGCAAAGGCTGAAATACGCAGTGAGAATCAGCTGCTTCTCCGCAACAGACTGTGCATGCTGCGAAGTGTAAATTCCGCACCGCAGCCTAAATTCTGCACTGTTATTTTCCGCAACATCTAAAATAAGTTACCTTAAAAAACTATAGAAACCAAAGGAAAAAAAGGCTGCGGCAGATTACCACTGAGGACTGTTCGCAGCGGAATTCGGCCACGTCTGAATGGGCCCTAAATAAATCAAGGCCCAAAAAGGTAAAATAATAATAAATCTTTCTTAGTAAATCACAGCATAAAAGATACTTCATAGTACAACATTTTTTTATTTGGGATAAAAGAGCACAGAAGCTCCCCAGACCTAATCAGAAATAGAAGTGTAGGCTCCACCGGTCAGTAGCGACCATAGCATATAAGTGGTTTCAAAGGGAGGGGGCTTATTCTGTCACCCCATCGGCATCCCAGCAACGCTATTGCGGGATGCTGATGGTTTTCATGGTAATTAGGCCCCCAGGTCTGCCATCAGGGTGTGCCTATTAGAATGCTTGTCAGTTTTACACTGACAGGCATAATACACTGCAATAAAGAAGTATTTCATATTTAAAGTATTTAATAATGATTGCATAGTGAAGTCCCATAGTGAGACTAAAAAAAAGTATAAATAGATTATTAAAGTTTATAATTAAAAAAATGAAATATCCCAAGGGAAAAAACATGAAAACCCCACTTTTTCCCCAATGCAAAATGCTTTATTAAGAAAAAACAAATAAATAAATAAATAAAAAAGCTACACATAATTTATATTGCCACAACCATAACAAGCCAGACAATAAAACTATTGCGTTATTTAACCTGCATGTCGAATCCGGTAAAAATAAAAACAAAAAACAATGTCAAAATTGCTGTTTACTGTTTATCTTGTCTAACAAATAAGGCAATAAAAAAGGCTATCAAAAAGTCGTACGTACCTCAATAAAAATGAAAAGTTTTCCCACATCAAAATAAACCCTCATACAGCTATGTCGGTGGAAAAATATAAACGTTATGGCTCTTAGAATATGGCGACACAAAAACAAATTATTTTAAAAAAAAAAAGGGTTTTCATTGTGCAAATGTAAAACATATAAAACCTATATAAATTTGGTATTGTTGTAATCATAACGCCCCGCAGGATAAAGTGCTTACTGTATGTTATTTATATCACACGGTAAACAGCATCAATTTAAGACGTAAAAAAGAATGGTGAAATTGCTGTATTTTTTCTATCCCACAAAAAAGTTAATAAAAATAAATCATTACGTTATATATACCCCAAAATGGTGTCATTAAAAAATACAACTCGTCCCGCAGAAAACAAGCCCTTATGCGGCTATGTCGACTGTAAAATAAAAAAAAATATGGCTCCTGGAATGCGATGATGAAAAAACTGAAAAAAAAATTGCTTGGTCTTTAGGGCCAAAGAGAGGCTGGTTGCTAAAGGATTAATATTATTATCTGCGATGGTTTAGGGCATGAGTATAGGCAATATATGTTCATATTATATCTTTATAATTGTTATCACTCTATTCTGCTGTTACAGAGTTCCAAATCCCCTACTTCCCTTTACACAGTCTACAGTAAAAATTCAGGATGTCTACAGCCACCTCTAGGTCGAAGTCACTGCATATGGATTTATTCAACTTTCATTGAACTTAATGCTAACTGTATAAATCTGTATGTAAGGAGCTCCCCTAGTGGTGGTTTCAGACAGAATTTTTTTTTATTGGATCCAAAGTAGGCATCTCAGATAGCTATTGTGGTACTAACGGCTTTTGGGGCTCAGTGCTGATCTCAGAACACGGTGTCATTGATACTTTTAATTGTATCCATGTCTTCAGGACGTGTAAGATTTCAATTATACAATGTGCATGTGAGATATCTCAGTTTCACGCTGCCAGGGGAAAAATGAAGTGACGTGGGAGCACCCACTTACAGTCACTTCCTCCTGGACAGCACCCATCCCTGGATGAGAGGGAGGGTGCTAGAACAGAGAGGGAGATGAGTATTTTTTGAGTTGGGGGTAGCAGGCACGATACTTAGAGGGGCAACATATATAGTATAAGGAGGGCTAACAGGCATACTACAAGGAGGGCCAGCAAGCATAGTATATGGGGGCACAACAGGTACAATACAAAATGGGCACAGCAGGCACAATACATGGGAGAACATATTACACTGCTGGCACAGTGAAAGGGGGCACAATACAAGGGACTTCGAAGGTGCAGTATTAGGAGACACTTCAGGCAGCACAGCAGGCAGAGTATTAGAGGGCAACATTGTAGGTGCAGTATTGGGGTAGTTGCAGAATAAATATTGGGGAGAGCAGGCAAATAATAGCTGGAGGAAGTCTTGTTGAAGGTCGGGAACGATGCAGAAGAATAACAAAGGAAAAAATTACAATCTGAGAAGACGTTGACTGTGAGCTGTGAGTTTCTTCTTTTTTTTTGGGGGGGGGTGGTGAGGGGGAGAAATTTGACTTTTGTTATGTGGCCATGTGATCTGTATATACAGGATTTATACTAAACAAGATACAGAGTGAATAATCTAGATTTTTTTAGGGAACATACTCTATAACGGTGAACAATCAGTGAACAAGATGCTGACATACTTCATCTCAACTGAAACAAGGTCAAGTGCCATTATTTGAAAGGATTTAGGAAGGAAAGTGTTGACAAGAAAGGATTTGTTTTTATAAAACCCTGCTGTGTATTATGCCATGAATACCGTATGACCTGTCCATTATTTAAATGTGAAATCTTTTTAGATCAAAAATCTAAAACATCTACAAAGAGAATAAGAAAACAAACTGTGTTTGCAAAAAAATTTAAACTTTTATGACCTGAGCTGAGTGTTTTGGAAGAACACGTACAACCCGCTGTTTAGTACTTACATCTGTTGTCACTGTATGCAACAATTCTTCTCTCTCCAAGACAAACAGACAAGCTGTTTGTATTTAAAACTAGCTAAAAGCTAATTTATGTCAAATTCCAACTGAGATTGTCCTCCAGTCTTACTGATCCATCTTCAAAGAATCCTTTGAAAAATTGCTATATTTTCTCTAATTGGCATCTTGGAAGCCACAACAAACAGGTACTAGTGTACCATTTACTCAGATAACAGGCAGTTACCAATGCTTATTATCTCTCCATAAACGTAAAATACTGTTTATTCAGCACAAAGTTATTGTAATCTTCTTGGTCCCAGTAATACCTAGAAAAAAAACCCAACCAAATTGTGCAATTCACTTATAGAACCCACCTTTTTGACTTTGGTATAGATTTTGGTACCCTGCTGGCCTTAGGACTTCAGTGTGAGGCGGTCCTCCAAGGACTTATTCTCGGGTCAACAGAGTAGGAATTGAGGCACAGAAATAGTCACCAGAGCAAATGGTTGATGGTGGCAAGGGGACAAAACTATAGTCGTCGATCATGGTCAAGGTCAATTTAGAGTTGGAGGACAAATTCATAGTCAGGCAAGCAGAGGTTGGAAACAATCAGGCAGCATAAGACAGGACGAAATCAGGTTACTGGGCAGAGGATCATCAACAGTTGGGACAAGGCCGTACCAGAGGGATAGGTAGGTGAATGGTCATGTGTAGTCTGGCTACAAAATCATAGGTCCGATGATCAAGACTCCAAATTCACAGCAATGCTATAGATAAGCATGAAACACTATTTGGGAATTCTTCAAGGTGTATCTGTGGTTTCAAAGAACTTTTAACATATTAGAGCGGCACAGATTGAAGTTTGGATCAATATTCAAGATTTAAGAGCTAAAGAGTTGCTTTTGTAATACATGTACATCACTGGTATACTGATATGTACAGTACATTCTTTCTGGATCCTGTGAGTCGGGTTTTGGACTATCCTCTAGTGGCAGATAATGCAACCTTTACATGATTTTTACTTATAGAAGTGCTGTCCTACCTTACCACTTTGGTTCCCATCAACCTCACATGGCTTCACCAAGAAGAGATAAAGACTGCATTAGGACGCCGTCATACAGGGTTTTTTTGCAATATAAATCACATCTAAGACACTCCGGTAATACAAAGCGTTTTTTTATGACGTTTTTGATACATTTTATGTAGCATTTGTACATTTTACGTAATTTTAGAGAAGCGTTAAACAGCTGAAAAACATTCTCATATCTTGCTATAGACTTTGAACTAACATCTGGCCACACCAAATAATAGTAAGATGCCATGGAAAATGCTGCCAAGAATTGTGTGTGAGACTGGCATTACCGTCTATGACCATTCTACATCTCATGTGAAGCTGATAGAGCCATAACGCACTGATGTACTGGGGCTGTGGCCATTACAGAATTCTAAGGAAAATTTGGGGTGAAAAGTGTGATCCACTGGGCTTGTTTCCTAAATATCCCTCTTATCCCGAATTAAGTGTTGCTTTGATAAATTATTTCAGAACCCTAGATCATTTGAAAAACAATGCTATAGAAATGAATGACATGTTTTGACCAGCACTAATGAATTTCCAGATCAATTGAAAGTGCTTTGTAGAATAACACACCACACAATTTCATCCCCTAATTGCTACTGCTCCTCATATTTGTGCAATGGTCAGAGCAGCATTGTTTAAGAAAACAATCGATAGAGGCAATAAATATGACAATAATTGTGAGAGAGAACAAATTAAATCATTCAAAAATATACACAGATCAATACAAACACACTACGATAACTATTAAGAAATGTCTCTTATTTTAGCCTCATTACTTTTTCTCTACAGTTCAAATTACTTTGCTTGACTTAACTATTTTGTTCCATTGATAAAAAACATTTTAGGTCAAGAAATGTCCTTCATGATTGTAACACTGCTTAGGCATCTAAAAAGAATTAATGTTTCTATACAAATGTCTTTCAGAGTTATTGAAACAGTATGACAACTTATAACGGGATAAGGATTCATGAACCATCTGATGTGAAAAAGAATCCAAATATAAGACAGTGTAAAATTGGTTACATGTGTGTGAATTTATATAGTTCATATTTATCCTAATGCCCAAAAATGTTTTAAAGGGACAAAATAAGTAAAAGTGAAAAAGAATTGTGCAACCACAGCAAGTATGGGAATAAAATTTATTATAATTATGGGGTCCCGCAAACAACAAAAAAGATCACCTCCTCCCCGATTGCCCACCATAACAACCCGTTTCCTAGTGTTGACCTAGATCAGTGTCTGGAAGATTGCAAATTGTGACAGAATCAGGAAAGGGTTGGTGTCCAAGAAAGTGTTTCATACACAAGAGTCATCACCAGCCATACCCCATAACTATGGTTTATCCTGTCCACATGATAAGTATACCACTACTCTAAATAAGGTGCTCTGATAGGTGATAGGGTTGGGGGGGAATAAGTTGCAATTTTTATTACCATAACGCTTTAAACCTTGGAACGATATACATGTAGTCAATGTCCCTGCTATTAGTACAATACATCATCAGGCATGTGGGGAGTGGGGTCACAGCTCTAGAACAGCTCAAGGTTACTCTCGACATTGTCAGACTGTAGTAATACCATGAAAAATAATTTTAACCATTGCAATGAATTACATTGTGGTTCCCAGAATCCAAGTGGCTGAGTTCAATGTCTATGCCCATATGATGATCAGCATTTATTTCATCCAAAAAGTGTATATAAGCTGAGTTCCCACAGCCATTCATTGACTTGACATTGAGTGTTACCCTTTATCATTAATCACTGTAATAATAACAACGTGAGAACTGTCTTAAGGGGGCTTAGAACTTGTATAATGAAGATGTCAAATATAATATTGAGAATGATCTTCAGGTCATTCTCATTACTACAATATGTTCATTTTCAGTTAAGCATATAACAGATATCTGTAGCCGACTCTAAGAATCAGTGGCAGAGTGAAATTTCTTATTATTCTTTTTTCTCTGACTGCACAAAACCAACATACTAAGCACTTCTACATCTGAAATGTGTCTGCTTTATGCCAACTTCAGCTGTACAATATTTCTTGGCAGTTGAAGTCATGCAACGTAGGCATGCAGTGAGATGCACAAGATGCCTGCGTATGATGTGTGACGTACCCACAGAAAAGAGATTATTTCCAACAGAAAAGTTGCTGCCAGTATTACA
Source organism: Rhinoderma darwinii (assembly GCF_050947455.1). Taxonomy (NCBI): domain Eukaryota; kingdom Metazoa; phylum Chordata; class Amphibia; order Anura; family Rhinodermatidae; genus Rhinoderma; species Rhinoderma darwinii. The sequence goes on from NC_134693.1 coordinate 35,566,944, forward strand.
TGACATACATTTCTCAATCGCCCTGCTTTCTCATGCCAGGCATTACATGAGGGAACTGCTGAGTAGACCAGGTTTAATTCTTTAAATACATTGTTATACTATACAAAATAATGTAAGCAAGTAAACAACATAATCCATATTTGCTTAAAACAAGTTTTATTGAAGCTGCCTTATAAAATTGCACTCGTAGCTATAAATGTTGTTACCCTTCACATACTGTAGATATAGTACTGTAAAATAAAGAACATTGTATGCATAAAACTTAAATTGTAAGATATGGGAAGTTAATAGACAAAAATAAATATGCCGTCCTTTGACATTTTAAGCTTAAGCCTTTCTGTGTTAACCTTTAAAGACAATTTTCTCAGCATGTGTTAGATATTTCTGGCAAGCATTTTAACAGTGATTATCAACCAGTCTTCCTGTCAAAATTTTTTTTTTTTTAAGAAAGGTTAAGAAATGTGAGGAATCCAGACCAAATTTTAATGCAAATGTTAAAGTTATCTAATTTATATTCATACATCAGGATATATTTTAAAATAGTTTTTAAAGGGAACTTGTCACAATGAGCATGCAGTCCAATCTATGGGCACCATGTTAAAGTGTAGGAGGAGCTGAGTAAATTGACATACACTGGACCTCCTTTGGCCTTCAGAACCGCAGCAATTCGTCATGCAATAGATTCCACTAAGTGTTGAAATCGTTCTTCAGGAATAGTGGCTCAGGCAGACAGGATAGTTTTTCACAGTTACTGCTAAAGTGTCCTTCTGCCATAAGGTAAACAGCTTCCATGAAGGGATGAACTTGGTCGGCCACAATGCTTAGGTAAGAACTGCTGTTCCAAGGTATCAGAGGACCAAGGGGGTGCCAAAAAACACTCCCCACACTATAACCCCACCTCCACCAACCTGAACTGTTGACATCTGACAGAGAGGGTCCATCAATTTATTCTGCTTGTGCCAAATGATGTCCCCGATAACAGCAAGGTGTAGCAGAAATCTGACCAGGTAATATTTTGCCACTACTCAGTGATCCAATTTTTGCACTCCTTTGCCCACTGGAGTCTTAACCTTCTGTTTCCCTTAGACAGTAATGGCAGTCAAACTGGTCGTGTACTGTTATACCCCATCTGTGCTAAGGAACGAAACTTTATGCGTTCGGAAACGTTAGTTGGAGCACCAGTGTTGTATTCTGATGCAATTTGCATGACTGTACATCGCCTGTTCATCAAAACTATTTTGATCATCCTCTGACCCCTTTCTTCGACGAGTTCTTGACATCTACAGGATCCCCCTTCACTGGATGTTTTTCCTCCATCACACTATTCTCGGTATATTCTCAACACCGTTGCACGAGAAACCACACAGTTTCTTAGATACTTGCTCCAGCCAGTCTAGCACCGATGACCATGCCTCGTTCGAAGTCTCTTTGATCGCCCAATTTTTCCATTCTAATGTGGGTTCACACTAAAACTGATCCACTGAAAGCTGAGTGTCACCCGCATTGGTTTGTCTAAAAGATGAGTATAGAATAGTAGTTTTTTTACAAACCACATATACATGAATTGTTTTGTAATTATTGTATATACACTATATGCACAAAAGTATTGGGATATCTACACATTACACCTACAGGAGCTTTTAGACCCCGTTCATACAAAGTTTTTGATTTCGATGGTAGGCGGAGGCGTTTTTTAAAAAAAAAAAAACGTCATGCTCTTTCATCCCACGTTTCTGTTTTTGACCTCCCATTGAAATCAATGAAAGGCAGAGAAAACATTTTTCACAGCATTTTTTGACTGCGGCGCTCAATAGCCGCGGGCGAAAATTATTGCGAAAAACGTTTTCTCTGCCTCTGTGGTAAGAAAGTGCAGGCAAGTCCTGAAGGAATTTTGAGGCAGATTTTTTTTCTGCCTGCAAAATACTCCGTATGAACATGTCCTAATATTCATTCATATGCAGTTGTCCCCCCCTTGCAGTTAAAACAGCTTCCACTTTTCTGGGAAGACTTTCTACAAGATTTTGTATTGTGTCTGTGGGAATTTTAGCCTATTCATCCAGAAGAGCATATGTGGGGTCAGACACGGATATTGAATGAGAGGCCTCCAAAAAACGAATGTGCCTGAAGCACAATGAAACCTAACTTCCCAACTACTACATGAATGAAAATAAAATATAACTTTTAACGATATGCTTATAAAATGTCCAAAGGAAAAGACAAACAACATGTGCAAGAGTTAAAATTTAGCACAAAGTCTATTTTAATTGTGCCTTTGCTATAGCGTAGATAGGTATCTTAGATACGTAAGTGTAACTGCTTAGGTCAGCAGCTGCAGACTGCTGAAGCATTCGCTAGTATCACAGTAGATTTTCGTGTAGAGGCTAGCCTGACATTGATGTTTAAAGATATAGTAGCGCCCCCCCCCCCCCCGACATGTTTCGCTGTAAACACAAAATTTTGATTCCCTGAAGACGCTGTGTTTACAGCGAAACATGTCGGGGGGGCTACTATATTTTTAAACATCAATGTCAGGCTAGCCTCTACACGACAATCTACTGTGATACTAGCGAACGGTTCGGCAGTCTGCAGCTGCTGACCTAAGCATGGACATTTTGTAAGCATATCATTAAAAGTTATATTTTATTTTCATTCATGTAGTAGTTGGGAAATTAGTTTTCATTGTGCCTCAGGCACATTCGTTTTTTTGATTCATTCATACCTGCCAACTACTAGGGTCTCTTTAGTTTCTTATTGAATGAGAGACCTGACTCACAATCTCTATTCTAGTTCATCTCAAAGGTGCTGGATGGGGTTGAGGTCAGGGCTCTGTGCGGGCCAGTCAAGTTCTTCCACACCAAACTCCCCCAACTTTATGGACCTTGTGCACTGTGGCATAGTCATGCTGAGACCAAAGTGGGCCTTCCCCCAAACTGTTCCCACAAATTTGGAAGCTACAATTGTCCACAATGTCTTGGTCTGCTGAAGCATTAAGATTTCCCTTCAATGGAACTAAGGGTCCTAGGCCTTACCCCTCCTCCACCAAACTTTACAGTTGGCACAATGCTATCTGGCAAGTTACAAACTGATTTTTTTTTTTGCAACGGTGGCATCCTATATTAGGAAATTGCAATAAAAGAAATGTTCTAATATTCAGTGAAAAATAAAGCCACATAATAGTACCACTAAACGCGTACATCTACAATTCTGTGCAGATGAATTTCCTAATGTATCTTATTGCTGTTAGAGCTATATTTTTCTTGTTTTTAGCGATCCTAATTCAGGCGGTATCTATACACATAGTTTTAAAAGATAAGAGGCTGGCTGCCTGAAGCCACCACTAGAAAGAGCTTACTGCATACGGTTATACATTAAACTCAATGAGAGGACAGTATGCAGTAAGTTCCCATGCTCCCTCTCGTGGCGGCTGCAGGTAGTCAGCATAGTATCGTTTATATCTTTGTCTATATATATGATTTAGATCTCTGTATCAGAACTCCAACTGTAATAGAGATATATTAGGAAATGAATCAGCACTTAATTGTAAATGTACGTAAATTCACTAAATGTTAGGACATATCTTTTATTGCAATTTCTTAATATATTAACACATACAGTACTTGCATCTGTTACTACAGGTTACCTTGTCATAAATAACTTCTAGTAGTCTGCAGCTAGAAGGGGATGGTTAACCACGAGTCCTTATTTCTGCTAGCTCAATAGTGTCACAAAGCTCTGATATAGAAACTGCTAAAAGAAGAATATTAGGATTTTTCATATTTTTTGTGAAAAGTGTAGCTTCAAGATTTTTTTTAAATAGTCTGTATTTATATAAGCCTATGAATAGAAATCTGCAAATAGCACACTACAAGTTTATATATGTATATGTTGGCACTAAAGTTGGAGCTTTGTCAATTTAGATTATTTTCTTGATGTGAATTTTGGAAAGGGAATTGGGCTTTGGTTGTTATATCTATTTATGGATAGGCATTGGCATAATTAGCCCTATAAATGCATTGCTAAGTTATTTCAAAGAGAATTGTTTCTAATTGCATCATGGTCTGCTTCAGAGCTGAGATCCTGTTAGGAGAGTTGAAGAAGTGGGAAGAAAAAACAAAACAAAAGCATAAAGCTCATTAGAAAGTGTACTGTTAAATCCATGCAGTGGAACTGACTCAAGATCCAAAGGGGCTTTCTACCATCCTTGTAGCAAGACGTGATCTTATCTGGAACAGGAACCGTAGAAGGTCACATCCCATAGGCAGTGATAATGAACTTTAAGCTCATTAAAATAAATTTGATTTTAAATAATTATTTCTATATCTGGAGTTCTCAAAAAAAATATATACATTTAGCAGATAGAAAGATTATGAATATGCTTGGCTGCATTGTAATCCCATTTCATCAAAACCTGATATTACAGAAAATCCTTTATCATGTTCTCAAAGATGTATGGAAAAATCCCACTAACAGGGGCATAACTATAGTGGCTGCAGGGGCTTCAGTTGTACCTGTAATCTTGTGCCAGAGGGGGGTGTAAAGGCTCCTCTAACACAAAAGAAAACAGCAAAAATATAAAGGGGTAATGCGGAGGTGTTGTTAGGAATCGTCTGTGTCTTTAAGATCGCCATAACTACTTATCTAGCTTCTGGGGGGTTCTGTTTACTTCCTGAGCCTATCATACTTCTCTGTCTTCTTCCTGTCAGGTGTTGGGTGGGGTATTTATACCTGGCCTACTCCCTTTTTCTTTGCTTGTGATTTTTTTCTCCTTCTTGGGTGTGGTGATCAAGCTCTCACTTACTCTGTGCCCTAGACGTCTGGACTTCTTGGAAACTGACCTCGGCTTGTCTCTCGTTAACCCCTTGTCTACCAATTTTTGATTATCTGTTCCCGGCTGGTTTTGACCTCTGCTGTATCTGATTTCCACTAGCCCTGTTTTGGACTTTCTCTTTACTCTCTGGCTGTCTAGTTACCTGTTCAGGTATAGCCTGCATTGCAGCCATTATCCAACACTGAACTCTGTTAGAACAACCTAGGTTCTGTGCAGCAAAAACCATCCCACCTTGCGGTGGGCTCTGGCGAATACAGCAGAGTAGCCTTAAATTCCATCGATCAGAGTTGTTACGGATTTGGGGTTGCGGTTTTATTTGCACACTTACTCCCAACAGTCTCCAGCAGTCTTTTGGGAATTGCGCAACCAGCGATTTTAAAACAGGTGTGATGGCATTTCATGATAACTGCATAATATTGTAGTACATGTCAGTTGTTATTGCTGGGAGAAGTGACACCTGAGAATACATTTGTAACATTAAATGATGGAAATGAAAATGAATGGCCAACCAACTAATATAGGTATGATCTGGATTTGCCATAGCAGCTCTTTTAGGTGGTCCATATGTCCTAATATAAAATATGGACAGGGTGTAATTGCCGCTGCTGCTCCCCTCTGCCGCCAAATACTTATCAGGTCCCAGCATCTTCTGGCTGGTGCCGCTCTTCTCCCCCAATCTGTGCTTCTTCCTCCTAAGGGTATGTTCACATGGCCTATTTTCAGCCGTTTTTCAGGCCGTAAACGGCCGAAAAACGGCCGAAGGATCGGAGGTAGAACGCCTCCAAACATCTGCGAATTGATTTCAATGGGAAAAACGGCGTTCTGTTCCGATGGGCTGTTTTATGTTTTGAAAAATGGCCGCGTAAAAAAATGGCCATGAAAAAGAAGTGCAGGTCACTTCTTGGGACGTTTTTGGAGCCGTTTTTCATTGACTCTATAGAAAACAGCTCCAAAAACGTCAGTAAAAAACGCTGCAAAAATCGCGAGTGGCTTAAAAAGCATCTGAAAATCAGGAGCTATAATCCCTTGAAGCTCCGTATTTTCAGACGTTTTTGAGTTTGCGTGTGAACATACCCTAAATCTGCGCCCATGCTGCCGATGGTCACCTTCTGCTCTGGCTCCTGTTGCACATGCGTGCTGAATCTCTCTGTCTTAAAGGGCCAGAGCACCAGATTATCCACACAGCTTTACCTGGGTATAAAGGTCCTCCTTTTCTGTCCACTTTGCCTGAGCAATTATGTTCTTCCTAGCATGTCTACAGATTCCCTACAATTATTTAGTTGGATTTCCTGTGATTGACCTCTGCCTGCACCATTGACTATCCTTGACTGCCCTGACCTCTTGCTAGTGATACGTGACATTCATACCACCTCCTCTGATCTACCTGACCCCGCATACTATACATTGATTTACTACTATGCCTGTTTACGTTAGCCATCACCAGGTGAGACTACTCTGGGGGTAGCAACCAGCAACAAAGTCCAGATTCCTGTCTAGGGGTTAAAGGGTGAATACTTGGGGTTCCTTTAGACTTCGCTCCTGCGTTTAGCCCCAAATCAAATCCCTTGGTGACCAAGTGAGTTCACACCATTCTCTGCAGGCCCCGTGACAGTCTCTCTTTCCACGGCACCCTGTGACACAGGGGTTGTCCTTCTGAGACAATAGCTTAAATGCTTAACTTTTATATAATCTGAAAATCCTATGCAGTGTAAGGATAATTCATACAACGACATGTAATGGTTAGGTGGTGGGTCCTAGGACATGATCTCACAAAGGAGCCTAGGATCTTCAAAATACGCTTCTGTCCTTGTGCCATATAAAGGCAAGACGACATTGGGCAAGTAATTTTATGCAGGTCATGGTACTCAAAAGTGACTTCTAACAGTTTTAACGCCTTAGCGCATAATAACGTACATGCACGGCATGAAAAGGCAACCATTCGCGCATACTGCCATGCATGTACAAGATTGTGATTTTTTTCTTATAAAAGTTAAGCAATATAGTATATACACCTATATGAAAAATACACCTCGACTCGCAAAAAACAAGCCCTCATATGGCTATGCCGACATAAAAATAAAAAAGTTAGGACTCTTGGAAAGTGGGGAGGAAAAAACGAAAAAGAATGCTTGGTCATTAAAGGGTTATTCCCATCTTTATAAATCAATTTATTTAGCTCAAGCTTGTAAAGATATGTATTTTTTTAATTACCTTTATTTTTCAAAAGTATTTACTTTTCCCGTTATTTCATGTTAAAGTTTTGTTCATTGCTTCAATGTTTCCTAGGGATCCGGCCACCACTGCTTTCCTCTAGCGGTGGCCGCGCTTGCACAATGACATCCTTTCCGTCCTTAGGAGAGGATGTCAGTGTTATCGTGAACGCGCATATCAGCGCATGCGCATTAGATGCCGGCCGCCTCTCGTGTGGATGCATCAGGGGCCGGCTCCAGGTACTGTATAGTAGACACGAGTTGGGGCGGGTGTTTACCGCGATGGGGGGGGGTGGTGGTGGTGGTATTGCGAGGGGGGGCAGGAGTTTGCAAAGGGGTGGACAGAGGTTTGCAAAGAGGGGGGGGGGGTTGTTGCAGTGAGGGGGGTGTAAGGAGCTAATCAAGAGGGGTGGTGCCGCGACTAGAGTTGTTACAGGTGGGGGCGAAAGTGTTGCCGCGAGGGGGGGATGCAGCTTATCGCGAGGGGGTGTGGAAGTGGCTTTCTGCGAGGGGGGGAAGTGGGTTACCGATTAGGGTGGCTGGGGATTGCAGTGAGGAGTGGCGCTGGTGAATTGAAATTCAAGGTGTTACTATAAAACTATCTAGGGAATGGGGGAGAGGGGGTTTCGTTTCAACCACGCTTACCATGCCTGGTTGAGACGATCGTTCTCCCGATGCAGCTAGAACTAGATTATGAGACACAACACGACCTTTAGAATGCAATAAAAATAAATATTTTAATGAATAAACAATTAAAATATACAAACAAGTATGGGTGAAATAAAATCACAAATGCAACCTATACACTAGGACAAAGAAAGAAAAATTGTGGTAAAGGTGGCAAAAGTATAAATTGTGTCAAGGTCCAACAGGAGAATACCAATGGGCACTGATAACAGAAGATAAATATCATAGAGACAATCAAACATAGTACAACAGGTTATTGAAAATCTCACAGTGGAGGTACACATTAATTAGCTTGATATAGAGTGGAAGTCACATAGCTAGAGCATAGCCACCGTGTGTTGGTATAGTGAGGTGTAGGTGGTCCCATGTACTCCAGCCCAAAACTGGCGGTTGCGTATGGCCTGCATTGGGCATGTGTGCTTAAAAATGCCAGGGCTGATTTTAAGTCCCAGTCCGGCCCTGGCCATAACCCCCTTGTATATAAGACCACAATGACCTCCCTTTGTATATAGTGCTACACAGCCCCCTTCCCTTGTATATAGTGCCACGGAGCTCCCCTTCCTTGTGTATAGTGCCACACTGCCCCCACCCTTGTATGTAGTGCCACACTGCCCCCACCCTTGTATGTAGTGCCACACAGCCCCACCTTGTATATAGTGCTATACAGCCCCCTCCCTTGTATATAGTGCTGCACAGCCCCTCTCCCTTGTATACAGTGCTACACAGTGTGTCCCACCCTTGTATATAGTGCTACACAGCCCCCCTCCCTTGAATATAGTGCCACACAGCGCGTGTCCCCCACTTGCACATAGTGATACACAACCCACCCCCCTTGTATATAGTGCTACACAGCCTTGTATATAGTGTTACACAGACATCCCCCTGTATATTGTTACACAGCCACCAAAAAAAAAAGAAAAAATGTGTACTTACCAGTTCCCGTGACGGACAGAGCGCTGAACATCCTCTGGGCGGGACGCATGCACAGGCCAGCGTGATGAAGTGACGTCATCATGCCAACCTGTGCTGGGAGTCTACCCAGCGCCTTATAAGCTGCAGGCCTAATGTGGCCTGCAGCCTATAATATTAATTTGTATTTGCGTCCTGAGGACACAAATAGAAGTGAATGTGTCTGTCGCTAGCACCGGGGCCCCCGCTGGCCCTGGATGCTGATAACTACAGTGTGATTTTTTTTTCAAAAACATTTATTTGCAAAGTTATGAGCATTTTTCTAAATATGCTAATGTGTTCTAATAGCTAAATAGGAGGTGACTCCTCCTTTTCACTCTGGACAGTGTTTTCTGTATGATACTGTCCAATCAGCATACAGCTTCTCCCCCTTCCCTTATAGTATTTATAGTAACTTATAGTATACAGCTTACATTCCCGACTGTGTATTCAACTGGTGATATTTCTGGTTGTTCCACATCTAGAACTCATCTTTCATATGACACCAGAGCCGCTGTTCTAGGTGGTCCACAGCCCGAGATATGGCGGTCTTAAATGATCCCCATTCCCTCCAGCCTCAGTCTCTCACACTGTGTGAAGCAGCTTCATGCTGATAGGACAGCGTCAGAGGCTGTGAGGAGGCTCCACCTCAGGAGAATCGCTGGTGTTGACACCCATTTGTCAATTATAGGCTCATTTGCATATTTAAAAAAAAGATCATAACTTTTAAAATAATAAAAATGTTGAGAAAAACAATTTTCACTAGCATTATCAGTGTGACCGCCCTGTCTGTCGGTTAAAAAAATTGTCAATCTTCATAGAAACCAAATTAAATTAGGCAAATGTAAAAGGAAAACAAAACTTACGCTAAATATGGGATTATAGAACATTCATATCAAGAAGAGAGCATAAGAGTTTCATGAAAATATCAGTTTCTCATCTCTCGGTTGACATGTAAACAGGATTTTCTGTTTTTTTTTTCTATGCCCTGCTTTGTATTGGAAACTGCATTAGATTAGTGTCTCTGTCTATTGATGTGACTCAGGAGATTCCTTTATATGCTTTGGTTTGGTAGGCTGGCCCAATTTTCGTGTTCTGCTCAATTACCAGATCCCAAGATTAGTTTCACTCGGTTCAACATGTTAGTTTCATGCTTCCCCTGAGCTTATTACTTACAATGGTTGGATTGTGTATTTAACTCAGCATTGTATGAAAGCAGCAAATGTGGCACCTTATTTTCCTATTTATTTTTTATTATCTATATTTAAAGCTTCCAATTACCTTATGAGGATTGAATTTAGATGATCATTGTGTTTTTTTTTGTGTTCTTTTTGTGAATGAGAGTTATTCCGGCTTATTTTGCTACAAAGGTGCAAAGCACAACTAAGAATGTCTCCCATAGAGAGAATTCACGACAAGCATAGGGTGAAACTTACAAGTCCTTTGTTTACATGCACTGTTGTCTGTCAGTATTTTTAGGTTAAAAGTAACTTTCTATTTTTCAGAGACACCTCCTTTAAGGGGTTGTCTACTTTAGACAATCACTTTTTTTGCCTCAAAGGGTTCCTCGAAAATACGATAATTACAGGATTTGTCCAACTGATGGGATATTCAGGTCCAGGGGCGTAGCTAGGGGGGGCAGGCGGGGCCCCGGGCGCAACTTAGAGGGGGCGCCAGCGCCACTCCCTCCTGCACTATAATTGTAACTGCGTCTATAGGACATAGGTACAATTAGAACCAATGAATGGCCGGGTACGTTCCGTGCCCGGCCATCAATGGCGGATTATCATGGTACATTGTAGTTTTGTCTCAATTTTGCCACGAATCGCAGCAAAAACCGCGACGAAACTGCAATGTATATGTCCTGCAAAAGGACCTTTAGACATAAGGTCACATGACCTCATCTCTGAAGTTCTCACTATTGCTTAGAGACCAGCTGGTCTCATGACCGCAGGACTTCAGCAGCAGCAGCGCTAGAAGCAAGACTCCACAGAGTAGACTGACTGTAAGTATAAGGGGATTGATTTGTTTAATGGGTCTGTATTTAAGGGGAATGTATTTAGGGGACTGGTGTGGGGTCTGTATTTAGGGGGTCTGGTGTGGGGGTCTGTATTTAGGGGGCCTGGTTTAGGGACTATATTTAGGAGGTTTGGTGTCTATTAGTTTAAGGGGTCTGTATTTAGGGGGTCTGGTCTGGGGTCTGTATCAGTTTAAGGGGTTTAGGGTCTGTATATTTAGGGGTCTGTGTTAGTTTAAGTGGTCTGGTGTCGGTATTTAGGGGTCCGGTCTGAGGTCTGTATTTATTCAGGGTGCTTGTGATGGGGTCTGTATTTGTTTTTGGGGGTCTGGTCTGGGGACTGCAATAGTTTAGAAGTTCTGGGGTCTGTATGTATTCTATAATCTAGTCTGTGGTCCAAATTTATTAGTCTGAGTAAAAGGTGTTGTCCGGGCACATCACAGTGTGATACTGTCAGCGATGGTTGGAGACTGTCAGTATGTAGGGACACAGCCTTTTGACAAGGGGAATTGTAACAACCATTTGTCAATGCTCACACAAAAAGGTGGTGTTCACTATGGACACGTCAGAGCGGCGGTGGGGAAGGGAGGCCCAAACTTCTGGAACAGCCCAGGGCCTATGGTCTACTTAATCCGCCACTGCCGGCCATTCACCGCCTTTCTACGAGTTAGGCGGCGCGATACTTTGCACCGCTTGCGTCGTTTAAAGGCGCTGATTGATAGGGACGTTCAACCCCAGGAGACCTGCGCAGAAGAGAGCAGGTCTCCATTGCTGCCGGATGGCGTGGGAACAGGATTAAGGTGAGTTTGAATAGTTTGTTATTTTATCGTAATAAAAAAGTGTGTGCCATTATCTACGGGGGTGGCTTTATCTACAGGGGGGGCTTTACCTATGGGGGGAGCTTTATCTACCAGGGGGGCTTTTTCTATGGTGGGGCTCTATCTACAGGGGGGGGGCTATATACTGGGGTGGGCTATATGTGGAGCACAATATACAGGAGTGGGCTATATCTACAGGGGGCTATGGATATACAGGGGTGGGCTATCTGTGGAGCACTATATACAGGGGTGGGCTATATCTACAGGGGGCTATATACAGGGGTGGGCTATCTGTGGAGCACTATATACAGTGGTGGGCTATATCTACAGGGGGGCTATATACAGGGGTGGGCTATCTGTGGAGCACTATATACAGGGGTGGGCTATATCTACAGGGGGCTATATACAGGGGTGGGCTATCTGTGGAGCACTATATACAGGGGTGGGCTATATCTACAGGCAGCTATATACAGGTGTGGGATATCTGTGGAGCACTATATACAGGGGTGGGCTATATCTACAGGGTGGCTATTTACAGGGTTGGGCTATACGTGGAGCACTATATACAGGCGAGGGCTATATCTACAGGGGCTATATACAGGGGTGGGCTATCTGTAGGGCACTATAGGGGGAGCTATATGTGGGACACTACACAGGGGTGGGCTATATGGGGGCACTATCTGTGTGTGTGTGTGTGTGTGTGTGTGTGTGTGTGTGTGTGTGTGTGTGTGTGTGTGTGTGTGTGTGTGTGACACACAGTGTATGGTGTATGGTACACTATTACATTTAGGGGCATAGTATGTGGTATAATGAGAGCTTTATATTTGTTGATAGGTGTAGAAATGTTGGAAAAGTGAGAAGCTGAAGACATCTGAGCGGCAAATGAGCTGTGGCCGGCAGAAGTCATCATAGAGGTCTGGACCGGATGGAGAAAAAGAACTAGAATCTGAGACGTCACCGGTGAGTCACTTAATGTAAATGTTTATTCTGCCTCTAATCTGTACTGTAGTCACTGTATGATCTGCAGCGAGATGATGGGTGATATGATTATGATATGATTTATTTTTTTGTGAAACAGCATCTCCCAGCATATCCTTACCATTGTTCCGGCCATGCTGAGAGCTGGAAACAATTTAGTGCAAACCTATACGGCAGGGGTTGCACTAAATTGAGCTGTATTTGTGCTGGTGCTTTATATATGTATTGAGCTTGGTTCTGGGGCTGTATATATGTACTGAGCACTATTCTGGTGTATTGTATAGAACCATATTGCTTGTAAAATGTACAAATGTTTTTATGCTCGAGTTACATAAAAAGAAATGTGGAAAATAAATGACACGTCATTGATTGGTAGAGAAAACAAACACGGCGAGGGGGAAGGAGATGTCGGGAAAGAGGTTGGGGGGGCACCAAACGGAGTCTTTGCCCCGGGTGCTGGAGAACCTAGCTATGCCTCTGTTCAGGTCCAATCCGTGGGGGAACCTGGCAGCAAATGCTGAATTCCACTGCAAAGCCACCATTGAAAAAATAGAGTGATAATGGGCCATCCATGTAATGTACAGGCATGTTGGGTCCTCCGAAAAAATAAATGTTCCTTCCTTGTAACCACTCTCTGTTCTGGATAGTTGATAAATTTCCCAAATGTAATATTCCCCCGCCGTATTAACTCAGAATGGCCTATAGGGTATTTGAAAATGGGGTTTCCAACCAGACAACTCTTTTACAGAAGTTGCCTACCTACGTTTAGAATTCAGCAGAAACTCCATTGCAGAGGAAGATGGGAGGACTTCAATCTCCAGCTCCTGGGTCACGCAGATTTGTCTCCACCTCTCTCCTTTGCATTCCTACTTCGTTCACATCTGCGCTAGGGCTCCGTTCCGTCTGAGCTTTCTGTCGTAACGGAGCCCTGACAGACACAAACGGAAACCGTAGTGGTCCAATGGTGATGGATCCGGTGCCAATGGTTTCCGTTTGTCTCAGTTGTGCAAGGATTACGTCGCTTTGATGGAATCAATAGCGCAGTCGACTATGGTATTGATTCCATCAAAACGACGGAACCCATGCACAACTGAGACAAACAAAAACCATTGGCACCGGATCCGTCACCATTGAAATCAATGGTGATGGAAACGGAAACCTATGGTTTCCATTTGTGTCTGTGAGGGCTCTGTTCCGACGGAAAGCTCCAACGGAACGTCGTAACGGAGCCCTAGCGCAGATGTGAATGAAGCCTAAGTAGTACTATACATGTGTATTCCTTCATTGTCCCTTCCCCTTTATATAGGACACTTCTAATTTTTCATCATATGTTGTTTCCAACACTCATTTTTGCAGCTTGCACATTTCTGTTCCTGAGCTAGCTCCTATATTTCCCCTGTATTAAGTTTGCAGTACCGCTCTCTACCACTAGAGGCCAGCGGCGCACAACTCAGAACAAAGTCATTGCCAGATTACCAGGGCCAGTTCCAGGTATTTGTGGGCCCTTGGGCGACACAGACTCAGTGGACCCCTTTGCGGGGGAACTCATGGCGGCTGTAAAATGGCAGAAAATGGCAGTTTGTGCCCCAAGAAGCTAGGTCCTGTTTATGCCCCCTATAGAAGTTAGGCCCCCAGTTTGTGCCCCTATATAAAAGTTAGGCCCCCTTTATGTCCCCATATAGAATTTAGGCCCCAGTTTGTGCCCCTATATATACAGTGGCCTCTGTAGATAATGCCACAGTGCCCTCTATAGATAATGCCACAGTGCCCTCTGTAGATAATGCCACACTGCCCTCTGTAGATAGAGCCACATTGCCCTCTGTAGACAGAGCCACACACACCCTCTAGGAGATAGTGCCAAACGCCAAGCACAACATTGGTAAAGATGTATAGGATGAAGCTGCAGCTGGGTTAGAAGGACCGGCCACCTGAACAGGGGTACCGCTGGGTATATGTATATGCAAAAAATGGAACTTCAAAAAATAGCGCTGCTAACATCCAATTGAGGAGAATCCAGTAGTTCAAAAACAAGACTACATTTATTTGAACTAACATAAAATGGACTACGCGTTTCTACGCCGAATCGGCGTCTTCATCAGGTCATTCATTATTATTTAAACTGCTAATTATTATTTAAGCAGTATGTTATTTCTTTCATTTGTATTTGACCTGATGAAGACGCCATTTTTTGCATATACACTGTAGATAGTGTCACACCCCCTGTAGATAATGCCATGGTGTCCTCTGTAGATAGTGCCAAACAGCACACTGTAGATAGTGCCAAACAAACCCCTGTAGATAGAGCCACACACACCCCTAGTACATAGTGCCAAGTGCCACCCCTTGTAGATAGTGCTACACACCCCTCTCTGTAGATCGCGCCTTTGGGGCTCCCTCTAGGAGCAGAATCCCCAACCAGAACGTCGGCAACGCTTTGGCTGGGGATTTTAGTCCCGGAGGAGCCACTGCCGTCACTGTCCATATATGGACAGGGACGTCAGGTGCTCCATCTAGGAGCGGATTAAATGGCAAGAGCGTCGGCAACGCTGTGGCCGGGGATTTCGCTCCTGGAGAAGCCCCTGACATAACTAGCCATATATGGACAGTGACATCAGTGGCTCCTCCTGGACCAGAATCACCGACCAGAGCGTTGGCAGAGTTGTCCCTGACGTCTTTGTTCATATATGGACAGGGACCTCAGGGGCTTCCCCTAGGAGTGGAATCCCGGGCAAGAGCGTCGGCAATGCTGTGGCTGGAGATTCTGCTTCTGGATAAGCCCCTGACGTCACTGTCCATATATGGGGCTTCTCCAGGAGGGGAATACCAGTCCAGAGCGTCGGCAATGCTCCAGCCGGGATTCCGGTCCAGGAGGATCCCTGATGTCCCTGTCTAAATATGGACAAGGATGTCAGGGGCTCCCTCTAGGAGCAGAATCTCCAACCGAAGCATCGGCAACGCTATGGTCGGGAATTCCGCACTTGAAGGAGCTATGACGGCAGCGTAAAGCACCCGGCGGCCGAGCGGGCCCCCCCAAAGGCAGTGGGCCCCGGCTGACGCCAGCCCAGCAGATTACTATCTGCATTTACCTCTCTTCCTATGCAGGCACCAGTGCATTATGGGTGTCTCGACCTTACCTCCCCCTTCCCACAGCACCGACGCTTCAGTATGCGTCCACGACACCATATTTATAACAAGCAATGCTTTGCTCCTACCACCGCTTGGTCCATGCTTGCTACTATGCGTACACAGGAACGTTCAGCCGGTTATGTCGTCTTTGTCGCCTTCCTAGTATTCTAATTGATAATCTTTATGCTACTTGGTGCAGTATTTCCTCATGTTTCTCTATGTTTTGGTTCCTTTCTAAAGATGAGCGAACCAATTCGGCAAAAAAATCTAATTTGGTCCGAGTTTCCCAAAAGTTTCAGATTTGCCAAAATCCCAAACTTTTGTCAAAATGGCATCCCACAGTGAGCACCAGCAACCATTTTGCTGATTATACTTAACATTTATGGGCTGGGTGGCACCGGACCCCCTCATGCCTAGTGGCGTCACTAGAATCCGGGGGGGGGGGGGGCATTGCTAGAGAAAGCTACATTTAATTGTATCTGTGTCTTCAGGACGCAGAAACAATTGAATACTATAGACTGCAGACCACTTTAGGCCTATAGCCTATAAGGCGCTGGGAAGAATCCCTGCGCGGCCGGCGTGATGACGTCACTGCATCACGCTGGTCTACGCAAGGGTCCCGCTGGGAGGCTGGGAAGCGCTCCATCCAGAGCGGGAATGGGGCAAGGTAAGTACAATTTTTTTTTTGGGGGGGGGGGCTGTGTGGCACTATATATTTAAGGGGGGCTGTGTGACACTATATACAAGGGGAAGAGCTGTGTGGCACTATCTACTAAGGGGGGACTGTGTGGCACTATACAGGGGGGGCTGTGTGGCACTAAACAGGGGGAGGGCTGTGTAGCACAATCTACTAGGGGGGCTGTATGCCACTATATACAAGGGTAAGCGTTGAGTGTTACTACTAGGGGGGCTGATTGGCACTATATACAAGGGGGGGCTGTGCGGCACTAACTACTAAGGGGGCTGTGTAGCACTATACAGGGGAAGTGCTGTGTGGCACTATACAGAGGGAGGGCTGTGTGGCACCAGCTACAAGAGGAGGGCTGTGTGGCAATATCTACAAGGGTGAGGTCTGTGTGGCACTATCTACAAGGAGGGCTGTGTGGTACAATTTTTTTGGGGGGGCTGTGTGGCACTATATATTTAAGGGGGGCTGTGTGACACTATATACAAGGGGAAGAGCTGTGTGGCACTAGCTACTAAGGGGGGGACTGTGTGGCACTATACAGGGGGGGCTGTGTGCCACTAAACAGGGGGAGGGCTGTGTAGCACTATCTACAAGGGGGGCTGTGTGGCACTATCTACAAGGGGGGTTGTGTGGCACTACCTACAGTGGGAGGGCTGTGTGGCAATATCTATAGGGGGAAGGTTGTGTGACACCATCTACAGGGGGAGGGCGGTGTGGCACTATCTACAAGGTGGCACAAAGGAGGCATTATTACTATTGGGGCACAAAGGGGGTACGGTTACTGATAGGGCACTTTTGTGTCAAGCACTGAGGGATCATTATTACCATCTGGGGCACTGTGAATTACGCATTTGTTTAGAGGATGTTGTATAGGTGGGGAGGTTGCTGGAAAAGCAAGAAACCAACATGTCTGTGTGTCAAATTCTGCAGAGACGAGTCGTGGCTGGAACAAGTCGTCACAGTGGCCTGGGCCGGATGGAGTAAAGAAGGGAAAGAGAATGACTCTTATCAGATAAAACATCACCTGTGAGTCACTGGATATAAATGTGCTGTAATCACTTATATTGTCTGCAGAGCTCCTATGTATAACTGGAATCTACCACTATATGGTCATTACATGGTGGTAATATTGGCCTTTGTATAGTGGTTTTTATTCAGTAACAGTATGGGGGTATTTTTCAGTCACTATGTGGTTATGGTGTGGCGGTGTTATTTGGACCTTATATTGTATTATTATTGGTAATATTAGTCTTATAATAGTGAGTTGTGTTCAGTAGCAGTATGGGGGTATTATTTAATCTGTTATAGTGGTATGATTTAATAACTGTATACGTATATAGATAATTTTTTTTGTGTGAGAGGGGGGACATATGCATTGGGGCTTGCAACACTCCTGGACGCGCTTGAAATCAGCGATGCCGTTTTCTGCACACCACCTTCTGAATTGACTGCATTATTGATATAATAATTCATCATTTGAGGCCCCACTTTTAACTTTGCCCAAGGCCACACTTTGTTTAAAACCGGCACTGACAATAGGTTATCCATTTCTATAGAGGTCATTGATTAACTGCTTGCACCATCAAATAAGACTACACCTTAGGTGTTTTACTATATGTTTACACACCAGGCATTATACATAATCTTTGCAAACTGACAGGCTCCTGCCCCCCTTCCTTTCTACCATTTTTCCCCACCATACTGTGTTACGATGCAGATGTCATTTACACACAATTATGGGTCCCCTTTACTCTATTAACCACATGGTCCCAATTCAGACAATTTTATTTACAACTCAGGTACAATCCACATTGTATTATGTGCATTGTTGGACTACGCTGATTATCAGATATGATTAATTGATGTATATAATTGCTTCATTGATGCCTGCAGAAGGGTTTTCACACTCAAAACATTGCTTCTGAACAGTAGTGTACCATTATTGAAACTTGCATAAGCGGTGGTTATGGAACTGGAATAAAGACACACTTGAAGCATATCTCCTGTCTTGGAGTGCTGTCCCACCTTTATTCTTGTCTGAACTTTTTTGTGGAGAGGGGTGAGCCCACCAGGGATCCTGTACCAGCAAAGCATCTATTCCACCCCATGCACACGACCGTATATTTCATCCGTAATTACGGACTGTAATTGCGGACAGTAATTAAGGACCCATTCATTTCTATTGGCCACGGACACCTTTCCGTATTTTTATGGATGGGTGTCCGTGCAGAAAAAAATACAGAACCTGTCCTATTCTTGTCCGTAATTACGGCACGGACTCTCCCATAGGAGCCTACGGGTGCAATGCACCTGTACACCGTCCGTATTTACGGAAGCGTTCCTATGCAACATGTTGGTGACATAATTTGCAGCCGCCCTCTTTTTTTTTTACGGATCCGTATATACGGATCAAATACAGATGCACTACGAACTGTATTTGCGGATACCGTTTGGTATATACGGATAAGATGCGGATGACTACGGATCCATATTTACAGACAGTTTTTACGGATAGATGAAAATACGGTCCTGTGCATGAGGCCTTGGGAGTGCAGCCTGAGCGCCTGCTCTTCTACTATAGGATTCTGCAGAAGACAGAAAATCTCTGTACAAAATAGGAAGTGGCATCAAACTCCAACTACTACAGCAAGTCGTCCATCTGTATCTCTCCAGAAATAAAAAAAATACTTTAAAACAGGGTTCCCACTTAAGGATGAAATTGATGATGATTAAGGCAGTAGACAATCATTTGCAATTCAACAGTAGTTTTTGTGACTGATGGAGATATCCAAACTCTGTACTCAGCTCTGTTCCATAGAGAATGAATGGAGTGCGCATGCCCGTTAACGATACTCCATCCAGCACCATATGTCACGAAGGGTCTGGGGATCCACTGGGCCGTACCGCCTTGGCGGGAAGGCAGCTGGCCAACAGGGAGCAGGTGAATGTCTATAGTTCTATAGGTACCTGTGGCAGCTCAGACAGCAGCGGGGCAGGCTCGGCTGGGACTAGGTAGCAGGCGGACGTCAGGCGAGGTGAAGCAGGTCAGACGTGGATGTAGCGCAGCACGGCTTTGGCACAGCTCAGTCTGAAATTCTCAGGATGGGAAGGTCCATGGCTATTGGTTCCTTCCGATCCTAAAAAGACAAGCCTGTGGCCATCCCAAGGGCCACCCAACACATTAGATGGGCTGCTCCTGATAGTCCTTGGCTCTTCCCAGTACACCTGGTGCATTGGGTACTGGAGTAATAGATTGGAGGGGTTGGTGTCAGCCAAACGTGGACATAGCACACCTCTGACTGACACCAAGCCCTAGCGATTGTAATGGAGAGGTGTCAGTCAGACACCTCGATTACTAGTTCTGTTATACAGTGGAAAAATGTATAAAAAATACTTCATTGAAATAAACTGCCCCCCCTACAGCCCGCTTTGACCATTTTATTGGTAAAAATTTGATCCTACGACGATCTTACGTAGTCCAAGATACTGAAACCTGTAAAAAAAAACACAGACAATAAAACATATAAGACCGTTACAAGCATACAATGATATACTTACATACAGAAGATGATTCATGCCAACCCTGGCGCTGTCTTCCTCCGTCCTCCACTGATGCGCTGTCAGTGAGGATGTTGCTGCAGTCGGAACCCCTGTCAAGAACCCAGCAGGAGAAGAGTCAAAAGAGATGGACACAGCGCTGACATAATCTGTGCTTGTCCTTCTGAGAGCAGTGAAGGAGGTGAGGGAATGTCTCAGACTTGCAGACAACACTCTCCACATGCAAGTCTGAGACAGTAGCAGCCATCTTGGATCCCAGACAACTGGGACCAGAACGAGGGAAAGGAGCGGGAAGCAAGAAAGTGAGGCCAGCAGGTAGGTTAACAATAATTTTACAGTTTCATTATTTATTTATTTTGTGTTCATAAGAACGAGGGTCCCAAACCCCCAGATCCTCCTCACTGCACCCCCCCGCAGTGAGGGGGACATTGAATTGAGCGGCGGTCAAGTGTGCACGCTTCCATTTCTTTCAAAGTATATGGGAATTACGGAAACAGCAGAGTACATGCTTGACCGCCACTCCATACAAGCTCCACCTGCATGGGAGTGCAAGTTTTATTTTACGCAAAATGCCCAAAATGTAAGGCTGGGTTCACACCTGCGTTTAGCTTTCTGTTATTCTCCTCCGTCAGCGCAGAACAACGGAAAAATAAGAAGCGCCTGTTCCATTGCTCAACTGACAACATCTGCCGCCAACGAAACCCATTGACTTTAATGGGTTTTGTCAGATTTCCGTTGGGGTGTCCGTGGTTTTAACGAAAACAATAGGTCAGCATGCTGCACTATTGTATCCGGTATTCTTGGTCAGATCTGCAATGGAGCCTTCAACGCAGATGCGAACAAGGCCTAACACAAAAGTTTAGTATTTTTTGAAGTGGTTCACAAAAAAAGAATAATTACTAATTCTACTGGACCTATTTAGAGACAGGCAGCAGCTTCAGGAGCGCATCATAAGGGTAGGAACACACTAGGCGAATACGCTAAGTAAAACTACACAGCTTATCCGCCCCGGTAGACGCAGGGATTTTTTACTCTTGACCAAGTGGGCATAGTAGTAAAGAGACTTGGATAACACTGACCAATCAGCATCATACACTTCTCATTCATGTCCAGCTTAATCCACAGCATAGCGTGATCTTACGAGATCACGTTGTGCTGTCACTTACTCCCGTAGTTCCTTAACACAAGCAACGGGAGAATGGAGCCTGGAGGCGATGTCTGGTCATAGTCCCGTCGTTTGTGTGAAGGAACTACGGGAGTAAGTGACAGCACAGCATGATCTCGCGAGATCACTCTGTGCTCTGGATTAAGCTGGAGATGAATGAAGAGAAGTGTATGATGCGGTCAGCGTTATCCACTTCTCTTTACTACGCCCACTTGGTCAAGAGTAAAAAAAACAAAGAACAAATTTGCATAACACTTAGGCTGGGTTCACACGTGCATGTTCGGTCCGTAATGGATGGAACGTATTTCGGACGCAAATCCCGGACCGAACACACGTTCCGTCCTTTACGGACCGAACATGCTTGTGTGAATCCAGCCTTAAAATACTCATAACTTTGTAAAAAATAAAGTTTTAAAAAAAAAACAAACAACAACACATTACTTATCTACATTAAAGCGCCTATTAGATTAGGTAGAAGATAGCGCAGTTATAAACTGGTGACAGAGCCTCTTTAAAGAAACACCGTCCCATTTGTCTCATAGAACAATTAAAACTAAAAAATATATAAAGAAATCTTATGTTCCAGGAGATCAGCCATGTCCCCTCCTCCTCCTTAGGGGGAGTTCACACTGAGGTTTTTTTACGACAAATAATATGTGAGTGTGTGACATGCGTCGGAAAACGCGCCAAAAAATGTCAGAAAATGCCTCCCATTGATTTCAATGGGAGGCGGAGGCGTTTTTTCCAGCAAGCGGTAAAAACGGCTCGCAGGAAAAAGAAGGGACATGCCCTATCTTCGGGCGTTTACGCCTCTGACCTCCCATTGTCATCAATGGGAGGAAGAGAAAGCGTATTTCGCGCCGTTTTTTGCCCGCGATGCTCAATGGCCGCGTGCAGGCAGAGCTAAATCTGTAGGACAAAAATATGGTGAAGCCCCACGCCTCAGCCATTCCACAGCCAAAAATTTAACAGCTCAGCAGGAAATTGCAGAATTTCTACAAGGCTGTTTGTTTTAAGAACATGAAGAAAATCCTGCAGCCTGACAAACAATGGGGGCAAATATATCTGCTGTTTACTTTTATCATTGATTTCTAGATTTACTTTTCCTTTAAAACATAGCATGCTGACTGCAGCCACCTTTAGAGGAAGCATAGGAGCTTATTGCATACTGTTACACATGAGAGGACATGTACGTTAACCTTTACATCTATGTCTATGCAGGGATTTGGAGCTTTGTATTGGAAAAACAAAGCTGCAACTGCTATAAAAATCAATTAATAAATTATTCACAGAATTTTGGAGCATGATGATATGGTGGTGATTTACTTGAAGCATTCTGTGTCTGTAACTATAGTCTATGGGGGTTCTCCTAGAATTGCCCATTAAATATTTTAAATTAAACTCCATATTTTAGTCAAATATACAGCATATATTTATATATACCCATTTTGAATGGCATAACTTAAACCATTTGTCTGAGATGCATAAAGAATCTCTATGTACGCTTTATAATACCCATTGTGATAATGCATGTCACACACTCACATATGATTTGTAGACAACACATATTCAGAAACATTATTTTGCCTAAAGGGAAATTATACAACAATTTTAAATGTGCATTGGTTTTACGAATCCACAGTCTGGTGTAATCTTTAAAAGTCAGTGTACTTCAGTGGATGTCTGTTCTTGATAAGAAAACAATGCTCGGCTTGATTTCTGTGCAGGGATCCTGTGAAATTGAACAGATTAGGCATTTCATTTACCCTGGGGGGTAAACATGGTATTTTGAGAAGGAGAGCAGGATTAAACTCAGAGGCTGAGAACCTATTGGAAGGAAAGAAAAGAAAACAGATAAGAAATATTTTTGGGGTGTTAAAATCTAGAAATAATACCATTAACCTTAGGAATAAATATATATAGAATGAACATTATATTTAATTTGAAGTCAAAGTGCATCTGGCATCGCTTTAGAGAGAGCGTCTATAGGATGGTGGCTCCCTTTGTCACACTCTCCTTCTGTCACACAGACGCAGCGACAGCATTTGTGTCCTGAAAGGATTCACAGGAGTGACCACGTGGTGCCTCTCAGCCAATCAGACTGTGCGCATGTCCAATAGGTTTATTGTCAAATAACAAAATAAATTGTCGTAGGCTAAAAACATGGCCCAGACTCAGAATAAGCTTTTGGGTTATTATGGCCCTTATCCCCTTCCTGCCCCAGCCATTTTTCAGATTTTCATTTTCGTTTTTTCCACCCCAACTACCAAAAGACATAACTTCTTTTTTTTTTCCATCGATAAAGCCAAGTTTTCGTTTTTTTATGGCACCATTTAGAGTACTAGGAAACTGGAAAAAAAAATCTTTGTGGGGTAGAATTGGAAAAAAACAGTGATTCAAAACGACATGTTAACATTATTCTGCGGGTCAAAACAATTACGACAATACCAAATCTATATCGTTTTCTTTGTTTTACTACTTTTACAAGGAAAAAACTAATTGAAAACTAAAATTTGTTTTGTGTCGCCACATTTTGAGAGTTAGACGTATTTTTAGCAATATGACAGTTTATCTTTTGAGGACGAGCTGTCGTTTTAAATTGTAACATTTTGGGGTACATGAAAGTTTTTGATCACTTTTTATTCCGTTTTTTTGTGGGAGATGAGGTGACCAAAAAACAGCGAGTTTTAATTATTTTGTAACTTTTTACTGCGTTCACCGTGTGTGTTAAATAATGTTAAATTGTAATAGTTTTAGTTATTTTTTTGTACATAAAAAACTTTATTTGACTCTTTTTTACTTTTTCTATTAGTCTCCCTAGGGGACTTGAACCAGCGATCATTGGATGGCTTGCGCAATATACTTCAATGCTAATGTTATGCAGTATATTGTGATTCTGACAGTCGTGGGGCAGGGGGGCAACGGATTGTCAGAGGTGGCTAACCCAATCTTTCTAAAAGCTTATATGCCGTCTAAGAAATGAAAAAAGGAATAAAACAAACGGGATCCCGCTCGTTACAGTTAAGTGTCAGCTGTGTCATACAGCCGATACCTATGTAGAATGCAGTGGGTTCAGCCCGTGAGCCCACTCCATACGTCATACAACGGAAAGGGGTTAGAGGGTTTATCTGGGTTTTTAAAGTCGATGGCCTATCATTAGTATAGGCCATTAATATTAGACCGGTGGGGGTCGGACTCTCGGCATCCCAGCCGATCAGCTGTTTGAAGGGGCCACGGCGCTTGCACAAGCATTGCAGCCTGTTCATCGTTTACATGGTTTCCTTCTCGTTATTACTTTGCACATGCCGTTACATTTCACTTGAATGGGACAGTGCTGCAATACCTGGCACAGCCGCTACAAATGTAATGGCGTGCGTAAAGTAAGTACGCGGCCACTTCAAACAGCTGAATGGCGGTGGTGCTGAAAGTCATAACCCCCCGATCTAATATTGATTGCCTATTCTAAGGATAGGGTATCAATTTTAAAAACGTGAATAAGCCCTGTAAAGCGTCTTGGGGTATGGACTTTGCAAAGGGAATTCCTAGATCATGTCCCTTTAAGAGCAACCACTGAGTGCTTGCAGATGGTATTCTGTGGTGTTGTATATAAATTGTAAGGTCACGGCTGGCGGAGATTATGCAATACGGGATCAGAAAGCAAAGTGAGAAAACAGTCTGGGCCAATCCATATTGGAAATCAAAATAACAAGGCACGGTATGGACCTTATGTGCAGGTTAAAATAATTAGAAGGGCTCAGCTATAGGTTGAGTACCAACCAGCTGACGTCTACCTGGCCCTTTAAAATGTTGCATGTGCCGCTATACTTGACAAAAGACCATAACAGCCCAAATAGTTTTCTGGCATTCTTGGCATAGAAAAGGTGCAAATGTTGCAATTTGCATAACAAAACGACTTTTGCGACACATACGCCGCCTACGCCACTTTCTCTGCAAATTGGCTAGAATTTACAAAACTATAGCAACAATTTACGCCAGCTCATAGCTGGAGTAGATTTCTCTTTCTGGCACATAAATGGTCAGAAATGCGCCTAATTAATTAAGAGGTATACATACGCCTCTTAATAAATTAGGCACATCTTATTCTAACGCATTTTGCTTTTAGAGCGGCGTATGAAACGCCAGTCTAAGTAAAACTCCCTATTCTGTATCTGGGTCATGTTATCAGCAGACAACTTTTCATATAATTGTTTGGACTTTAATAAACTTTAGCTTCATATTGAACATGTTGTGGACCTGCAATTCATTCTATAATACAGTAACCTATGGAGGGCCGACTGTCCCCATGTGAATATAAAGTGGAAGTGCTGGACAAACTGCTTTTCTGCCTGTATATATATTATATATATATTTATTTATTACCTTTATTTTCAATATAGGTGAATATTTTCAAAAAAGCCTTTTAAATTACAATGAAGTTTATTAAAAAAAACTGTGTAAAAACCAAAGTGGTAAATGAAGGTTAAATTTAATGGCTACTACCCTGAGAATGTTCTTTGTCACTATATTCTATTAATGGATACTTCTATTTTATTATGACATAAGGTGACTATGACAATGAAGAAGCAGCATTTTTGGAACCTGTCTTCTGAACCCTGTACTCTTTAGGCTAAAACCATTTACCATTCCATAGATAACGGATCCTGAAATAGGGTCCAAGGGACTGTCTTGAATTGACTGTGATTGCCATACAAACCGCAGTTTCCAACTAAAATGGAATTATTGTGTCATTCACCTTTAGAAATGGATTATGGTTTATATGAATTTTAGTGATCTGTAGTGAATTCTGCCATAAAATACATGCAAATGTTATTATAGCTCAAGGAAAAATATAGCAGACACACATTTTGGGTTTTAGTACAGTATAAAATGTGTTTTCCTGCATATATATATAGATGTCTTATTATAATCAATCTAATAAAATGTTTTTTTTTAGGCCACACATGTCAAAATCTCTTTTAGATCATGTATACATAATGGGCTTTTACTGCAGCAGCCACATGGGCAATTGTAGTGAATGGAAATTTACAAGTTGCCATAGCGGGTGATGATGATGCAAGTGCAGTGTCAAAGGGGCTTCCATGGTGGCATGTAAATGAGCTGGTGGATTCCATGAAGTGCATATGATCATGTTTAGTATGGTTGGTTGGTGACGTCACAGACGGAGTGTAGTGAACAGTGATATCAAGGGATACCAACCTTTAAATTAAGCCCTGGAACCCGCATCTACCAGACATCTGTGGTGATTTCACCCAAGAGCAGAATTGGCCCACACTAGCCGTGTATGTAAACTGTGGTGGTGGTTAACGGGGACTCTCTTCCACGCCTCCACTATGTCTACCGGTATGTTCTATATTTCCCTCTTGTTTGGCAGCCGCAATTGAGTTTCATTTTGTCCTTTTCGGTTACTTTTTGAGCCCAGGTGCATTTGACATTTCAGTGTTTATCTCACAGCATCCACATCATGGGTTGCGGTTCATGTTAACCCTTTCACGCCTACCCAGAAATTGTCATACTTATATTTAACATCTTTATATACCCAAACTTAGGTGTGTTGGAACATATATATCTGTTGGATTTCATTTGATACATTCTTGTTACAATTTACCTCGGCTCCATTGGACACAGTTTTTGTATGAGAACAAACACATTCTCTTTTGCTGCTTCAAAACATGTACACTGTCTACATACTTATGTAATATCCATATCCGGTCTTTGATTGATTTGACGTCTTTTTATTGAGTGACTTATTCCCTATTCCAGTTTTTAATTGTTTCATGTTTTTATTCAATAAAATTTGTATATTTCTCTATAACCTCATGTGCCTTAGTCGATCATATTTTCTTGGATTAATCTTATATTTAGTAGCTGCAAAGTTATGAATGAGATGATCAGAGTAGATGAGTCAGTTGCAGTTGAACAAGAACTTTTATTTGCTACACAAAAGTGCAGTAAATTTTTTCAAAAGGTTCTCTTGGGCTTGTACAAGCAATATCAAACAGATGGTGTTTCTAGCTGACCTTAACCAGGATAGGGGATAATGGAATACGCCACTAATCCACCAAGGTTGGGTTACATTCTAAGGTATTTCACAGGACACTTATGTATACAGGAATCAGTACACTCACTACAGGACACACATTAGGCCTCGGGGTAATTACTTCTCAATAAGCACGGGTTCTTTGACTCATCAAATCCCACACAGACCAAGCAATGACACCCAGACCAGGTACTCTGCCAGAAAAAAACACAAGCTCCTAGTACACCTCTCGGGAACATACAGGACTTCTGGCCTGCGCTGCGAAATTGCCAACAGTCTTATCATGGCTCCTCAGATTCACTCTGCACCTCTCTACTTCTTTCCGCTACAGTTTCTACACTTCACAGCACACCGCCATACTCATGGTGGCCGAAGTTAGGGTCCAACTGCATGCAAAGTAGCTTCAAGGTCTCCAGGTAAAAGGCCCAACTACAAGATTTTAGCATAAACAGGGTCTAGTAGCACAAAATGGGGTCTAGCCACACTCCCCCTGAATGGCGCCCACACACCTCCTTAGAGCTCCTCTCTAGCTCCCACTGGCTACACCTAATAACCGTCCTGGCGCATAGCACATTACCACGACGCTTGCCCTTATATCAGTGCCAGGCATTGTGTAAGCCCACACTGACTCTCGGCACATCATTGTTAGGGTTGACAGGGACATGGGACTCTAGGTCCCCTGTGGTGCACTAGTGCATGTTGCTACATCATAGGGGTGATGACATCATAATAGGCAATGATGGGAACTGCCGTTTTGAGACATCTGTGAAACTGAATCCGGGAAAAGCCATACCATGCCAGGCTTTGTGCATCCCCTTTATGGCTATATAGTGGGTAATGATGTCACAGGGGCTGAAGTCACTGCCTTGGTGACATCATTGCTGATGACCTCCTCTAGAGTTTTGTCAGGAACATTTTTTTATGTTCTTACTGTATGGGCATTGTATGATTGTGTCTAGTGTATTCAGAAGAGTGAAACATTTGCTGGGGCATGACAAGCCCTATATTGGAAACCTACATGCATACCTGGGCTCTTTGGCGGGCAAAAATAACTGCTCCTTGCACTGAATACTCTTAATCTGGCACTGCTTTTAACAACTTATTGTCACAGACGCTTCAGGACACTTCTTGTCCCTCCTGTGTTTAAACAATCTTGTAATATTTTAAAATATTGTGTTTGCAAAAAAGACATGGGGATTTTAAAATATTATGTGGCCAAAATGCAAAGTTTGCTGTGTAGTTCTCCTTTGATATTTAAATGCAGACCTGATATTGAAATACAAATGTCATGCAAACACAACAAATCCAATTATTTTTAAGTGCATTTGTCCTTGTAAAATGTTAAAATGCCAGGGGAAGAAAAAACTGTTGTCATGCCAACAATTTTTGTCACATTGTACAAATAAATCAAAGCACCTAACATCTGGAAATTGCCTGCATCGATATTAGTGAAGTTTGTACATGGCTCCTAGTTTTTATTAAAAGAAATTGCAAATCATATATAGAAATATTTTTAATTTTACCCTGGTTTTTTAAATGTCTGTATGCCTATTTTTGTTTTTGTGTTTTAAAGTTTCGTTTAGCTAAAATAGGGTAGTGTGTAAAAATCCGGATGGCCCTTTAACAAAAGGTAGTTTCTTAATTATAGTTGAAACTGACGCAAATTCTTTACCTAAAGTATACTGAATACATTTCGTACTATAGCATTACAGTACGACAACCAAGCTCAGATCATAAATACAGCACCAAAACAAGGCTTAGATCATAAATACAGCACCAGAACAAAGCTCAGTACATAAACACAGCACCAGATCCAAGCAAAGCAGATAAATACAGCACTAGAACAAAGCTCAGTATGTATATACAGCACCAGAACCAAGCTCAGTACACAAATAGAGAATCAGAACCAAGCTCAGTACATATATACAGCAGCAGAACATAGCTCAGTACATAAATACAGTACCAGAACCAAGATCAGTACATATATACAGCACCATAACCAAGCTACGTATATAAATACAGCACCAGCACAAAGCTCAGTAAATATATACAGTACCAGAACTAAGTTCAGTACATAAATACAGCACCAGAACAAAGCTTAGTACATACATACAGTACCAGAACAAAGCTTTGTACATATATACAGCACCAGATCAAAGCTCAGTACATAAATACAGCACAAGAACCAAGCTCATACATATATACAGCACCAGATCAAAGCTCAGTACATAAATACAGCAGAAGATCCAAGCTCACAGAATTAAGCACAGTAAATAAATATGGCACTAGAACCAAGCTCAGTTCATAAACATTGTAAATGAACTAAGCTTATTACATAAATATAGTACCAGAACCAAGAACAGTCAATAAATACAGTACAAAACCTAAGCAAAGTACATAAATATAATACCAGAACAAGCACAGTAAATAAATACGGTACCAGAACAAAGCTCAGCACATAAATATGATACCAGAACAAATCATAGTAAAGAAATACGGCACCAGAATTAAGCTCCGTTCATAAATACGGTATAAAAACTTAGCTCAGCAAATAAATACGGTAACAGAATCAAGATCATTACATAAATTCTGTATCAGAACCCACCTCAGTTCATACAGTCCCAGAACCAAGTTATATTTATAAATACGATAACAGAAGTAAGAACATTGCATTAACATGGTAGCAGAGCCAAACACAGTACATAAATAATGTATCAGAACCAAGTTCAATTCATAGGTATGGTAAAAGATCTGAGCCAAGTAAAAACAGTACCTAAATCAATTACAGTAAATATATATGGCACCAGAACCAAGCTTGGTACATTAATATGGTAGTAGAATCAAGCAGGATAAATAAATATGGTACCAGAACTAGGCTCAGTTAATAAATATGGTACTAGAACAGAGATCAGTAGAGAGATAAAGTCAGTGTAACCCCTGCTGTGTCACACTGATAGTCTGTATCATGTGAAACTAGTTTTGAGTATGGTGTGTACAACGGCTATGCTGGGAGATATTGTTTTTACAAATAAGAATGCTGCAACCCATCATTTTACTGCAGACTTTACAGAAAATCTAGCACTGATACGACGCAGTCAGAGGCAGAATAAGCAATGACATTCAGTGACTCATAGGTGAAGTCTTCTCTTGATGTAGTTGTCCTCTTTTCTTTTCTTCTCCATCCGGCCCAAACCATCATAATGACTTCTCTTGGGTCACCACTTGTCTCCGTAGAAATAGTTGCCCAGATGTCTTTGACTACTCATCATCTTTTGCGTTTTCTGACAATTAAAACTCCTCATTCTGCTGCCATTTTAACAAGGTAACCACCTTAAATAGATCTTGTCTGGTACCCCCTGATACCTAGGCTGCTGTTGCCCCAGTATTGTGCCTGCAACTACCCTCAATAGTGTCATGCTGCTGCTACAATACTACCTGTTGCTTTAAAATAGTTTTATCATAGTGTCCCCAAACATAGTAGTGTCATATGTAGTGCCCCCTAAAATAGTGCTACACATAGTGGATCCAATAATAGTACTACACATTGTACCTCCTAAAATAGTGGCACAGATAGTGTCCACAAAAATAACATCATATATATAATAAGTGGCCCTGAACCTCATCTGTCCCTGGTCCGACAAAACATGATGATGTCATCACACTGGCTTTGTTTATTTAATTGAATCCATATCCTGAGGACACAGATACAATTGAATCCAATCAAGTTGGGATCCTGCTTCTCTCCATTTCTGCGATCCGGCTGCCATTTCAACAACCCTTTGGCAGGACTGAGCTGATTGCCTGAATCTCACCCCTGCCTACAATGTGTACCACCATAAGCCACATAACTAGAAAATGCTGTATGGGGCATGGGGGCAACAGACTCCAGACCAGACACCTAAATGTTCTCAGACCACAGACCAGACCTCGAATAAAAACAGACCCCCACACCCCTAAAATAATAAGACCTCAGAACAGACCACAAAATTAATTCAGACCCCAGACCAGGGTCGCCAAATTATTAAGACCACAGACCAGATCCCTTTTATTTACCACTCACACCCCTCACACGTAGACACTACACCACATACACACACACACACACACACACACACACACACACACACACACACACTACATGACATACTGTACACACTCTACATAAACAGTAGATTCACACACACACATTACTTACAATCCTCCTCCTCTGCGGTGCCTGGGTGCACTGTATATACAGTGAAGGAAATAAGTATTTGATCCCTTGTTGATTTTGTAAGTTTGCCCACGGTCAAAGACATGAACAGTCTAGAATTTTACCAGTGAGAGATAGATTATATATTAAAAAAAAAATAAAAAGAAAATCACATAGTCAAAATTATATATATTGTTTTGCATTGTGCACAGAGAAATAAGTATTTGATCCCTTTCTTTGGCAAACAAGACTTAATACTTGGTGGCAAAACCCTTGTTGGCAAGCACAGCAGTCAGACATTTTTTGTAGTTGATGATGAGGTTTGCACACATGTTAGATGGAATTTTGGCCCACTCCTCTTTGCAGATCATCTGTAAATCATTAAGATTTCGAGGCTGTCGCTTGGCAACTCGGATCTTCAGCTCCCTCCATAAGTTTTCGATGGGATTAAGGTCTGGAGACTGGCTAGGCCACTCCATGAACTTAATGTGCTTCTCTTTGAGCCACTCCTTTGTTGCCTTGGCTGTATGTTTCAGGTCATTGTCGTGCTGGAAGACCCAGCCACGAGCCATTTTTAATGTCCTGGTGGAGGGAAGGAGGTTGTCACTCAGGATTTCACAGTACTTGGCTCCATCCATTCTCCCATTGATGCAGTGAAGTAGTCCTGTGCCCTTAGCAGAGAAACACCCCCAAAACATAATGTTTCCACCTCCATGCTTGACAGTGGAGACGGTGTTCTTTGGGTCATAGGCAGCATTTCTCTTCCTCCAAACACGGGGAGTTGAGTTAATGCCAAAGAGCTAAATTTTAGTCTCATCTGACCACAGCACCTTCTCCCAATCACTTTCAGAATCATCCAGATGTTCATTTGCAAACTTCAGACGGGCCTGCACATGTGCCTTCTTGAGGAGGGGGACCTTGCGGGCACAGCAGGATTTTAATCCATTACGGCGTAATGTGTTACCAATGGTTTTCTTGGTGACTGTGGTCCCACCTGCCTTGAGATCATTAACAAGTTCCCCCCGTGTAGTTTTCGGCTGAGCTCTCAACTTCCTCAGGATCAAGGATACCCCACGAGGTGAGATTTTGCATGGAGCCCCAGATCGATGTCGATTGACAGTCATTTTGTATGTTTTCCATTTTCTTACTATTGCACCAACAGTTGTCTCCTTCTCACCCAGCGTCTTACTTATGGTTTTGTAGCCCATTCCAGCCTTTTGCAGGTCTATGATCTTGTCCCTGACATCCTTAGAAAGCTCTTTGGTCTTGCCCATGTTGTAGAGGTTAGAGTTAGACTGATTAATTGAGTCTGTGGACAGGAGTCTTTTATACAGGTGACCATTTAAGACAGCTGTCTTTAATGCAGGCACCAAGTTGATTTGGAGCGTGTAACTGGTCTGGAGGAGGCTGAACTCTTAATGGTTGGTAGGGGATCAAATACTTATTTCTCTGTGCACAATGCAAATAAATATATATAATTTTGACTATGTGATGTTCTGTTTTGTTTTTTTATATAATCTATCTCTCACTGGTAAAATGAACCTAGCCTAAAAATTCTAGACTGTTCGTGTCTTTGACAGTGGGCGAACTTACAAAATCAGCAAGGGATCAAATACGTATTTCCTTCACTGTATGTATATATATATATATATATATATATATATATATATATATATAAAATAAAGTCCAGAGCAGCACCAATCAACAGAGCAAATATGGGATGGGTGCACGCCGAAGGACACAGGCTATGTCTTATTATTCCCAAAGCAAAAAATTAGGCAGCACTCCAGAATGTGAAAACCCAAAGGATGAAGGACTTTAAACCATAAAAGAACAGCAAAGTTTTGGCAGACGCCTTTTTCAAGCAAACATAAAGTGCAAGGATAACGTATCTATACAGGTCAGCCAATAATGCTGATTGCAGTGTCATTATGCAAAATATTCAGGAAAACATTGTTATATAAACATCTAAAAAACAGTTGTGCTCACATCACATATATTGAGTGTAAAGTGAATTGTATGAATTCAGTTATCAATTGTGCATAAGCTCACATAGGTGTACATACAAAATAGATAAATCAATAAGTGCCCCAATAAAGGGAACCTGTGCAAAGTTTTAAAACAGTGTGCCAGCCACAAAGTCAAGCGTGTCTCCGTATATTCTATTAGCAGCAAGAAACGTCATAGGAAGGGCAAAATTGCAGCAGCGACATTTTATTGTAGGGCACGGAACAGCTTATTAGCATCTAAAAATTGTACTTGGCCAAGGTGCAAGTTGCCCAAATAGGGAAACCGCACCCAAGGATGAAACATCACCTATATAGGGAAAACAAGCCTGTGAATGAGCCCAGACCTATACCAAACTATTGACATAGTAGAGCAATAGAACACATATAGCCAAGCCCTATGGCAATATTCATATTACAGTGGTGATATATCCACTTCTGCTGCCCCCTATAGAGGGGAAATGGAAAAATAAAAAATGCACCAAAACCTGCTCGATGCATAATCTAAGGGTATGTTCACATGCACTGTTTTCAGACGTAATTCGGGCGTTTTACGCCTCGAATTATGCCTTAAAAAACGGCTCCATTATGCCTACAAACATCTGGCCATTGCTTGCAATGGGATTTACAATGTTCTGTTCCCACGAGCCTTTATTTTACGTGTCGATGTCAAAATACGGCGCGTAAAATGACGGCTCGTCAAAAGAAGTGCAGGACACTTCTTGGGACATTTTTGGAGTAGTTTTTCATAGTCCCTGTTCACACGGAGTATTTTGACGAGTTTTTTGGAGCGGAAACAGCTCCGCAAAACTCGTAAAAAAACGGCCGAAAATGCCTCCCATTGATTTCAATAGGAGGTGGAGGTGGTTTTATCCAGCGAGCGGTAAAACCGCCTCGCGGGAGAAAGGAGGGACATACCCTATCTTCACGCAGTTACGCCTCTGACCTCCCATTGACATCAATGGGAGGCAGAGAAAGCGTATTTCGCTGAGTTTTTTGCCCGTAGCACTCAATGGGCGCGAGCGAAATACGCCGTGAAAATCGCGGCAAACGGCGTGCAGGAAGGTCAAAATTTGCCTCAAAATCCCAAACGGAATTTTGAGTCAGAATTTTCCTCCTGCAAAAAACTCCATGTGAACACAGCCATAGACTCTATTGAAAACAGCTCCAAAAACGGACGTAAAAAATGCTTAAAAAACGCAGCGAAAAACGCCACGAAAAAACACGGTTTGCTCAAACAACTTCTGAAAAACAGGAGCTGTTTTCCCTTGAAAACAGCTCCGTATTTTCAGAAGTTTTTGCTCACTGCGTGTGAACATACCCTAAATGTAGTCTCGTTGCAACTTACAAGTTGCGTTGACCGTGAAGAGACAGTCGCAAAAGATCTGGCAGGTTCGGATTTCTTGTGACTGTCATGTCATAGTTGCAGCAACCTGCGGGTCGCAACGTGGCCACATTCACTTTTTTTCAATGCTATGCAGGCAGGCAACACAACAATCTTTGGTCGTGAGACCTTTCGTCGCAGCCAAAGTCGCCATGTAGCCCTATCCTTAAAGGGTACATTTATTAAGGAGAACATGTGACTCTCTCAGGCTCTCTGCATGTGACCACCTAGCTATTTGCAGCTGTAGATATATCAGTAACATCAAGAACGTCATCACATTAGTAAAAATGGAACCAGGATCAGAACCTTATAATTGGTAGTTGACATCAAGCTAAGAACCTGTCATAAGGTTCTGGATCAGGGTTGGATTTTCTATAAGGCACGTACCTATGAGTGATTCTGCTGTAAACGCGCCGGTAGAAGGAGTCTATAACCATTTCTGCTGGCCACATGGAACACACAGCGGCTGCCAGATAATGACAGCTACTGTTGGCTGGTCTTGCATCATTCTCGGTTATCAGACTATGCCGTGATTACAGTTTATTATTATGAGGTTATGTGCACACGACCTCTTTTCAGACGCCTGAAAAGACGGCTCCAATACGTCGGCAAACATCTGCCCATTGCCTGCAATGGGTCTTACGATGTTCTGTGCAGACGAGCTGTCATTTTACGCGTCGCTGTCAAAATACGGCGCGTAAAATGACGGCTCGTCAAAAGAAGTGCAGGACACTTCTTGGGATGTGTTTGGAGCCGTTTTTTCATAGACTCTATTGAAAACAGCTCAAAAACGGCCGTAAAAACGCAGCGAAAAACGCGAGTTGCTCAAAAAACATCTGAAAATCAGGAGCTGTTTTCCCTTGAAAACCCCTTGAAAACAGCTCAGTATTTTCAGACGTATTTTGTTAATCGTGTGAACATACCCTTATAACAGCAAGATTGATATTTTATCTGTGTATGGTTTGTGTCGGGGCATCTGTGGCTATCTCATTGTTATCCCATTGCATCTGTGGCCTTGCAGTGTAATTGGGACTGAAGGCTATATTTACATGCAGGAGATTTGTTGCAGAAATTTCTTTCACTAAAAATTTGTTCCATGCATCTAATGGGGTTGTTTCTGCAGCATGTGCATGCATTTCTGCAAGCTCTATTCAAATAAATGGGGCAGTTTCAAAAATTCCTGCAACAATTCTGTTGAATGTGAATATACACGAAGGCCAGGATCCCATACACAGTTTTGATGCCCCTTTTTGTGGCAGTTTTTGGCTCCTTTTTTTTTTTTTTAAGCCAAACACAGAAGTGGACAAAAAAAAAAGACACGCATCAGTCTGTCCTTTATACCGTTTCTTCCTTTTGGATTTATTTTTGGCTTTGGCTAAAAGAATTGAGCAAAAAAACTGCCACAAAAACTGCATCAAAACTGTGTGTGAGCCTGGCCTAATGCTGTAATTTTCTGAGGCATATATGAATTGCAGTATTGTAGTTGATTTCGTGGCTGGCACACTGTTTTATGGGCCTTTGTGGCTGGCACACTGTTTTATGGGCCTCTTTGGCTGGCACACTGTTTTATAGGCCTCTGTGGTTGGCACACTGTTTTATGGGCCTCTGTGGCTGGCACACTGTTTTATGGGCCTCTGTGGTTGGCACACTGTTTTATGGGCCTCTGTGGCTGACACACTGTTTTATGGGCCTTTGTGGCTGGCACACTGTTTTATGGGCCTTTGTGGCTGGCACACTGTTTTATGGGCCTCCGTGGCTGGCACACTGTTTTATGGGCCTATGTGGACGGCACACTGTTTTATGGGCCTTTGTGGCTGGCACACTGTTTTATGGGCTTCTGTGGCTGGCACACTGTTTTATGGGCCTCTGTCGCTGGACAGTTTTATGGGCCTCTGTGGCTGGCACACTGTTTTATGGGCCTCTGTGGCTGGCACACTTTTTTATGAGCTGCTGTGGCTGGCACAGTGTTTTATTGGCCTCTGTGGCTCGCACAATGTTTTATGAGCTGCTGTGGCTGCCACACTGTTTTATGGGCCTCTATGGCTGGCACACTGTTTTATTGGCCTCTGTGGCTGGCACACTGTTGGGGACTTCTTTGGCTTGGTCTCTAGTAGAAATATTTTATATAGAAATGTTAGTGTGACAAAAAATGTGGAATAACAATAACTGGCCGCTGAGTACAACACCAGATATATTTGTTACACTATTTTTGATGTCTAAATGTTGGAAGGTATACCATGCCATTATTTGTAGGCACACTAGAGAGAAAGACAGTGTCATAGTAGATGGACAGCAAGTAAATCACCTGGGATTGGCCAATTTAATAGGACCTCAGGTTATCACCAGTGATGTCTGTAAATGCTAGACCTTGGAAAGGTCTCCTAGCGTAGTAGCTATCAACAGTTACTATGAGAAACAGCAGAAAAGCAGCGTCAAACTAGCCAATGTTGGGAGCCATAAGTTGAAATGCAGGTTCGGTTAGGTATATAAAGATATCAAATTAGTTCAACAAGGACGCTGGAGAGAGGCAAGTGTATACACTGGCAACAGAGCAGAGAATTATCATTTTAGATAGGGGACGAGCGTGATAATGTTGCACATACAGGGGCAAATTAGAGAATGTTGTTGCATTCAGAGATGCGTATATGCACTTGACTAATATGAAGTGAGAGCCAGAGGTGCCTGATGAAAGTAGGTACAGTAGCGGGACAGCAAGTCAAGCCAGACATGGCTCGTAATACATAAACTATGAGTCATTTCCTATCTACTGATAAAGTACATATTTAATATAAAATGAATATATTCTCCTTTTGTAAATAATGCTCATTTAGTTACCATTCTGTATTTAATTGTGTCCCTGTTGCTTTGCATTCCTTTGGCTACATGTCGGTATAATTCCCACTGTATTATTCTTAGCAAGACTAACAATATACCCAACACATGGCTGGTAAAAATAAGGATACTGAGTAGCATTATCAATTTGCTGCATCATATTTTTTTTCAGCTCAGATATTAATGGAAAAAAAAAACTTCTTTGTAAAGTTTACCCCAATCATCAGAAAGAGTACAGGAGGCTATTACCACCAAGAAGAAATCTGCTGTCAAGAAATTGCAATAAAGGAGTAAATTGAAAGTAGAACAGAAGAATTGTACAGTTATGCTGTGCCAGTTATCACACTGTTTCTTTACAGCGAGACTGATAAGAATCTACAAGCAAGTAGAGCCCAAGGGACTTCAACATGCCTAGTGAAAATTGGAAATCAATAGGAGTCTATAATCGCAAGCAAACTGCATCATTTTCATTAGGGTGAAAGATGACAGACATCGCACTCTTTCTATAGAAATTGTAACACGCAGGGCATTTCAGGAAGCTTACCTCCTCAGTCATCAACAATTCATCACAGCGGTGGAGAAGAACATACCTGGCTTTTCTATAAAGGCCCCACTGATAAAAATCAGCTACCATGTCACATACCTCCCTTCCAATGCAGACCTTCTTATGATTATGGATGACTATCAGATACCTTGTAAAGATGTAAGGGGGAAGGAAGGACAGATAGAAAATAATGAGCAAATGATATTAATCAAAAGCACAGATACAATTTTGCAGTGGATTTTTTTGTTCTCTTTTTGAAATGTACAGGTACAAAAAGTAAATCACGTTTTTTAATGATGCGCCGAGATCCAAAGGGCAGTCATGGCTTGCTTTTATTTTTTTATTTTCAAGGTGATAGATGTATAACTTTAGTCAGCTAGGCCAAGACCTTCTCCATTTAAGAACACATGTGTGAAAGGTAAAACTACCTTTGTTCAAAAACACTTTGGGTTATAATGAGAGATTGCACACTAATTTGGTATTGAAATGCAATGTACTGTAGTATGATACAGGGGCGGACTGCCTGTCCGAGGGTCCAGAGCATCTAGAAAATGCACCATGTACCTTAATGGTGGGTTGGAGCTCCGTTTTCCTTAAAAGGAGAATTGAATTATAAAAATTCTGTCTGCCTGCGGCGAACACCAGAGGGAGCTCACTGCAAACAGATGAATAAAACTTCCATTGCTACTGTCTTACCATTTAACTTTATAGTTGTGTGAAGGGAAGCAGGGACTTGGGAGCAGGGTTTAAAAAGCCAGAGCTCAGACTGATCTAAGATGCAGTTTCCAGGATACAAAAAAAACACAAAAACCTACAAAAGAAATCCTGTCGTTTCTTGTTATCTTGTTATAATTTAATTTAATGTGGGTGTTCCATGTTGGATCTCTCACAGAATATTCTTATCATTTCTCAAAGCTTTAATAACAATTTTATTGGAAGAAAAACCCACTACAAAATGTAAAGAATTAGAAAAAAAAAAAAGGCAGTATTGTAATTACTGTTGAAACTCACAGGTCATCCGCACTCTTTTGGGACAACTAGTCTGCAGTGACAATGCGTCATACCATGTTGCTGCATCATCCAGTGGCTGTTGATTTTTATTTATATTTTGTGCAGGTTTCCAATTTTTTTGTCATACCGGGAAAATGCCAAGTATAAAAAAAAAAGTTTAGTTGAGGTTCCGAGATGTTGGGGTAATCACACCCTGCTTCCTCTAGAGCATAACTATTGGTTGGTATTGTCAGGAGTGTTGTTATGATCCCTTAAGTAATCTGCTGAATTCTGCGAGATTGTCTCTAAATTATTTTTTTTACTAGAATTCCAGTTCCATCACTCTACTGTAAAAACATTGATTTTCCCTAATACTTTTAGTGCCTAATATTTGGTAATATTATATTACTGTGGAATTTATAGCAAAAGAACAGATCACTAAGGAGTTTATGTGCAGTAGGAAAAATTTACCTTTTACTTATGAAGCTATTTACTTTTTTGGGTATCAGTGGTCATTACACGCCCCTGTGAGAGATCACATAGTCTTGTCCTTGTCTCCCGAGTGCTGATGAGTGAGAGCGTGCGCACTAATGCGCGCACAGCTTCGAGCTCCGCAGGCGCGCCCACACGCTCTCCCCTCCCCAGCTCTTACTGTGACACTGTCCATAGCTGATTGGACAGTGTCACAGCCATAGTAACACGCCCCCTTGCCATTACGCGCCCCATTGACAGTTCAGGGGGTTATTTAAATATCGGGCACCAAATATAATGGCACCGACATCTAAATAACGGAAGAGGGTAGAGAAAAAATGTAAAGTGCTCCAGAGTTTGTGCAGCCCTCCCCATTACATGCTGCTCTCAGCTGCACATGTATGGGCAGGTGAAAGGTTCTCTTTAAGTATTTTTTGTATTGAGACAGTATACCAAAGAAATGCCTCCAAAGCTACCATTCCTTACAGCCTGGAGATGCAACATTGACAAAGTCCTTCTGTTAACCATGGACATCTCCCTATGATGATAGCTGTCACCTTAGTTTTCCCCTCCACCACACAAAACAAAGTATTTCTCAAGTGTAGCTCACATGTTCCTGAATGAGACAACAATTTGCATGAAACGTAGACACTGGCTATTTGAAAGGACTCGGGCAAGTCATTTTTCAACTTGCTGATAGTACATAATTTGCACTTGTATGGTGATTCTCCACATAAGCGTTAACATTCCATTCCATATGGATCATTTGCTTTTGTTGCTTGCTAAAAAGGAATTAATTTGCAGACATAGTGAGAACAAGTTGAAGAGAGAATAAAACAAAATCCTGTGAGGAAAAATAGGAAATCACTCAAAAAGTAACATGGTTTTAAAGTTAGTACCAGCAGCAGGGAGTGAATAGACCCATAGGATGAAGGAATCTACAGCCTGCTGGCTCGGTCTGGACATAAATGGACATCTCACTTGGATATCAGACAAAAATACTGTTTGTTTCTATCTCCTGAGGCAGCCCCAGAGCGAAGAAATGATGACTTGGAACTCAGTGGCGAAGATATATCAAAGCTAGCACAAGGGAAAAGTACAGCTGTTGCCCGGGGCAGTTTCTACAGAAATTAGCCCTTAGGGCAAACATTAAAAACGTGCCCCCCCCCCCCCCCATTTAACACACATGAACATTCTTAAAATGTATTTAGCTGTCTGTGTTTTATTATTTGCTTTTATCATATTTATTCCCTTCACTGGAGTATTTGTGGCCTTGAAGGCAATGTACACCTTTGAAATCTTTTTTTTAAATAAAACTGTGTTACAGTGTGATTGCACCAATCACACTGTAACACAGTTTTATTTTAAAAAAAACTTTGTAATTACTGTACACTGTAACACAGTAACACTGTGTACATTGTAACACAGTTTTATTTAAAAAAAAACGTTGTAATTACTTTTTTTTAAAAATTATTTAACTTTTTCAGATACAGCTGCTTTGTTTCCTGTATACAGAGCAGCTGTATCTTGTGCTTTATCCGTTAGGTCAGCGGCACTGACAGGTTCAGTGACAGCGGGTCCTGTGTGTCTGTGACACGCAGTATCCAGCGGTTATCGATCACATCTACTAACTATGTAACATCTAGGTGCATAAATTAGATGTGGTCGATTATAAGTGGATCCTGTGTGTTAGAGACACGCAGGACCTGCTGACACTGAACCCGTCAGTGCCACTGACCTAATGGATACAGGTTTCAGCGCAAGATAAATTTATTTCAAAAATTGTATTCAAAGGTGTACATAGGCTTCTGGCTACCTTCAGCCACCAAAAACAACATAGTGTTAAAATGTGAACATTATGTGAACATTCACTTTAAGTTTATCATCCTTGTAATACTAGTGACATATTATGGCTAGTGTAGTGACTTGACTTCATGACCACAGTAAAGGTACTTTTACAACGCCAAGTTTGGCCGGTGCAACGAGCGTCGATCAACAAGGCACTTTGCTTGTTCCTTTCACAAGGAGCTAGTATGGGGACGAGCGGTCGTTACTCCGATCGCTCGTCCCCATACATTTGTATCATGCCGGCAGTGCATGACCCTGTTTACACAAGGGGATGTGCTGCAAACAACAATAATAGTTTACACATTTAAAATGATACGACCAGCTGATGAACGAGTGTTTGCTTGTTCGTCTACTGATCGCTGCCCTGTTTACATAGGGCAATTATCGGGAATGAACGTTCTATGAACACTCGTTTGCCTGATAATTGGCCAGTGTAAAAGGGCCTTTAGTGATGGGCGATGCTCAAGTGTCACTCTTGACTAGTTTGTCCTCTACTATTCCCCAATCCGCAGTGAGGTTGTCGACTGTTGTCATCTCCAGCAGTACCCTCGAAAGTAGCCTAGTTTGATGAAATCTAAGGAATAGTATAGGGTCAGGCAAATACTCCCTTATAGAGGACCCTAGGGAAAGCTGGCTACCAAGTAGACTCCTCAGTATTTCTAGTAATGGCTAAAAATGTGTGAATCAGTTTGCAAACTGCAAATCAATTGACTCATCTATAATTAGAAAACTTGAAGAAGTGCAAAAATCATTGAAAATGATTAAAGGATTAAAAACTGATTTGCTACTAAGTTTCATTTAATTCCAAGAAGCCTGTTTTTTGGTGAGTTTTAAAAGACGCATGATCCTCTTCTTTCATTCCGCACATCAGACCGGAGTATTCCTGTGTGCAAACCAATTTAAAGTAATACCAGCAGACGTTAATTTTCTTGAACAGTTAATTTGCATATTGCTTATTACATTTTAATATCTGGAAACATTACATTTAAATAATAATTTAAATAATAAGACAATCCTGTGAGCAAACCTTTTTTAGATTCAGCTATGTTTTGAGGCTGTTTTATCAAGCATGGAAATTGTACCAATAATAGCAATGAGTTGCACATAAGCTGAAATTTCTGCCAATCTATTTTAGAAATATTTTATTAGGCTGAGATGATGATTTCTCTGATGAATGTGCAAGTGAGGAGGGTACACTGATAAGTTTCCATCTTCTGTCTAGTCAATAAATAGTTTATTTAGAAGTCACAGTGCAATAAAGTCACCATCACACTACAGTACAGTCCATTAGATCTGAATTCTACAGTATTTTACTCCAATGAGCTACATGTCTTACAGTTATCCATAATTTTTCTTGTACGCACAAACTCTTCCCTCACCCACCATGATTTGCAACACGTTACAGAATGAATGAAGTATCCAGAAATATAATATTAGGGGTAATGTGAACACTGTAAGTTTGGAAAAGTTAAAACAAGACAGACTTGTTACTTCATAAAGTAAACTGATATCTTAAATAAAGTAAATAAAAGTTGCCATATCCATGCTGTTTTGATATGACACCTTAGGCATAGCTGTTACTCTCATTTTCCTGGTCCAGCGGCGCTCCTCACCACCAGTTACCTATTTCCGGTGGTCCCTTTTTGCTTTATGTTGGAGCTTTCTAGAAATCTGTGCTCGGGCATATGTGGTTACCATGACAACAGGTGCAGCTTGATGACATCACAACAAGCACCATATTAAAAGGACATCACGCTCCAGACGTTATTGGAACCTCAGATTCGTGTTCCTGACTTCTTACAGTATTTCACGTGTATTAGATAGTATTTCTTGATTCTGGTTATAAACATTTGCTCTGTTCTGACTTTTGCTTCTGCCTTGCCCCTTTGGATTCATGCCTGGTACCTTCATTATTGAACCCCCTGTATCATTTCAGTCCCATCAAATGTATGTCTCGGATCACCCTTAGTACTTCTGCCCATCCCTGATTGCCTTCCTGGTATTGACATACACATTTGCATTTATTACATTTTTACTTGAGATCCTTAGCAACTCACCTGCCACTAATCTGTGACTACTCCGGGAAAAGCCAACTAGGGATCTGAAGGGGAAAGTTCATTCCTAAATGAGAGGGTTAAGGGTGAAGAGCAGGAAGGGAAATCAGACTCCGTACCCTGGTTAGTTAGAGCCAAAATGGTTTCGGCACAAAAGGTTCCACTATGTTAGTGAATTCTTTACCACTAGCAGATTGTTAAGAAAAAATACAACAACTCAAAAATGACTAAAGTAACTATGAAGTCGTAACTAAACCATCACCCAAAAATCATTGATGAACATTTCACCTCTGTTCGAGCAAAGATGAAGATGCCAAGGCAAGATGTTATTCTCTAATATAACTGTCGCTACGTCATTACTTATTTTTCTGATTTATTGTTTGGAATTGTTCTGAATCTATTGTCATTATTATTTATGAGTTATTCGAGGCCCTGGCTGTTGTTTTCTTTGGGGATTGTTCTGTAGACCTTTGAATTCTTGTTTATTATTATAGCTCTGAATTTCTAATAAAGCTTATTTTATATTACTTTTTTGTGTGTAATTGTTTTTCAATATCTAGTGATTTTCTAACAGTTTTTTCATCACAGATGTTTTGGAAGGGCATGGAGATCCACATTTCTGTTTTCCATTTTAATTAGGCCAGCAAATAACTGTGTACAATATCAAATTGAAAGGGACGCAGGCTTAGAGGAGAAATCAGCAATAGTTGATAGTAATCTGTCAGAGTTCATCTTTCTTTCATTAAAAGGATAAAGATTTTGTATAAATCTACTACTAGTCATAGAAGATAAATGGTAGTAGAGCTAGCTACAGACATCAATATTTGGGCAATTTTATATCAGTATATGTCAACTACTGAAAAACTGGTAAAGCAACCAAAGCAGAAAATATTTAACATTGAGCTTTCCATTGAAATCATATTGCACTCATTTTACCATGTGCATTTTGTGCTTGATTTTTTTCAGACCAGTATCACGGAGCTTTTTTGAAGATTTATAAGACATGTTCCTGTAAAATGATAGGTTGACATGTAGGTATATTTACACAAATACATAAAAAAAATCTGCTTCTAAATTGCTTCGTTCTAGCCAATGTTCTGGAAATGAAAGAATCTTAATTATTCGCTACACCAGATCATTAACATGATCACAGCTGATGATGGTTAACTCCATTTTAGTAAAATATATAGAAGTCGAATTTTTCTGTCACAACATATCATTCTAGATTGATCACATAATGATATATAATCCTTAATGTCATGAGTAGCAAAATTCTATACACTTTTATTAACAATTTTAAAGGTTTTAAGTTAAATCTTGAATTAATGTAGAACGATTGTGACATACATGGTGTGGTATGTGGACTTAGTATAGTCGTTTCAGCCACACCTATTACTAACAAGTAAATCTATAAATTTTTTGCCTTATAAATCTTATGTGCAAACATTGTGTAAC
This sequence comes from Rhinoderma darwinii, assembly GCF_050947455.1. NCBI lineage: Eukaryota > Metazoa > Chordata > Amphibia > Anura > Rhinodermatidae > Rhinoderma > Rhinoderma darwinii. The sequence goes on from NC_134693.1 coordinate 35,611,801, forward strand.
ATCTCTAGGGAAGTGAACTCACTGCTGGCCAGACAGTCTGTCTATGACAGTCACTGGTCAATGGTACCTGGATGGCAGGCTGGTGTCAGATTACAGAAGGTAGGCCTGTGCAGGATAGCTGGAAGCTGGCTTGTGCTGGATAATCAGAATCTGTCTTGTTTGTTTTGTTTTCAAACTGTTTTTATTAAGAATGTCACAGAATCATATAACAATTCAAGTATTATGCTTTTCACATTCTTGTTTTTACATAAAAAACATAGTACAATCATTCAACTGTTTATGTTAATCGACTTTAACCATGAGGAATGTACTGTGAAATCAATTCTTTAATACATAATCTTAACAAGATAAATTAACCATAATTTTAAACATTCATGTGGTATATCATAGAGCTTCTTATGTATCCTGTGAAACGAGTAACAGTCTCAGTCTACCTGCCCTAGGAGAAGTCAATGTCCCTCCTGGTATGACTCTCTTTAGTACCTTCTCTAGACGGATCTGGGTTTATCCAGATAGGTCATCCATGGTGACCAGGTATATAGAAAGCCCACCCTCGTTTGCCTTTCCCAGTGTAGGAGTTCTTCGAACCTACGTATCTCTTGCACCTTCCTAATCCAATCTTCTATAGTGGGTGACTTGGTGGATTTCCACAATAACGGAATCAATAATTTAGCTGCAGTAAGTAAGTTAGTCGCCAGATCTTGTTTCTTGGGCGTAAATGAATCAGACGATAACCATAGAAGTATCACTTGTGGGGACACAGGAATTGATGTTAAACAAATCGAGTTAATTTCTGAGATAACCGCTTTCCAAAATCCCTGTATCAAGGTACAGTCCCACCATATATGCATTAAAGAACCCTTTTTTAGTGAGCACCTCCAACATGCCTCCGGAACATCTGGATTTATTTTGTGTAACCATACTGGGGTTTTGTACCACCTGGTGATAAGTTTGTAAGAATTTTCTCTGATTCTAATGCATTGCGAGAACCCCTGTGAGCGCTTCAGTATAATTCGTTGTTCCTCCACTGAAAAGTTAGTCTGGAGGTCCTGTTCCCACCTAGTGATTAATTCCAGCTCATCCTCTTTTTCTCCCAACAATAGCCTATCATACGATCTAGCTAAAGCACCTTTTTGAATTGTAGGTTGCTGTAATGCTTTTTCAAGTGGGGACATATGTAGAGAATTAACAGAACAAGCTGTGTATTTATCACATACTGTCTGAAAATCTTGCCTCTTAATGAAATCAGGAAGAATTAGACCTGTATGCCTAAGTAATAGGGCTGTCCAATCCCGAGACTCCGACTCAAAGAATTGGGACACTGTGATATTATCCATATGTTTCCAAAAAGAGCTTACTGGGAATCTCTTCTTATCTACCAGGTAAGGAAGAAGGCTCATAGGTAGTAGCGGAATATTTTCCGACAAAAGCGGGTCCCTTCCATTTACCTCCTGCCACACCCTTATAGTGCCCTTCACTAAGGTGCTAGAGCATGTGGAATTTGGTGAGAAGGGCCTCAAGCCCCATAGCGAAAGTCTGTCTGATAACTCTAGTAGCTCTCGCTCTAATTCCACATATATATTGGACTGTGTTGTATTCATCAAAGAATGCCATCTATTCAACTGGTTAGCTTTGTAGTACATGAATACGTCTGGTACCCCTAAGCCCCCAAATCGCGGTTTCTGTATCAGTAGCCTGTATTTAAGGCGTGGCCTAGCATTATTCCATAAAAATGAAGAGAACATCTTCCGAACCCTATCAAAGAACTTTCTAGGTAGCCATATCGGTAATGCTTGTATCAAGTATAACAGTTTAGGTACAATATAGGTTTTTAATAAATTCTTGCGTCCCATCCATGACAGAAAGGGTACTTTGAGTTCTTTTAATTGCTTTTGTATAGCCTCTAGCATAGGTATGTAGTTATACTGATACAGATGTGTTGGGTCTTTCGCGATCTGAATGCCCAGGTATGTCAGAGTACTGTCAGGCCATTTAAATAGAGAATTAATTTTAATTAGATCTATGACCGGATCTGGTATAGAAATATTTAATATTTCAGATTTCCCAAAATTTATTTTAAAATTGGAAACTTCCCCAAACTCTGTGAACAGGTTCGTAAGGTGAGGAATCGAAGTCTCAGGATTGGAAGTCATCACTAACAAATCGTCAGCAAATGCTGCTGTAGTATGTGTGTAAGTTCCGACCTGAATGCCTTGTATTTGTGGGTCCTGCCTTATTTTTTGAATCAAGGTTTCCATGACCATAATGAACAGAGACGGCGATAATGGACAACCCTGACGTGTGCCATTATTAATATTAAAAGGCTTGGAAAGAGTCCCATTTACCCTAATTCTAGCACTAGGTTCTTTATATAAGGAGAATATCGCCTGAATAAACAATTGAGGGATCCCAAATTTCCGTAGGGTCGCTTCTAAATACTCCCAGTCAACCCTATCAAAAGCCTTTTCGGCATCTGTACCGATGAGGACAAGGGGAACTCCACGTGACTTGGCGTATTCAATTAATCTTAATACTCTACATGTGTTGTCTTTACCTTGTCGTTCTCTAACAAAGCCAGTTTGTTCTTGTCCTATGAGTTTAGGTAGTAGTTCACCCAATCTAGCTGCTAACGCCTTGGCCCACCACTTTATGTCCGTATTCAAGAGGGATATGGGTCTATAATTGCCGCAACATGTGGGATCTTTCCCCTCTTTAGGCAGGATTGTGATGTGAGCTTCAAGAGCTTGTTTTGGAAAGTGTTCCCCCCTGAGTAAGGAATTGCATAATTTGGTGAAGTGGGGCAATAATGTAGCTTTAAATTTTTTATAGTATCCCACTGTGAACCCATCTGGGCCTGGGCTTTTTCCCGACGGGATAGACATCAATATCTTTTCTAATTCCATTTCCGTAAATGGATCTGTCAGAATATCTAGGTCTTCCCCCTCTATTATGGGGAGGTCAATAGTGTCTAGAAATTTAGTTATCAGGGAAGTCCTGTCAAGGTCTGGTGTTGCTGTCCCCAATGTATGCTGTAAATTATATAGGTTGTGATAAAAGGCCTGAAAGGCCTCTGCTATTTGAGCAGTGTCTGTAGCCACTCCCCCCTTCTCCTGTTTAATCTCTGGTATAAAAGTCCTTGTTTGTTGTTTACGGATTAATGCCGTCATCATCTTGTTTCCCCTGTCCCCATGGGCATACTGCTTATATTTTGATATTTGAAGGAGGTGTGCAGATTTAACATTAAGTACATCTTTTACTTTTTCTCTGAGACTGGTTAATTCTTCTAGTGAGGAAATAGCTACAGTTTTCTTATGAACTCTTTCTAAAAGTGCAATCTGGGAGAATAGGTCATTTAATATTGCATTTGTCTTTTTCTTGACATGTGTTCCCAATGAAATTAATTCCCCTCTCAACACTGCTTTGTGAGCTTCCCATATAATTGGGTCAGAGATAGAATCTGATGCGTTATGTTGAAAGTATTGAGATAGATGGTTTTCTACTATCTGAATATTACTCTTGTCTGCAATAAGAGTGTCGTTTAATTTCCAACACCAGTTCCCCTTAGGGACTCCCGTCAAACTGAGAGTCACTGAAATTGGCGCATGGTCTGATAGTAAAATATGTCCTATGTCCGCTGCTCTGACCAGTGATGTGTATTTCTGTGACAAGAAAATATAGTCCAGCCTGTGATACGTATTGTGAGTAGGTGAAAAATATGAGTAGTCCTTATCTAGAGGGTGTAATAATCTCCAGATATCTGTTAGGTGTAGGGAATGAAGAACCTTGTTCAGTTGTGCCAGCTTTTTGTATGAGGTATGTTGTGACCCTGTGGTGTCTAATATCGGATTAAGCGGTATATTCAAATCTCCCCCCATTACCAAAATCCCCTCAGAAAAATTTCTCAGAACGTTCAAGACCCGAATGAGCCAGGAAGACTGCCCAGCATTGGGTGCGTATAGGTTAGCAAAGGTATATACAGTGTTCCCAATTTTCCCTTTTATAAACAGATATCTGCCCTCTGCATCTTCTTTTTTCATTAGGAATGAAAATGGAATACTATTATGTATAGCTATGCTGACTCCCCTAGCCGCAGACTCATATGGGCAATGGAACCATAAATTAAAATCTCTTGAGGGGACATTAGGAATTTTTAACCTTTTAAAGTGCGTCTCCTGTATTAGGACTACCTGCGCCGCCTGTTTTTTCCACAATCTAATAACTTGACTGCGCTTCTGTGGGACATTCAGACCCCTCACGTTGTGAGATACAATCTTAATTTCTGCCATATGTGACATGTGACCATACCCTTCTCTGCGCATACCACATGATACAACCAAAAGAACATAAAAACCATTTAGCCTTTTTTAACCATACTCTGTATTGGAGTAAACTTCTAACACGAGGTAAGAGTGAAACATTATCAGCTACAACAACCTGTAGCTTCACCTTAGTATAAGGAGGGGTCTCCCTATAAGTACAAACTAGGGGGGTCATATTAGAACAAATGAGAATGACCTCCAACCCGGGCCTACCTAAGCAGCTTTTTCCAACTTTTTGGTATAAAACCGACAAGACACTTCAAGTGCTTATTTTAAGGCTTAATCTCCATTAAAGTGGGGACCTGTTCACATGTTGTGATTAGTTGCTAACTGTGCAAACATAGCTTTGTCACCATTTAAATCTGAAATATATATCTCAGGAACCCTTAACATAACACCATATGTTAGTGCAGAGAATTATGCTAATACATAATCATAGTTACATCCCAGCAACTTCAGATAGGGTCTCGTCCTTGAGTTGTATGGATATTTTTCTTCCCTGGCGTTGATCGAAAGCCAGAAACCTTTGTCCAGGGGTCTGCTTCCAACAGGGACGGTATCTTCGGCGGATATGCCAACGGGAGCCATGAAGGAATATCCATAGGCTGGAATCCAAGCAAGTCCCAGGCCGCATGTAGATCTTCAGGATTCCGTATCACGATATGTTTATCCTGTTTGTGTATCGCTATTCCAAAAGGGTATAACCAGCGAAAGGGGATGTTGTTAGATCTTAGCTTATCCAGTAGCGGTTTTAGTATCCGGCGTTTCGTGAGTGTTGAAGCAGCCAAATCTTGAAAAAGAAGGACAGGGGTTCCCTCATAATTAACTCCGTCTGAAGATCTTGCTTGTTTTAATAGTGCAGCGGTGTCCACATAGCTAAGCAGGCCACAAATTACATCTCTAGGTGGATCCTGAGCGCGTGGTTTGGCTCTCAGTGCCCTGTGAATACGCTCAATTTGGATAGGCCCTGCTTTCTCTCCTCCCAAAATGGATGCAAAAATCTCCCGTGCTACTTTAGGAAGCGCTTCATGAGGAATAGACTCAGGAAGGCCCCGTATCCTGATATTTTTGCGGCGACTGCGGTTCTCCTGGTCTTCCGCATGCAATAAAGCCATATTTATGTGATCATGCTGAACATGTAAAGTCTCTTGTACTGCTGCTCCAAACCGGGTCACTTCAGCCTGAGCGGTTTCTAGCGTGTCCACCCTGTCTCCAATATTTCTCAGATCGGCTTTTATTTCTGCCAGGTCTTGTGCTATGGGGCCCAGGGCTTTAAAGAGAACCCGCTTTATAAATCCCCTCGACACAGGGACATATGAGGACTCACCCCCAGCCTCCGATTGCTCTCCTGTGCTGCCGACATCAGAATCTTCTGTAGCCTCATGGCTGCATGCTGCATCCGACGCCATCTTTGATTTTCGCGCCGGAGAGCGCTCCATAGTTTTCTTTAAAAACCTATCCAGGTCTGCTTGATTTTTCCCCGGTTTTGGGGTGCCTGAGTGTTCCCTGTTCTTGTCTTTCCCGGTCCGCACCATTCTGCTGTGTCTTGCCTTGCTAAAAGCTTAGGTTAGCCGGATTGCCGCCGGAGCTCTGTCTCAATCCACCTTCTCTGCTCGCGGTCAAGCTCCGCCCCATCAGAATCTGTCTTGTACAGGATAATCGGAAGCTGGCTTGTGCTGGATTATCGGACTTGTCACGGACACTGGACTTGACACGGACATGGATACTGGAGTCATCGTGGACACTGGACTGGACACGAACCCTGGACATGGGATACAGGACTGGCCACGGATATTGGTTAGTCACGGAAACAGGTTTCAGGGAATTAGATACTACACCTTCGCAGTCTAACACAGGGTTAGAACTAACATTGCTCAGGCACTAAGGAAGTAGGCAGAGTTCCTTAAATGGTCCAGGATCTGCTGGGATAGCCAGGGAGTAATATTCCTGGTGCGCACGCTGGCCCTTTAAGAGATGGGACGAGCGCATGCACATCTTACGGGCATAGGCTGAGAGCAGAGTGAGCAGGCATCCATGACAAACAAGCGGGCGGCCGCTGGGGTGAGCGAGTGTTGCGGCCGCCGGCGCTACACATTGGCAATAGAATGGGTTGAACGGAAGACCAGAGTGACTTTCCATATCTCAATGTCATAGTATGCCGCCTTCTCAACAAGCCAGTTGACTAAACTTTTCCTGAAGCCTATCTATTTCTGTTAGTGACATCCATCCCATATATCTATACAGGGTTGTAAAAATCCCAGACAAGCTTGTACCTCAAGAAAAACTATTAACAAAAGTGAGTTCATTGAAGATTACTTCCGCTCATTTCCTTATGACCATTTGGATGTTTAAGAATTCTACCAGAAGGTGGTTTTATAGATGAATAAATGTAAAGGATGGCAGCATTCTTTTTGAGAAAAGCAAAGATCATAATATGATTCATTAGAGGAATAGTCTTACAACATGATAATGACCCAAAACACGCGAGGCATAAATAACATGAATCAGAAGAAATACCAAATAATATCATAAACCGACCTCTATACCACTTCAATGGAAATACAAATGGACAACAGTATTTAAAAAATAAGTTGCCCCGGTGATCAGCAGATTTCCACAGGTCCAGCTGCTGAAACTCCTTGCTGACAGCTGATATTCTCAAGAAAAGCTAAGGCCATTGCAGGGAACATATTGTATTACACAGCGGCCATTCAAATGAATTGACAACCATGTAATACTCTTTGCTACGGCTCCCCTCTCTGGCTAATAGAGAGTGGTCTCAATAGGAAGACTTTTTTCACACTGCATTTATGGTCTTCTTTGACGTATATGCCGACATATGCGTTAAGCGAGGCTGTGACGAATGCCTAACAGTGGCATCCGCTACCCACAGACTATTATGGCATTTATTTAACAGATGCATCATGACAAGCTATTAAAAATCACATGACGTATTCGCGCAACGAATGCCATACAGTGGCTCCCATGTTCAAAAAAACTTATACATCGTGCGGGATACTATTTTTACAGGATTTCTCTGAAAAGAATAGCATAGTCTACTACGCTTTTCTAATCAGCAAAAAAACAGCATCCCCGATGTATTCCGTTGAATGGAGGCAAAAGGACTCTCTTGACCTCCATCAATCTAATAGGAGCCTATGGGGTACATTTTACGTATGCGCTGGGAGCTTTCCTGATGCAAATGTCAAACGTGAAGGTAAAATGCAGCATAAAAGGGGCCTAAAAAAAACCAGTAAAAACTGAATACACACACAAATGTTTTTTTACAATAAACTTTATTAAATATAAGTCCGAAGACATCAAATTATATAGACTTTTTTGGCACCCTCATGACTGTAACAAACTGTATAATAAATTTAGAACATCATAAAATAATAAAAAAAAACTGCAGGCAAAGTCAAACAATTGTTCATGTCCTCGAGGCCAAAATTGGCATGGTCCTCAAGAGGTTAAAGACTATTTCCTTATATATGTTGTGAAAGTGTTTTTGTTTACATGATGACACATTATAGATACAAAGTTATTGCTCTGTGGAAAATATGAATTACAGGGAATAATCAGTAACGGTTACCAATTCTTAAATCTCTGTTAGTCAACCAGCCATGCAAACCCAATGAGCTTCCTAATTCTGCATTCATTACCTGTTATCTTTCTAGCAGGAGTCTATAACTGTATTCTTAGTAAAATGTACAGGGAAATGGTTTTCATTTATTACATCTAGTCTTTGAATTCCAGTAGCATACCAATGAAATAGTGTAATGTGTATGATGATCTGAGCTTCTTTTAAGGTGTAGGCAGGGAGCGCAGTAGTCAATTTTAAAAAAAAGGCCATTCTATTGCATACTGCATTGCTCAGATTAAGCACAAGTAAATGTCATTTCAACCCTTTACATTTTGTTTCTTTTTTATTTAAAGGGGTCATTTTCTTACAAAACTTTAATCCACATGGTTGATGGGGAAGTATTTGGCCTCCCTAGGTTATGTCCAGGGGCAGGTTCCACCAAACCTGTGTGTTCCTACATGGAGTAGCATGTTGTCTCCTACTTTTCTATATCCTCTAGGGATCCACAAATATGCAAGTGTCTGAATTTGGACATTTTCCTGGAAAATAATTTATTGTATCTTTGTTTACGCAATGTTTATGCAATGTCTGAAAGTTAACAACCCCTTTAAGAAAATATATATATTTTGCTTTTTATGTTTTACACCCACTTATAACGGCAGTGTAAGGACCTGTTCACACAGTTTTTGGACGCGGAAATGCCTCCCATTGATTTCAATGGGAGGCGGACGCGTTTTTCGAGCAGTAAAAAACGCTTGCGGGAAAGAGAAGCGACATGCCCTATCTTCGGGCGTATTTCACTGCGTTTTTGCTGTGGCGTTCAATGGGCACGATTGAAAAACGCCGCGAAAAACGCGGCAAACGGCGTGGAGGCAGATCAAAATCTGCCTCAAAATTCCAAACCGAATTTTGAGGCAGAAATTTTCTGCCTGCAAAAAACTCACATCTCGTTTTTATTGCACGTCTGACGTGTACATTTTGACATGAAGAAAAACAGTGTCAAAACGTGTGCCACAGCGTGTACATTGATTTCTATCGTCAGGACGGATGCCCTAATGGCGTAGGTTGTGCATATGTTTTGTGTGCTTACGTTCTATGCTTTTTTTTTTCTATGTCCTGAAAAGCGTAGTCTACTACGCTTTTCAGTACCTTTCCAAAACTTATACTACACGTATACGTTTTTTATTGTATTGAAGTCATTGGCGACTTATGGGCGACGTATGCAATCTTAAACCCTATGTTTGCATATGTAAAATGTATACGTTAAGTTTGATTTAGCTCAAGAACAAAAAACATATACGTTTTTATAAGAACGGACACAGACGGATAAAATTGTATACTACAAAAAAACGTAAGCGTATGTTAAAAATGCATACGTTTTTGTAACTTTAAAAACGTATACGTCGTCATATACCACAAACGTGTGCACAAAACAAGATGTGAACTTAGCCTTAGGCCTCATGCACACGACCGTAGCCGTGTGCACGGCCATGATTTTCAGGTCGGCCGGCTGCGGACTGTCAGCCGCGGGCCGCCCGCAAATCGTACGACATGCACATGGCCACCGTCATTGTTTTCAATGAGCCCGGACCGCAGAAGATGTCCGTAATAGGACATGCCCGTTCTTTCTGCGGTGCGGGTTCCCGGCCCATGCACGGACCGTAAAAACTACGGTCGTATGCATGGCCCCATAGAAAAGAATGGGGCCGCAATTCTCCCGTGGATTTTCGGGGGAATTGCGGCCACAAAAACACGTTCGTGTGCATGGGGCCTTAGATGTAGAAAAAAAAAAGTTACAGAGAAAAAACACAATTAAAATGTAACCTAAAGTATGCAGCTGTCCTTTCTACAAAAAAAGGCAGCAGCATTAGAATAACAATACAAGTATAATTATTATTGATACAAAGTTAGAGATGCAATAAAAGTCAATATCCACCCATAAATTCTGTGAACCTTTGAACGCTTTTTAAAATAAATAAATAAATCAATTATTTTACTTCGGTGACAGCGGGTCCAGGGCCGTATTTAGAGTTTGTGCTGCCCTAGGCACTTAATGCCTTAGTAATGGCAGCTTAGTGTTAGCCGGTGAAGAGGCTAACACTAACCCCCCCATTATTACCCCGGTAGTCACCCCCACTAGGTACTAGGGAGAGCTGGGTACAATCCAGTACCCGACCATCTGAAGCGATGGTTGGGTACTGGGGCGGATGCAGGCTGGTTTTGAAAAATAAGGGGTCCCCAAGTTGTTTTTTCAATTATTTATTTAATAAAAAACGATGTGGGTTCCCCCCCATTTTTCATAACCAGCCAGATACAACATAGCAGCAGCAGCAGCAGCAGTCTAGCATTACCAGGATGGGAAGGCCCATTGTTTTTGGGCTTTCCCGACCTGATAATATTAGCCTGCGGCCGCCCCAGCCCGGTCCATCACTTCAGATGGTCAGGTACTGGATCGTACCTGGCTCTTCCCAGCATCCCTGGTGGCGGTGAATATCGGGGTAATAAAGAGGGGGTTAGTGTTAGCCTCTGCACCAGCTAACACTAAGCCCCACCTTAGAAATTGACGCTGTCTATCAGACAGACACCTTTACTAAGGCAGTAGTAATATAGTTCAAAATAAACAGACACAATTTTTTTTTTATTGAAATAAAACCCCCTACACAACCCTCTTTAACCAATTTATTGAAAATAAAAACGCCGTCATTGAAGTAGTACTCGAATCCGGCGTAGTCCAACGACCGAACCGGTAAAACCGGTAAAACAAAAAAGAAAACAAAAAAACCATTAGTAACATTAATAAGTAAAAAAGCAAAACCGTTATCATACTTACCTTTCTGGGTCTGTGACAGTTAACTAAGCAGGGACAGTTCTTAGCTGTCATTGATTCATTTACATCATGTGGTCCCACGTTACCTCAGTTCATTGGCCTTCTTTTAAAGTAAGCCAATGAACTTAGGTAACCGGCCACCATGTGGTAAGCCAATGAACTTAGGTAACCGGCCACCATGTGATGTAAACTAACCAATGACAGCTTAGAGCTGTGACTGCCTTAGTTTACTAAGCCTTGTAAGTAACACAGGATCACCAGAAATGCGCCCAAATTTTGGCGCATCTCGGGCGCGTTTGCCACTATAAACCTAGTGTGGGGACTCCTTCAGATACAAAGGAATCCCCGCACTAGAAGTTACTAGCGTCGGCTGGGCTTAGTAATAAAGTTTCTGTTGATGCAGGCCTGGTCTTTTCTGATCAGGCCTGCTCCAGCGGAACGACGGCAATGATATCATCGCACCGCCTGCGCCACAAGAAAGTGTTGAATGATGACGAAGGGAACTAATGGTTCCCTTGCAATACCTGCGCTTTCAATTGTATCCGCGTCCTAAGGACTGTAGTCATGATACCAGAATTTGGGTTTAGATACAGATACTTTGTGTTGTATTGCGATTTTCTATATCAAAACGAAACTTTGCCAACAATAATAAAAAAGTTCTTCAATTTTCTGATGTGAGGCACGTGGTGTGATGAAATTTGAACCTCCGTGTGCCTCACAATAATAGCAATTAACCCATCGTGTTTCTCAGTCATAATGGCCAAAATTGGGTCAATGTCTGACGTTCATGATGGGGTTAATTACTATTAATGTGAGGTGCATGGAGGTATAAAATTCATAACACCTTGTACCTCACATTAATAAGTGAAAGAAAGCAGTTTTTATTTTATTTTTGTATACTGTACACATCATAAATAACGCTATAAATTTGTTGTGCAGGTTATTACGGTTGCGACAATACCGAATGTGTGTATATTTTATGTATTGAGACTTTTATTTTATGGTTTATTATAAAAAAAAAAGGTGTGTGTGCAATTTTTAACTGTTTTATTTATTTAACATTACTTTATTTTTACGTTTTCATTTTTAAACTTTAACCCCTTCCCCCTGCTTGCATTCTGGGCCCTAATGTCCAAGCCATTTTTTACATTTTTTACATTTTTCCATTGTCACATTCGAAGAGCTATAACTTTTTTATTTTTGCGTCGGCATAGCTGTATAAGGTCTTGTTTTTTGCGGGACGACTTGCAGTTTTTATTGGTACCATTTAAGAGTAGATGCGACTTTTTGATCACATTTTTTTAAAGTCAGGATTAACAGAAAACAGCAATTTTTCCATTGTTTTTTATTTTATTTTTTACGCCGTTCACCGTGCGGGTTAAATAATGTAACAGCTTTATAGTCTGGGTCGTTACGGACGCGGCGATACCAAATATGTGTAACTTTTTTGCTTTATTGTAGTTTTTTTCAATAGTAAAGCATTTTGTAAGGGGAAAAAGTGGGTTTTTAATTTTTTTTTTTATTAACTTTATTAAACTTTTTTTACTTTTTTACTAGTCCCACTAGGGGACTTCACTATCCTCCGATCGCTATTATAATACACTGCAATACTTTTGTATTGCAGTGTATTACTGCCTGTCCGTTTAAAACGGACAGGCATCTGCTAGGTCATGCCTGCGGCATGATCTAGCAGGCATTCGATCCAGGCAGACCTGGGGGCCTTTATTAGACCCCCGGCTGCCATAGAAGACACAGACACTCGGCGATTTTATCGCCGGGTGTCGGTGGGAGAGAGAGGGAGCTCCCTCCCTCTCTCCAAAACCATTCAGATGCGGTGCACGCTATTGTGCACCGCATCTGAAGGGTTAAACGGGTGAGATCGATACTAATATCGATCTCACCCGGCAGAGCAGGGACGCCCCCAGCCCTCAGCTGCCTCTAGCAGCTGAGAGCAGGGAGATTTGACAGCTCCCTGCTCTGTTTACTTTATTCTACAGCAGCGCTGTAGAATGGCGGCGCTGTAGAATAAAGCCCATTAATGACCGCCGTGAAAAGGCTTATCGGCGGTCATTAAGGGGTTAAAGGGGTATTCCAGTTACATGCGTAAACGGTGGGGGTCCCAGCTGTTGGACACCCACCGATCAGCAAGTTACCCCTTAACCTACGGATAGGGCGTAACTTGTAAACGGAATACCCCTTTAATGTACTGGCATATATCTATATGCCAGTACATTAGCCTGTGTATGGATAGTACACAGGCAGTTGTTAGGACATACCTAAATATACCCTAACAGGAAATATAGTCAGACAGCCCTGGGGTCCTTCAATGGACCCTGGGCTGTCTGCCCATATATGGTATGTCCCCCAGGCGCGTCCAAGGTGCATCTCCATTTGCATTTTCCCCTTGAATGCTGTGGTCAGCTTTGATCGCAGCATTCAAGAGAATAGCGGCGTAGGTCAGAGGTTTCTCTGATCTCCGCCGTTAGAGCGGGGCTACGGCTGTCTAATACAGCCATTGCCCTGCTCCTGACAAGTGCGCGTGTGTGGTCAGCATAAGGCAATGTGACCAGCGCTGCACTAATGAGCGGTGGCACCGGCCCTAAAGACAGAGAACATGGGGGTTTTTCAGTGCACCCACCATGTTCTCTGTCTTCAATGCCGGCACACATTAGTGCAGCGCCGACGGCATCACCTCATGCTGGCCGCGCGCATTCACTTGTCAGGAGTGGGACAATAACAAATACAATCCTCCAGCCGCCCCCCCCCCCCCCCGTGCTGGATGCCCTACGCACTTGCCATGTTGGCACAATAAACCACACTTTTTTCATCTTGATTACTGGAGTGCTGCAGGATATATATATATATATATATATATATATATATTTAATTTAAAAAAAAAAACAATTCAAAAGCTGTTAAAATAACCATGATACGTTGTTTTATTGAAAGAAAAAAAAAGGGCAAAATTCGGAGCTAGGATCTATTCTTAATATACCTTTGCCATTTCCAGATACAGAGCTCAGAATCTCCTGCATAGACATAGTTCAATAATACAATTTTGTCTGGGTGCAGCCACCACTACAGGGAGCTTACTACATCAGCAGATTTATACATTGATCTCAGTAATAAAACAGTATGCAGTTAGCTCCTAAGTCCCCTCTAATGGTGGCCTCAGGCAGCCAATATGTTATATTTCAACTCAATGTCTAAGTATAGGATTTAAAACTCCAACCGCTATGAAGATATATTTAGAAATTAATGGGCACAAAACATTGGACCTAAAAACAACACAGCGTTAAAGGGTAAGCATTCAACTTTGAAATATCCCTTAGTGGTTAGCTGCGCAACAGGTAGCAACCACCCAGAGAAGGGCGATCTGGTACAGAACTGATGCCTAGATGTTATATTGAAGTCATAAACTGTACAGTACGTATAATAGGAAATACTTGTCTCAATGCATTTCAACTTATGGGTTCATCAAGGGACACAAAAATTAACGGGCAATGTCAGAAGCTACATTATTGATAAATGAAGCAGTCTAGATAAAAAGCCACCACACAGATTGGTTTACTAATGCTTCATGATCAAAGAATTATAATATTCAGGCTGCCTTCAGACTCCAATAGGGGGCGCTTAGGAGCATATTGCATACTGACAAAAACTTCCATTTCCTATAAAGATTTATTAGGACATTAATCAGCAAAGAATTTTGAAACTATTTAGATTTAAAGAAGAACCAAAATGGTATTTGAAGGAGTTGTCCAGGCAGGGGGTGGTTTTTCGTACTGATTACCTACCCACAGGATAGGTCATCCGTATATGATCGGTGGGGTTCCGACACCCGGACCTCGCACTGATCAGCTGTTCTGGTAGCCTCCGCGCACCAGATTTTATGCTGTGGTTAGAGCCCGATTACTGCAGCTTTGCTCCTATTCACTTGATTAGGAGCAGAGATGCAGGATGGTCGCTATACGGTGACCGGAGCCTTCTGCTTCCGGCACCGACCACAGATGAAATCCGATGCCCATGAGGCAACCAGAACAGCTGATCGGTGCGAGGTCCGGGTTTTGGAAGCCCACTGATCATATACTGTGAATAGGTCATCAGTATAAAAAACCGCCCCATGTCCAGACAACCCCTTTAAGAGCAGACATTCGCTTAGAACCTATTGGGTTGTAAATGTCACTATTCTGCTATGATTAAAGGCATTCACAACCCAAATGTGTAAGGAAAGTTGTGGACTGGTGTGCTGGTCTACATTCCCTGGTTATTTGCCTAAATTCTCTTTCAGGTAATATGGTCCCAGCTGTGACTCTTCAAAGCTATGGCAAAGTCTAGAAGGCAGGGGGTAAATATATAGCACCACATAGATCATTTTGAGTGTGAACAGTCTATTCTTTATCAAAGGCATCGGAAAAATCACCACAATACAATTTAAAGGCTATGTAAAGCTTTGAAGATGTTTTTTTTTTAACTAAAACTATATATTATAGTGTTTAATGAAACTTAGAAGCTGTATCTTGAGCTGAAACCCGAATCAATCAGGTCAGCAGGACTGACGGCTTCGGTGACAGTGGGTACTGCATGCCTCTGACACGCAGGATCCACCTGCTATCGATCTCATCTTAGTTATGAATTTAGATGTGATCAATAACAGCTGGATCCTGCGTGTCAGAGACACGCAGGACCCACTCTCAGCCGAGCCATCACTCCTTCTGAACTGATGGATTCGGTTTTGACGGCAAGACACAGCTTCTATGTTTCCAGGATAAATAGCAGCTGGGTCTCAAAAAGTTAATTTTTTTTTAAATCAAAACCAATTATAAAGTTGTATTAAACACTATAATATATTGTTTTAGTAACAAAAAAAAAAAAAGTCTTCGAAGGTTTACATAGCCTTTAACATCCCAGTGAGTGCTGTTGTGATTTGATCTATTACCACTGAATATTGCATGAGACTGACAAGCACTTGTCATTTAAAGACCACATGGAGCCATTTAGTTTTCAATTTAGACATAACAACACATTATGCAAATTTACATATCAAGGAAAGCTAGAGGCTTCTATGATATAAACTGCGAAATACAAGTTACTAATAAATGAACATTTCATACCTCGTCTTAAGTTGTAAGTCAGAAAGCAGCATGCTCACAGACACAGTGCACTTCTGTGTACCATGGTTCAATAGTTGCTCCAAGAAACTGCATTAATGGCGTCATTTACAAAAAATATCTAAATTGTGCTTGAATAAAAATTTGATATTTTTATGAAGAAATGTGCAAGATAATTTTCTTTAAACAGATGCATATTATCATAATCAGCTCATTTTTGGCGGTATGATTTTCTCCGGCACATTTGAAATAGTTTGTTGGAAACTCTTATTGTAATTAATGCAACAAATTGTATTATCTATTCATGATATGCAAGCAAATTGGGGGCTGAAGAAGCAAATAATAAAAATGAGGCAGTAAAATACTATTAAATTTCCACTGTTCATTAATGTAAATGCTTTATCTTAATAAGAAGTCTTCTGTATTTCATACTTAATAGATGCGAACAAAAAACAAGGAAGTGGAGGGCATTTGCAGTTTATATGAAGCAATGCCATTACAAGTTTTATTTTATTTTATTAACCACTTCCATCAACCAACACCCCCCCTCCTGATATTGAACATTTATGAGTTCTGTGTGCAATGATAAATAAAGCTAGGCCGCCAAGTTGTAGATCATCTAACACCCCATTTTATGAGATCCCATTAATCCCACAGCGCCTGTAGATAGTGCCACACACACCCCCTTGTAGATAGTGCCACACACACTCTCTTATAGATAGTGCCACACTGCCCACTGTAGATAGTGCAACACTGGCCCTGTAGACAGTGCCCCACAACTCCCTCTTGTAGATAGTGAAATACACCCCTTGCAAATAGTGCCATACACACACCCTCTTGTAGACTGTGCCCCACAGGCCCCTCTTGTAAATAGAACATTTATCAGTTCCTCATGAGTGGGCCCTTTAGCAGCCGCTATGGCGGCTATAGCGGTAGTTACGTCACTGCTTCCAGATTCATTTTCACGTTTTAGCCACTTAGCAATTTAGAAGCAAATTGTTGTACTTTTATTTTTCCAACATACATGTATTTGGTCTTGTTTTTCTCAGAACAAATTAGGCTTCCATATTATGTAAATAATAATATATATACACTACTGTGCAAAAGTTTTAGGCAGTTGTGGAAAAATGCTGCAATGTAAGAATGATTTAAAAAAATAGAAGATAATATATTTTTTTTATTAATTAACAAAATACAAAGTGAATGAACAGAAGAGAAATCTAAATCAAATCAATATTTGGTGTGACCACCCTTTGCCTTCAAGACAGAATAGTTCTTCTACGTATAGTTGCACAAAGTCATGGATTTTGTAAGATGATAGTCAGGTGCATGATTAACCAATTATAACAAACAGGTAATAATGATCATCATTTTCATATGTGGTTTAAACACAGTCATTAACTGTAACAGAAACAACTGTGTAGGAGGCAGAAAACTGGGTGAGGAACAGCCAAACTCTGCTGCAAAGGTGAGGTTGTGGAAGACAGATTCATGTCACAGGTCACAAGACTGAGCATAGCAACAAGACATGAGGTAGTTATACTGCATCAGCAAGGTCTATCCAGGCAAAGATTTCAAAGCAGACTGGGGTTTCAAGATGTGCTTTTCAAGCTGTTTTGTAGAGGCACAAAAAAACTGGCAGCGTTGCTGGACAGTAGATGCAGGGGATGGATAAGGATACCTGGTGCAGCAGATTAAAGACACATTATACTTGCTTCCCTTCAAAATCGGAAGATGTCCACCAGTGTCAGAAGCTCAGAACTGGCATAAACCAGTGGGACCCAGGTACACCCATCTAATGTTCAGAGAAGTCTGACCAGAAGTGGTCTTCATGAAAGAATTGCAGCCAAAAGGCCATACCTTCAACGTGGAAACAAGGCCAAGCGACTCAACTATGAATGAAAACATAGGAACTGGGTTACAGAAAAATAACCACAGGTGCTCCAGCGGTACAATAATGAGTGTCTGCAGACAACAGTGAAGCTGGGTGGAGGTTTCCTGCAAGTTTGGGGCTGCATTTCAGCAAAATGGAGCTGGGAATTTGTTCAGGATTAATGGTGTCCCCAATGCTGAGAAATACAGGCAGATAATTATCCATCATGCAATACCATCAGAGAAGCGACTGATTAGTTCCAAATTTAATCTGCAGCAGGACTACGACCCCAAACATACAGCCAAATGTCATTAAGAACTATCCTCAGCATAAAGAAGAACAAGGAGCCCTGGAAGTGATGATATGGTCCCCACAAAGCTCTAATCTCAACATCATCAATTCTGTCAGGGATTACATGTAGATACAGAGGGATTTGAAGAAAGCCTACATCCACAGAAGATCTGTGGTTGGCTCTACAAGACGTTTGGAACAACCTCCCTGCCGAGCTCCTTCAAAAACAGTGTGCAAGTGTACCTAGGAAAATGTATGCTGTTTTGGAGGTAATGGGGGGGGGGGGGTCACACTAAATATTGATTTGATTTAGATTTCTGTTCTGTTCATTCGTTTTGCATTTTGTTAATTGATAAAAGAAAACTATTAGTACTTCGATTTTTTAAAGCATTCTTACTTTGCAGCATTTTTCCACACCTGCCTAAAACATTTGCATAGTACTTTATTTTACTTTTTTTAAAACATGGAAAGAAAAATGGAGAAAAAACCCCAAATGTGAATATGTGATTTTTGTTGTTGTTTTTGGACATCTGGTGCATGCCACTGGGTAAACACACCTAAATAAATATTTGGCAACTTTTGCTGACTTCAGTAATACCAAATATTTGTGCATTTTTTACACGCTGGGCACCAGGCGAAGCTTACAATGAATGGTGCGCATACTATGTTTTGGAGATCAAATGTTCCAAAGCTGGTTTGCTGACACTATACGACCAATACAGATGTTGAGAAGTGCCATAACATCGTTAAAGGGATTGTCAAGTCCCAAAAAATTGATGGTCTATCCTCAGGATAAGTCATCAATATCTGATATTCACAGAATTACAGCCTTCTCCCATTCACTCTACAAGTGTGTCAGTGATTCACATTACAAGCAGTGACAGGAATGAAGGGGAAGCAGCGCCGCTCAAACGAGCGCCGCAGCCCCCCCCTCATAACTGTTTTTCATGCTGCTTGAAAAAAGTCCCATTGTGAGGACTGAAACGTTGCACCTTATGAATTAAATAAAGAAGAAACCTTTTCTTTTGGATATCTTTGGAAGTGCTGCAAAGTTTTAGTTTGTATTTGACTGACTGTGGATAAGGTCTGCTTGCTGGCACCCACTTCACTTATATTTTTTGAGTGATTCTTATTATATATATATATATATATATATATATATATATATATATGTATCATTATATGACCTTAAAGTCAACAGTACAAGGCTAAGAAGATGCCAAGCCTAGAAAATTTAGAATGGTAGAAATTTGCATATGCTGTAAGTAAAATTATCTTTCCTCAAAATAATGTGTTAATTTCATCATTAATCTTTCTACCTGAAATTTATTGATGAGCGAATTAGCACTAGAACCCCTAAAGCACTTTCATATGAGTGCAATGTTATATTTTCTATAGTGAACGTATGTCTGATTAACACATTAGTTCCCATTAATAGGAGCACATTCATCATCACTTATCATAAACATGGAGAAGCATAAACGATTTTAAATGGTTTTAGAAAAAAGTTTTATCCTATAATCTTAGGACTATATTTTACATAACATTAACAAATAGCATACCAGCAAAGACAAACTGAGGAAATTAATAAAAGTGTGTTTGTGCGCATATGGTCTTGGGGGTACTTTGATTTAATTTATTTGTTTGTTGGTACTTCCAATTTTTTTAAAGCATTTTTTTTAAGTTTACACAAACATTTTACATTTATAGCAAGCATTAGGTAAAAAGAATTTGATACATAGGTACAGTATAAATTTATTAACATATTAGCATTAGCAAAATATATACTTGCTTCTGCCTGTTGAGATTCTAGAATTGAAGAAACATAAAGCATAACTAAAGCCATAAAAACTTCCCCCCTAAGCATTGTCCCTGGATGAGTCGAGCCTTACCTGTATATCCTCATAGTAGTATCAGAAGCCTGCAGAGTTATAGTATAATTATCCCCCCACTGTGTGTAAATCCGAGCGGTACTTCAGCTCCTGTCGGAATCTCTCGGATCGTTTGAGCGATCCTAACATTCAGACCCCCTCCAGTCATACATTCATGGTATATATTTTTAATAAGTCATACGTTTTAAGCAATTCAACTTTCTAATATACTTTGTGTTTCAGTTCACATGTACACCTTTGAATTCATTTTTTTTTTAAATAAAAATGTTTATCAGTGTAATTGGTGCAACTTTCAAAACACTTTTTATTAAAAATTATTTTTACTTTTTGAGATACAGCTGCTTTGTATACTGTATACAGGGCAGTTGTGTCGTGCGCTAAGACCTGAATCCGTCATGTCCGCAGGACTGACAGGTTCAGTGACAGCGGGTCCTAAGTGTCTCTGACACTGTCATGTCCGTGGCTGCGGGCTGTCAGCTCCAATCTCCCCCTGACAGCCGCAGCCACGAGTCGGCAAGCGCTGGCCCCAGCCTCCTCCTCAGGAGACGCCAGTGCTCGCTTCCACTCACCTCAGCCGGATCCCGTAGGGTGCGCTCTTAAAGGAGCAGCGCGCGCACCGGACTTTGATGAACATCAGGCCGTGAGTACCCTGGACTATAAGAGGGGTCCAGCCCCCTGCTTTGATGCCTGAGCGTTGTTGTTGTTGTTTCTCTAGTTTGTCTATGCAATAGTCTCATAGTGTGTTCCTGTTCCCTGCATTCCATACTATCCTGGTCGAGTACTTTGCTGAGCCAAAGTCATGCAGTGCTGTATACCACACCTGACCTGCTTCACCTCACCTGACATCTAGCTGCTGCCTAGTCCCAGCTGAGCCTGCCCTGCTACTGTCCGAACTGCCACAGGTAACTATACGAACTATAGACATTGACCTGTGCCGTTGGCCAGCTGCCATACCGCCGAGGCGGTACGACCCAGTGAGTCCACAGACCCTTCGTGACAGTACGCTCAGGCAATGTACCCTGCTGATTTCTTTGCCACTTCTTGACCGCTATGATGGAGACGCAAGTACCTGTCGTGGATTTCTGAATCAGTGCCAGATCCACTTCAGCCTGTATAGTAGCACATTTTCGTCTGATAGCGCAAGGGTCACTTTCATCATCTCTCTCCTCACTGGTAAGGCTCTTGCATGGGCGAACCCTATCTGGGAGAGACAAGGACCAGAGACCCGTGACTTCCAAGCCTTCCTCCGGACTTTTTCGTATGGTGTTTGAGGAGCCTGGTCGGGTCTCATCTGCAGCGGCCTCTTTGATTAACCTACGCCAAGGAGACACCTCCGTGAGTACACCATCCACTTCCACACCCTGGCGGGAGAGCTGTTATGGAACAATGAGGCCCTGGTGGATGCATTCTGGCATGGACTCCTAAAATTAAGGACGAACTTGCCGCTCGAGACCTGCCGCCGACCCTGGATGACCTCATCCTTCTGTCTGCCTGGATTGATATACGGATTCGAAAACGGCTCCAAGAGGTTCGTCGGGAGGGAGGCCTTCCTGGTCTGGCTCCTACTTTGCAGCAACCCCTGCTGTCCTCAGATGTCGATCCTCCCAAGGAGTCTGTGATGATGGACCAGTGTAAGCTATCCACCCAGGAGAGACAACACAGACGCATTTCTTGACTCTGTCTTTATTGCGGCCTTGGTGGCCATCTTGTGCGCCTGTGTCCCCAAAGAGCCCAAAGCCTAGGGTTGCTAGGAGTGACCATAGTGTCCGGTGAGAGAACGCATCAGGTCTCTACGTATCTGGACTCTGGATCCGCTGCTAATTTCATCCATAGAGACCTGGTGGACCTTCTTCAATTACCCACCACCCCTCTGGAGAGCCCGTTGACAGTTGCTTCAGTAAATGGACTACCTCTGGCAGACCCAGTATAGCTGTGACCAAGCCGCTGAGGCTCCAAGTAGGGGCTCTTCACTCCAAACTTCTGTCGTTCTATGTCCTATCCAAAGCTGTTAACCCTGTGCTGCTGGACCTGCCTTGGCTCCGACTACATGCCCCAGTCCTGGACTGGAATTCTGGAGAGGTTCTTCAGTGGGGCCCTGAGTGTCAAAGCCGTTGCCTGGTGCAGATTCGTTCAGTTCAGCCTTCTCTGCCTCGGTCATTGGCAGGATTGCCTGGTCAGTATACGACATTTTCGGACGTCTTCAGCAGGAGGGAGGCGGAGACATTGCCTCCACATCGGGCGTATGACTGCCCTATCGAGCTGATTCCTGGTGCATCCCTTCCCCGTGGTAGGGTATATCCTCTCTCCTTGCCAGAGACTCTGTCCATGTCCGCCTATGTGAAAGAGAACTTGGAGAGGAGCTTCATACGAAAGTCTTCTTCCCCGGCAGGAGCCGGGTCCTTCTTTGTCAAAAAGAAAGATGGCTCTCTTCGTTCTTGTATCGACTACCGAGGTCTTAACCAGATCATGGTGAAGAATAAATATCCGTTGCCACTCATCTCTGAACTGTTTGATCGTATACGTGGTGCTAAGATTTTTTCTAAACTAGACCAGTAAGCTTAACATTAATTGTGGGGAAAATGTTTGAGGGCTATTGAGGGACTATATACAGAATTATGTGGAAAATAAATAGTATAAGTGACAGCCAGCACGGTTTTACTAAGGAAAGAAGCTCTCAAACCAACCTGATTTGTTTTTATGAAGAGGTGAGCAGAAGCCTAGACAGAGGGGCCGCTGTGGATATAGTGTTTTTGGACTTTGCAAAGGCATTTGACACTGTCCCCCATAGACGTCTAATGGGTAAATTAAGGACTATAGGTTTATAAAGTATCGTTTGTAATTGGATTGAGAATTGGCTCAAGGACCGTATCCAGAGAGTTGTGGTCAATGATTCCTACTCTGAATGGTCACCGGTTATAAGTGGTGTAACCCAAGGTTCAGTGCTGGGACCACTATTATTCAACTTATTTATTAATGATACAGAGGATGGGATTAATAGCACTATTTCTATTTTTGCAGATGACACCAAGCTATGTAATATAGTTCAGTCTATGGAAGATGTTCGTGAATTGCAAGCGGATTTAAACAAACTGAGTGTTTGGGCGTCCACTTGGCAAATTAAGGTTAATGTAGATAAATGTAAAGTTATGCATCTGGGTACCAACAATCTGCATGCATCATATGTCCTAGGGGGAGCTACACTGGGCGAGTCACTTGTTGAGAAGGATCTGGGTGTACTTGTAAATCATAAACTAAATAACAGCATGCAATGTCAATCAGCTGCTTCAAAGGCCAGCAAGATATTGTTGTGTATTAAAAGAGGCATGGACTCGCGAGACAGGGATGTAATATTACCACTTTACAAAGCATTAGTGAGGCCTCATCTAGAATATGCAGTCCAGTTCTGGGCTCCAGTTCATAGAAAGGATGCCCTGGAGTTGGAAAAAATACAAAGAAGAGCGACGAAGCTAATAAGGGGCATGGAGAATCTAAGTTATGAGGAAAGATTAAAAGAACTGAACCTGTTTAGCCTTGAAAAAAGCCGACTGAGGGGGGACATGATTAACTTATATAAATATATGAATGGCACATATAAAAAATATGGTGAAATCCTGTTCCATGTAAAACCCCCTCAAAAAACAAGGGGGAACTCCCTCCATCTGGAAAAAGAAAGGTTCAACCTGCAGAGGCGACAAGCCTTCTTTACTGTGAGAACGGTAAATTTATGGAATAAACTACCGCAGGAGCTGGTTACAGCAGGGACAGTAGATGGCTTTAAAAAAGGCTTAGATCATTTCCTAGAAGAAAAAAATATTAGCTCCTATGTGTAGAAATTTGTTACTTCCCTTTTCCCATCCCTTGGTTGAACTTGATGGATATGTGTCTTTTTTCAACCGTACAAACTATGTAACTATGTAACCTGAGTGGGGCTTACAACCTAATCCGGATTCGCCAGGGTGACGAATGGAAGACTGCATTTAACACCCGTGATGGACACTATCAGTATCTAGTAATGCCCTTCAGCCTGTGTAATGCTCCCGCGGTCTTCCAGGAGTTTGTTCATGACATTTTCCGTGACCTCCTCTATGTTTGTGTTGTGGTCTATCTTGATGACATCTTGATGACATCTTGTTTTTTTCTCCAGATCCTGTGACGCATCAGAGACATGTCCGTCAAGTTCTGCTACGGTTAAGGGAGAATCGTCTGTACGCCAAGTTGGAGAAGTGCGTGTTTCACAGAGATGCTCTACCCTTCCTGGGCTACATCGTCTCGAATCGAGGTCTCGAAATGGATCCGGAGAAGGTGAAGTCTGTCCTGGAATGGCCATGCCCTCAAGGCTTGAGGGCCATACAGCGCTTTTTGGGATTCGCCAATTTTTAGTTTATTCCAAACTTCTCACTGACTTCTCCTATCTTTAACCTCACTAAGAAGGGCATGAACGCCAAGGTGTGGACTCCCGAGGCAGAGTCCGCATTTAATAACCTGAAGAGTGCCTTCACGTCAGCCTCTATCCTCCATCATCTGGATGTCTCTCTGCAGTTCTCATTGGAGGTGGATGAATCCTCTGTCGGTGATGGTGCACTCCTGTTCCAGAGAGGTCCCAAGAGCAAGTCAATGGTATGTGGATATTTCTCTAAGCTCTTCTCTTCCGCAGAACGCAACTACTTGATTGGGGATCGGGAGTTACTGGCCATCAAATTGGCACTGGAAGAGTGGAGACATCTACTAGAGGGCGCAGCTTATCCGATCCTAATTTTTACAGACCACAAGAATCTGACCTATCCCCAGACGGCCCAACGGCTGAACCCTCGTCAGGCCAGGTGGTCACTCTTCTTTACCAGGTTCCAGTTTGAGCTCCATTATCACCCGGCCGACAAGTATGTGAGGGCCGATACCTTGTCCAGGTCTTTCGAGACGGAAGACACCCTGGAGATTCAACAGAGCATTATTGATCCGTCTTGCATTGCCTCTGTTAGTCCCCTGCAAGTTGGGGACATTCCTCCAGGGAGGACTTTTTTGCGCCTGGCTGATCATGGAAGAATCCTCCGCTGGGGACACTCCTCTAGACTGGCAGGTCACACGGTGGTCCGTAAGACCCGGGATCTGATTGCTTGTCATTTCTGGTGGCCCATGCTGCCCAAGGACATTATGGACTTTGTCTCTTCCTATTCTGTATTTGCAGCCAACAAGATCGCTCATTCCAGACCTGCTACAACCATAGCCTGTACCCAATGCTCCCTGGCAGCATATAGCTATGGACTTTATTACGGACCTGCGTCTCTCTGCCGGTTGCAGTACTGTCTGAGTGGTGGTGGATTGGATTTAGAAGATGGCCCACTTCGTTCCTCTGACCGGTCTTCCTTCTGCTCCTCAGCTGGCCAAACTATTCATCTAACACATCTTCCATCTGCACGGCTTGCCGCAGCATATTGTGTCTGATCGGGGGGTTCAGTTTACCTCAATGTTCTGGAGAGCCCTCTGGGGACTCCTCGGTGTAAAGTTGGAGTTTTCCTCAGCCTACCATCCTCAGTCCAATGGTCAGGTCGAGAGGATCAATCAGATCTTGGAGAACTACCTACACCACTTCATCTCCAAGCAGCATGATGACTGGATGCAGCTGCTTCCGTGGGCTGAGATCTCATATAATATCACACCAGCGAGTCCACAAGGAATACACCGCTCTTCATTGTCTATGGCCAACCCCCACGAATTCCTCTCCCAGTCCCCGATACTTCCGAGGTACCAGCGGCTGACTCCACTTTTAGAGACTTCCTGCGGATCTGGCAGCAGACTCAATCCTCCATCCTAATGGCAGTCGACTGCATGAAACGGAAGGCTGACACAAGGAGAAGAAAACCTCCTCACTTTCTCCCTGGCACGAAGGTCTGGCTGTCTTCTAGGAATATATAACTAAGGGTGCCGTCATGCAAATTTGCTCCCAGGTTCCTCGGACCCTTCCAGATCCTACAGCAGATCAACCATGTCGCCTACAAGCTTCTGCTGCCTCCTACCCTCAAGATCCCCAACCAAGATCTACCAAAACTCCTAGCCCTGCAGTTGCCTCCAGCGGCCCTTCAGACACCTTTGAGGTTAAGGAGATCTTGGACACCAAAAAAGTGAGAGGAAAGACTTTTTATTTGGTGGATTGGAGGGGGTTTAGCCTTGAAGAGAGGTCCTGGGAGCCAGAGGAGAACCTCAATGCTCCTACTCTTCTGAAAAAGTTTCTCTCTCGCTCTGGTCCCAAGAAGAGGGGGCGTAAAAGGGGGGATACTGTCATGTCCGTGGCTGCAGGCTGTCAGCTCCAATCTCCCCCTGACAGCCGCAGCCACGAGTCGGCAAGCGCTGGCCCCAGCCTCCTCCTCAGGAGACGCCAGCGCTCGCTTCCACTCACCTCAGCTGAATCCCGCTCTTAAAGGGGCAGCACGCGCACCGGACTTTGATGAACATCAGGCCGTGAGTACCCTGGACTATAAGAGGGGTCCAGCCCCCTGCTTTGATGCCTGAGCGTTGTTGTTGTTTCCCTAGTTTGTCTATGCAATGGTCTCCTAGTTTGTTCCTGTTCCCTGCATTCCATACTATCCTGGTCGAGTACTGTGCTGAGCCAAAGTCGTGCCGTGCTGTATACCACGCCTGACCTGCTTCACCTCACCTGTCGTCTACCTGCTGCCTAGTCCCAGCTGAGCCTGCCTTGCTACTGTCCGAGCTGCAACAGGTACCTATACGAACTATAGACATTGACCTGCGCCCTGTTGGCCAGCTGCCATACCGCCACGGCTGTACAGCCCAGTGGGTCCACAGACCCTTTGTGACAGACACGCAGGATCAAGCTGCTATCGATCACATCTAAGTTCATAACTTAGATGTGATCAATAACAGGTGGATAATATGTTTTTTGTCTCACTTGGGAATCTCAGAAGTCAGTCACACACTGATCATACATTAATGCGACTCCTCGGTCTCAGGACAAAATGATAAATGTGATGGGGTTAGGGATGTCACGATACCAGAATTTGGACTTCGAGCCCGATACTTCGTTTAGTATTGCAATTTCGATACCAAAATGATACCTTGCGAACAGTAATTAAAAAAAAAAAGTTCTTCCATTTTCTGATTAATAGTAATTAACCCCATTATGTTTCTCAGTCATTATGGGGTTAGTTACTATTAGGCTGGGTTCACACGACCTATTTTCAGACGTAAACGAGGCGTATTATGCCTCGTTTTACGTCTGAAAATAAGGCTACAATCGTCGGCAAACATCTGCCCATTCATTTGAATGGGTTTGCCGACCTACTGTGCAGACAACCTGTCATTTACGCGTCGTCGTTTGACAGCTGTCAAACGACGACGCGTAAAAATACAGCCTCGTCAAAAGAAGTGCAGGACACTTCTTTCAGACGTAATTTGAGCCGTTCTTCATTGAACTCAATGAAGAGCAGCTCAAAATTTACGGCTGTCAGAGAAGCCTCGCAAAATGCGAGGAGGAGCATTTACGACTGAAACGAGGCAGCTGTTTTCTCCTGAAAACAGTCTGTAATTTCAGACGTAAATGCCTGCTATCGTGTGCACATACCCTTAGGGTATGTTCACACGCTGAGCCAAAAACGTCTGAAAATACGGAGCTGTTTTCAAGGGAAAACAGCACCTGATTTTCAGAAGTTTTTCGCGCCGTTTTTGGAGCTGTTTTCAATAGAGTCTATGAGAAAACGGCTCCAAAAACGTCCCAAGAAGTGTCCTGCACTTCTTTTGACGAGGCTGTAATTTTACGCGTCATCTTTTGACAGCTGTCAAACGACGACGCGTAAATTACAGGTTGTCGGCACAGTACATCGGCAAACCCATTCAAATGAATGGGCAGATGTTTGCAGACGTATTGGAGCCGTATTTTCAGGCGTAAATCGAGACATAATACGCCTCGTTTATGCCTGAAAATAGGTCGTGTGAACCCAGCCTTAATGTGAGGCACATGAAGGTTAAATTCATCACACCTCGTGCCTTACATTAATAAGTGAAGTTTTTATTTTATTTTTTTTACAGCGTACACATCATAAATTACGTAAAAAATTTGTTGTGCAGGTTATTACGGCCGCGCCAATACCGATTATGTGTATTTTATGTTTTTGAGACTTATTTTAAATGTTTATTGTAAAAAAGGTGTATGTGTGTGTATTTTTTTTAATTTAATATTACTTTATGTTTTTACTTTATTTTTAAACTTTAATGTTCTGGCATATATCTATATTCCGGTACGTTAGCCTGTATACGTATAGTACACAGGCAGTTGTCAGGGCATACCTAAGTGGGCCCTAAGGTCTCATGCACACAAACGTATTTTTTTCCTCCCGTAAATACTGGCGTAAATACGGGTCCTTGGTCACACGTATTCGACCCGTATTGTACCAGTATTTACGGACCCGTGCCTGTAAATACCGCTGCAGCCTGTGATTGGCTGCAGCGGTCACATGGGCTGAAACGTCATCCTGGGAGGCCGGACTGGAGGAAGAAGCAGGGAGTCCTGGGTAAATATGAACTTCTATTTTTTTTACACGTTGATCTATATTGTGATCGGAAGTCACTGTCCAGGGTGCTGAAAGAGTTACTGCCGATCGTTTAACTCTTTCAGCACCCTGGACAGTGACTATCCCCTGATGCCACCTAGCAACGCTCCCGTAATTACGGGGAGGTACCCGTGGCCAATAGAAGTCTATGGGCCCGTAATTATGGGCGTTTTTACGCTCGTGTGCATGGGGCCTCAGAAGAAATATGGTAAGACAGCCCTGGGGTCCTTCAATGGACCCTGGGCTGTCTGCCCATATATGTTATGGCCGTCAATCGCGTCACGGGAATTCCCTGTGACGCGATCCAGGGGCATCCCCCCTTCTCATTTTCTCCTGAATGCTGCAGTCAGCTTTGATCGCAGCATTCAGGGGAATAGCATCGGCGATAAGAGGCTTCCCTGATCTCCGCCGTTATAGAGCGGGGCTGCGGATTTGTAATACAGCCATTGCCCCGCTCCTGACATTAAGTGCGCGCGGTCAGCATGAGGTGATGCGGCCGGCGCTGCACTAATGAGCGGCGGCACAGGCACTGAGGACAGAACATGGGGGTGTTTTGTAGTGCACCCGCCATGTTTGGTTTTCAGTGCCGCCGCTCATTAGTGCAGCGCTAGCAGCATCACCTCATCCTGACGGCGCGCACTTGTCAGGACTCAGGAGCGGGGCAATGACTGTATCACACAGCTGCAGCTCCGCTCTCATACATTCATGTGTTACTATACTTAGCTGTGCAGCCGTACAGCTTAGTATCAAAATACATGATAAAACGGTATCGAATCGTTTGGGGATGCACGGTATCAAAACAGTATCGAAGTTTCGATGCATCGTGCATCCCTAGATGGGGTATATGGAGTAATATTACCTGGTGCCCTTCAGTTGCCCCCCTATGCCATGGATCTGCCGTTTTAGGTTCCCCTCTGTCCTGTCCCAAAATGGCTGCAGCGTTTCTTAGACTATGAGTCTGAGACACTCCCACTGTTCTCGGATTGGCCAGAGCTGCTCACATGAGCAGTTCTGTCCAATCCGTGGAGAGAGGGTGCATCTTAGACTCAGTCTAAGAAGCAATGTGGCAATTTTGGGACAACACAGAGGGGACACTAAAACGGCAAAGCCATGGCATAGGGGGGCAACTGGAGGGCACTGGGTAATATTACTCCATATACCCCATCAAAATTATAATTTTGTCCGGAGACCGGAGGGTCGCATTAATGTACGATCAGTGTGTGACTGACTTCTGGGATTACCAAGTGATTGCTTAAATTATCCAAATTGGAATTGAAAAAATTAGACAAATTTTTTTTCCCAAGATTATCTCATCAAATGCTACTATTTCATGTATGGTCACAGCAAATGTCTCTCCATTCTTGCCAGAAGAAAAATAAAAGACATCACTATCATTAGAAATTGCAGGAATTTTTTTGTAAAGTGACCTTTCCAAAAGAAATTTGCTTTTGGCAGAAAGCAAAATGAGAAATACAGTCATTACTCAAGGAAAGAAAATGGTTCATCATCTTCCTCTTGGGTAAAGAAGATAATCAAGCCTTGTGTTTTATTAACCTGGAAAATATTAATTATAAGAATTAGCAAAATCATCTAGATAAATTAGCTCCATGATGGTTTTCCAATGGGCAGTAATGTATCCTCGGGGGTAGACTTGCCGGGATTGTACATGTTAAAGAACTTAAGATGTGGACTGAAAAAAAATAATTAGGAAATGTGAAGCCAAGTGGCATTAGGCAATGATACCAGAAACCTGGGAGTGTAAATGACTGTGGTTGGACGCTTAAACTATAAGCCTACAAGCGTACCTGGAATGTGGGTACCCGGCTAGTGAAGTTGGTACGTGGGTGATGTCTCAGGGACAGTGACGCAGCATAGCACATGGCAGCGAAAACAGTCCTCAGTGACACCATGTAGACTTGTCGGTGAAGGAGTTGCGCACAGCGCAGGAGAAGTTTGGCAGCAGACAGGGACAATGAATGACTGAGAGTGTTACTGAGTTGGCGTAGGCTAACCTGGGGTTCCGAGTCTAAGGTTCTTCACCCTTAACCCCCTCAGGTATGGTGGCTGTGGTTAGGACTGTTGCCTTGCAGCGCTGGGTTCCTGGAGTCAAATCCAACCAAGGACATCTGCATGGAGTTTGTATGTTCTACCCATGTTTGTGTGGGTATTCTCTGTGTACTCCGGTTTCCTCAAGCAGTCCAAGACATATAGATTGGGATTTTAGATTGTGGGCTCCAATAGGGACAGTGAGGAAAACCTCTGTACAGTGCTGCAGAATATGTTGGCGCTATATATGAGTAACAGAAATAAACAATAAATAAATAAGGTATGGACTTTGTCAGTAAGTTTCCAAGATTGCAGAAAGTGGGGCTGCAGATGGTAGCTATGAAAAGATATTTGGTCAAACAGATCCATGTCAGTAGTAAATGGCCAACATCAGTTCCATTAGGTCAATACAAAAGTTAGGTCAAACACAGGAAAATCACAGAGAACAATAGGAACAAATGCCAGGAGACTCACCACCAAGCACTGCAACACTGGAGCAAATCCCCATCTTTAAGGTCCAGGAGGAGTGACATTACACGTTGTGTTGGTTCCTGAACCTGCGGATGGAGCCGCAAAAGGCAGAAGAGTGCCATGGTTTCCGATAGTTATGGTGACACACAGCTCTGGACTGCGGTTGACATTGCCCCCTCCTGAAAGTCAGCCTCTGGACAATCGTGACGTTTTCTGATGATGGAGCGTGGATATTGCGAAGA
This sequence comes from Rhinoderma darwinii, assembly GCF_050947455.1. Lineage (NCBI taxonomy): Eukaryota > Metazoa > Chordata > Amphibia > Anura > Rhinodermatidae > Rhinoderma > Rhinoderma darwinii. The sequence goes on from NC_134693.1 coordinate 35,643,014, forward strand.
GGCTCCCACAAATTTTCCTCAGGCCTAAAACCCTTCCAAGCAATCAGATATTGCAAGCTTCCCTGGTACCTTCTAAAGTCTAGACTTTTCTAGAGTTATCGAGGACAACAGGTCTAGGAGTGGAAGATTCCCCAGCAGAATCAGAACTTGGAACGAATGGTTTAACGGAGGCACGTGAAAAATCTGGATGGATGGACAATAGAGGTGGCAGCTGAAGCTTGTGTTTGTTAGATGATTCTGTAATTTCATTTATATCTTAGTGCCAGTTTCTTGGGCATGGATGTAAAATAAAGGTTGAGTGTGGGTCACCTACTTGAAATTTAGGAGAATCATTGATCCCTGATGAAGCAGCCATTTGAAGCTGCAATACACATGGTGATGTATTGTTTCCCTCATTATTTTTTTTTGGGCACACTGTGGGCATATACATTTGTTATATTTCTTACATTGTATGTTTAATAAAAATTATCTTTGATTATTTGATATAATAAGAGTGCCATCTTACACAATAAACCAAAAAAGGACAAATTATATTATATCCAAGCAAATAAAATCTTTAAACTTTGTTAGAGCACAATAAGTAATATCAAAAATACATTAATATCAGTATAAATAGGTCAATGATGAAGCTTAGATGGCATAACCCATACACTGCATATAACACAAAAAAGTGCAGCTCTAAAACTGTCGGGTGCCTTAGGGTAAGGCCCTGCACTGACAAATATCAAATTGCTTGTTAATGGCTGCTCGGTGTTGCAGTGAAAATGCTAGTCACCTGCAAAATCGTGTGGCCAATGCATAGACCCTTATGGCCGTGCGATTTTGCGGGTAACCAGCAGTGTTAAAGAGGCTCTGTCACCAGATTTTGCAACCCCTATCTGCTATTGCAGCAGATCGGCGCTGCAATGTAGATAAGAGTAACGTTTTTATTTTTTAAAAAACGAGCATTTTTGGCCAAGTTATAACCATTTTTGTATTTATGCAAATGAGGCTTGCTAAAGTCCAACTGGGCGTGTTTAAAGTAAAAGTCCAACTGGGCGTGTATTATGTGCGTACATCGGGGCGTGTTTACTTCTTTTACTAGCTGGGCGTTCTGACGAGAATTATCATCCACTACGCTTCAGAACGCCCAGCTTCTGGCAGTGCACAGACACAGCGTGTTCTCGAGAGATCACGCTGTGACGTCACTCACTTCCTGCCCCAGGTCCTGCATCGTGTCGGACGAGCGAGGACACATCGGCACCAGAGGCTACAGTTGATTCTGCAGCAGCATCGGCGTTTGCAGGTAAGTCGATGTAGCTACTTACCTGCAAACGCTGCTGCAGAATCAACTGTAGCCTCTGGTGCCGATGTGGCCGACACGATGCAGGACCTGGGGCAGGAAGTGAGTGACGTCACAGCGTGATCTCTCGAGAACACGCTGTGTGTCTGCACTGCCAGAAGCTGGGTGTTAACGAACAGAAGTGGATGATGCTTATTCGTCAGCATCATACACTCCCATTCCTAACGCCCAGCTAGTAAAAGTAGTAAACACGCCCCGATGTACGCACATAATACACTCCCAGTTGTACTTTTACTGTAAACACGCCCAGTTGGACTTTTGCAAGCCTCATTTGCATAAATACAAAAATGGTCATAACTTGGCCAAAAATGCTCGTTTTTTAAAAATAAAAACGTTACTGTAATCTACATTGCAGCGCCTATCTGCTGCAATAGCAAATAGGGGTTGCAATATCTGGTGACAGAGCCTCTTTAAGGGGTTTGTTAAGTCACAAGAAATGTATCTGATCGGTTGGGGTGTGACTACGGGAACCCCCGCCGATCAGCTGTTTTGAAGGGGCCGCGATGCTTGTACAAGTGCTGCTTTCCCTTCATTCCTTAGGGCCTGTCCACATCAGCGTTGGCTTTCCGTTCCGGGGTTCCGTCGGGTGAACCCCGCAACGGAAAGTCAAACTGAAACCACTGCTTCCGTTTCAGTCACCATTGATATCAATGGTGACGGAAACATAGCTAATGGTTTCCGTTCGTCTCCATTCCGGCAAGTTTCCGTTTTAACGACGGAATTAATAGCGGAGTCGACTGCGCTATTGATTCCGTCGGAAAAACTGAAACCTGCCGGAATGGTGACGAACGGAAACCATTAGCAATGTTTTCGTCACCACTGATACCAATAGTAACGGAAACAGAAGCAGTGGTTTCAGTTTGACTTTCCGTTGCGGACTTCACCCGACGGAACCCCGGAATGGAAAGCGAATGGTGATGTGAACAGGCCCTTACCTGCTCATACTGTGCATCGCTGACCCATTTGTAGCAGCAGTTCACAGTATTACAGGCTGCTCCCAATCAATCAAGTGAAAGGGAGAAGGCTGTAATACCGTAAACAGCCGATACATGTGTGTGGGCGATTCACTGTGAGCAGTGAGAGTAACGAAGGAGAAGCAGCGCTCTTACGAGTGCTACGGCCCAATCAACACAGCTGAGCGGCAGGAATGTTGGGAGTCAGACCCCCACCAATCAGATATTGATGGCCTATCCTGAGGATAGGCCATCAATTTCTTATGACAGGCCAACCCCTTTATGCCACAATTTTTCCCTTGGAAGTCAATATTGCTGTACTTTCCACCAGGTTTAGCTCGACCAGTGGTGATCCGCTGGTCACTTGTGCTGGCTGCATTTTGCAAATGGCATGTTCAGTTTGGGCAACCCCTTGAAGCTGCATAATCAGGGGGCGCCAGCGAGTTATCGTAACCTAATAGAAAAGCATAGGCCTCGTGGACATTGCAGAGCCCTGTGCACGGAGGCTGTATGGCTCTGTTGGGAATGATATGTACGGAGATATTCTCCCTTAGGCTACTTTCACACGACAGTGAAAAATAGCCAAGTGATGGCCGTATTGTTAACGGCCGTCACGTGTTAATTTTCAGAACAAAGAAGTCCTATGGGTGTATTCACACAGTCGTTTTTCTAATGGCCCGTGAATACTGTCCGTCAAAAAATAGGACATGTTTTATTTTTGGCCGTTTTCATGGCACCACGGCTCCCATAGAAGTCAATGGATCAGTTTTTAATGGCTGTTTTTCAAAAATCAATCCTTGTGACGGCAGTTAAAAACTGATCCTGGCCCTCACAAGAGGACTCCCCGGGCACAGCGCTACTTTAAGCGCGGAGTCCGGGGAAGCCCTTGACGTCACTGCCCATACATGGACAGTAATGTCAGGGCTTTCAACTACGGAGTTCCCGGCCATAGCATCGCAAGCTCTTTGGCTGGGGACTCCTGTCTTAGGAAAGCCCTTGATGTCAATGTCCATATATAGACAGTGACGTCAGGGGCTCCTCCTGGAGCGGAATCCTTGGCCAGTGCGTTGGCAATGCTCTAGCTGGGGATTCCGCTCCTAGGAGCCCCAATGGCGCTATCTATAGGTAGGGAGTTTAGCGCTATCTACAGGGTGGAGTTTATGCGGCTATCTACAGGGTGGAGTGTGTGGGGCGTTATCTACAGGAGAGGTATGGCGCTATCTAGGGCGGGGTGGTGTGGTTATTTTCAAGGGGGGTATGGCACTATAGGGGCACTACCTACACGGGACACTGTGGAGCTATCTACATGAGCACTGTGTATGTCACTATAAACATAGGCACAGTAGCACTATGTGGGGACTGGCATTTTATGTGGGCACTATGGCACATTATATGTGAGCACCGTGGCACTTTGTGGGCACTGTGACACTATGTGGGCTTTATCTACAGTGGGCACTGTGGCACTAACTACCTGGGCACTGTGGTGTTTTCAGGGGGTTGGGACAAAAAAAAACCCTGACAAATGAAATCCATCAGTTTTAACGGCCATTAAAAACGGACAGAAGAACTTTAAATGGATGAAAATTTGGAGACACTGATGCAAAACGGCCATGAAAAACTGACAGTTGATCAGTTTTTAATGACTTTTTTAGTCATTTTAGGCCCCATGCACGCTTCCGTTGGCCGTCGTATGGCCGCTAATGACGGATCCGTTCACGGACCAAATGAATGAAAAGGGCGAGACTGTTCCGTCGAAAACGGACAGGAGTAGAACCTCTCCTATTTTTGTCAGAATGGCCACAAGGTTCCGTTAAAACAATGAAATTGTGCACGGCCCCATAGAAATGAATGTGTCAGGAAGATATCAGTTAAAAGAACGGATAACACTGAAGAAAATAACTGAAGTGGGAATGAAGCTTTAGAAGTAATACATATTTGTAGGACATTTTATTCACGTTTTGCAAAAAACCCTGCTGTTTTTTTTTTAAAGGTAATGTGCCCTTTTTGCATTTTTTTGTCCCCCCCTTTGACCTAAATTTTTAAAACTGCAATTTTGTTATACAAAAAAAACCTTCACATTTGTACTAACCCATGCAGTGGCAGTATTTACCACCACGCAACCAGCACAATTGCATTCGGCCCCCGGTGAGCGGGCCCTTCAGCGAATCAACTTTCAACTGTATCACCGTCCTCAGAAACAATTGATTACAATGGTGGAGCAGGGAGTAGTTAGCTCTCTGCTCCACCATCCATTTACTGACCCATGACCTCAGCACAGACTGACGCTATGACATCATCACACCAGCCTGCGCTGAACCGCTGACTGCACTGGCCTGAAAATAGGCTGCTAAAACGGCACTAGACTGGGTGAGTAATAATTGTATTATGTCAGTGCCAAGGGGCACTATTTCTTGGGGGGGGGGGGGGGGCACAGGAAACCGGGCACCACCACTACTATGTGGGGGACACAAACAGGGCATCACTATTTTGTGGGGGCCACTAAGGGGGCATCATGTGTGTGGGGAACTAACAGGGCATCACTACTGTATGGGGTACTAAGGTGATACAAGATGGGTAAATATTGTATTTTGAAATAAAAAAATCAAACAAAAAAAAAACATGTCTGATTAGGGCCCCCGGACATAACTATTCTTAGGGCCCCAGAAATGCCAAATCCGCCCCTAAACCCATGTACTAACACTTTCACCCTGCAGTTTTGCTTTATAATAAGCCTAACCTAAAGCATGATGGGATTTTAAAGCGCTGATCATAAAAGAAAAACCTGTAAAAATGCAATGTGTGAACAGGACTGGCAAAATAGTGCAGCCTAAATCCGCATAGGAAACGCTCTGGCTTGAATGAAAATATCGCATGTTTTTCAGACTTGAGGACGGGTGTCATCTCCGGCACGGATACATCTGTCAGGTAGATTTGTTTTTCCCTCCCCCGTCAGCCCGCCTCACAAAACACATCCCCCAAGCGCCATGTTCGGCAATTTCCGTCCAGTGTCGTCGCTCGGCTCGCCCAGCACTCGGCAGTTTCCGTCCCATCGGGCGGCGCCATTTTGTTTATGTGTGGAGTCGGCGGCTTAGGTGCAGTATAAGATCACATAAGGAGCGGTGACCAATCCGGCAATGGACGGGTAGGTTTTTCTTTTTTATTTTCGCCTGTGTTTACATGTAGGTGTGTGGAGTGAGTGTGTCTCTGGTGATAACGTCTATCGGTTACTAGTGTGTGATAAGCGGCGTAGTTACCTCAGGGCATTGTGTATCCCGTTATGGCGGGAAGGAGTAGTGCTTTTTGTTACACACTCCGGTATAGGCGGTCGGGAAGATGCTAGACATAACAGCTGGTGTCTACGGCCAGTGCTGAGGTCTGTGGGGGAAAGGTGCCAGGAAAGCACGCTGGAGGCGGAGGCAGGGGACAGGCCTCATGTGAAGGCCGCCTGTGTCCATAACCCTCGCTGTCACGGCAGAGCATCTTCTGCTGGACGTAGCCCGTGTCTCCTGCTTTGTGTCATTGTCTGGGCCTTCTCTTTACCCATCGTGTTATCCAGCGGCCACTTATTCTTATCACCGCAGCTCCCACAGGATTAGATACGCTGCCGACTTCACTGAACCGGATCTATTGTTCTCTGGGAGCAGCCGTTTCGGACGATGCTGACTAGTTACTGGCCTTTGTGATTAGGGTTACAGTTGGTCGTAGATCAGGATCCAATGTATTTTGGTCAATCCACAAATAATCTGAATGTCCCAGATTAATCGTGAATTGTGAGGTTACAGAGCATTATTATATAGGCGACCTGAGGCGTTTATGACGTGGATCTGACATATTCTGAGTCACATTGGAGGTAATGATGTAATAACAGGGCACAGTCTCCATTGTTGGGGGCCTCATTTCCTACATTGTGTTGCGTCTGATTGATCTGTCATAATAGTTGTTGAAAAGCCTTTAAAGAGATTGTGGCACCAGGCATCGCTTGGATTTCCTAGTCCCTATAATCTGGGTGGTGCCCACTGACACCCCCCTTAATCCTCATTTTTAGGGGTCACATAAGTGAGCATGCTCTGTATGGCACAGTGCGTTCCTGTCTGCTGATTCGTCAGGAGGAAGCATGTGATTCTTGTTAGATTCTCTCCAATCATACTTCGGATCCATTCACACGTTGAGGTGCGATTAGAATCTCATGTAAAAACTGTATGCGTCTTTAGCGTGATTTGGTGTGTATTTTTTTTTTTACCGGAACCGCACAAAATCGTAAAAAAAAAAAGCAAACATGCGGTTTTCGGATGTGTCTTTATGCTGCAGTTCTAACCGCCACGTGTTTATGGACCTTTGTCGTGGACTATCGCTGCGCAATGAATTAGCCTCCATGTGCTTTTGTCTCCGCTCAGCAAAACTGCGTGTTGTACTGCAAATCGCGGCAGATTTAAGATGCCGGTTTTGGGCACGTTCTGTGGATACATGTTCTTGTTTCACCTGTAGAAGCCGGCTATTCGGCTCCTTGAAACTGAAAAGCGCCAAAAATCGGCACCTCAAACGGCTTGCCTTTTAAAATCTGCCTCCATAATCCACCGGTAAAACAGACTTATTTTGGAGGCAGAATCGGCAAGTTTTGTTTTTTTCGCTACTAAAAAAAACCCTTAGGCCGAAGTCAGACGAATGTGGTATACGTTCCTGTGACGACCGTTGAAACAACGGCCGTCACGGCGGACACATGTATTTCAGTGGAGCCGTTGAAAAAATAATTTGTCCTATCTTGTTCCGTTTTCACGGATCCCTCGATCGAGACTAATCTACGGGTTCCGTGAAAACGGGAGGCACACGAGGGCTACTCGGACGTAAAAATGGTCGTTTTTCACGTCCGAGTTTCCCCACGTTCATCTGAATTCGGCCTTGCAGAGAGTTATAGCGGAGTCGCAGGTTGCCGCGTGCAGGTCACTGTTACATGATTATGAACCTTCTGCTTTCAGTTGACCATATTGTTGTTTTTTGGCGACTACCATAAAACTTCTCACTTCTTGGTTTCTTTTGCACAAAATCTCTGAGTTGTTGGGCCCCTTCACACGAGAAGGAAATGCTGCAGATTTTCAGTACGGAAAATCCGCAGCGTATTTTACTGTCCCAGCCACGTGGATGAGATTTCAGCAAATCTCATCCACATGCAGTTTAACGTTTTCCGCGTGGAAATCAATGTAGGGGTCAGTTCACCCGTTACGTAAATTCCGCAGCAAATATAGTAGCAGCAAAGGGGATGAGACCAAACAAATCTCACCCACACGCTGCCTAAATACTGAGTGGAAAAAACCGCTCAGAAATTGACCTGCGGTGCGAAATGTTATTCCGCAGCATCTCAATTGTTTTTGCGTAAACGCTGCATTTTTGTTTCAGGTTTTTCCATGTTGAATTCAATGGTAAAACCCGCAACAAATAGCAGTTGCGTTTTTGGTTTCGCAGGGATTCCGCCGCAAAAATCGCAACTCAGAAAAAAATAATCTTATACTTACCCAGGAGTCTGTGTCTTCCTCCTGGGATGATATTTCATCCCACGTGACCGCTGGAGCCAATCACAGGCTGCAGTGGCAGTCACATGGGATAAAACGTTCTCCCTAGAGGTTAGCTTGGATGATGTCACAGGGCCGACCACCTGGGATGATGTGACCGGCGCTGCAGCGTTCTCCTGGGATGCAATGTCATCCCAGGAGGCAGGCCAGCTAAGTGTTGCAGTTTTCTGCAGCAGACATTCTGGGCGAAAAATTGCACCACAGTTTGGTGCGGTTTTTCGCCTGGAATTCCCTGCGGCGCACAGGGGTGTACATGCTGCGTGCTATTACGCAGCGTATCTGCCCCATGTGAACTCAGCCTAGAAGGTTTGAAATCCGATGTGGAAAATCTGCAACAAAACTGCTACGTGTGTGGGGTACCCTTATATGACAGCCATAGGTGTGTGTGGTGGGTGGGGTACCCTTATATGACAGCCATAGGTGTGTGTGGTGGGTGGGGTACCCTTATATGACAGCCATAGGTGTGTGTGGTGGGTGGGGTACCCTTATATGACAGCCATAGGTGTGTGTGGTGGGTGGGGTACCCTTATATGACAGCCATAGGTGTGGGTGGGGTACCCTTATATGACAGCCATAGGTGTGAGTGGGGTACCCTTATATGACAGCCATAGGTGTGTGTGGTGGGTGGGGTACCCTTATATGACAGCCATAGGAGTGTGTGGTGGGTGGGGTACCCTTATATGACAGCCATAGGTGTGGGTGGGGTACCCTTATATGACAGCCATAGGTGTGAGTGGGGTACCCTTATATGACAGCGATAGGTGTGTGTGTGGTGGGTGGGGTACCCTTATATGACAGCCATAGGAGTGTGTGGTGGGTGGGGTACCCTTATATGACAGCCATAGGTGTGGGTGGGGTACCCTTATATGACAGCCATAGGTGTGGGTGGGGTACCCTTATATGACAGCCATAGGTGTGAGTGGGGTACCCTTATATGACAGCCATAGGTGTGTGTGGTGGGTGGGGTACCCTTATATGACAGCCATAGGTGTGTGTGGTTCTTCGGTACCTTGTATGCCTCCTGTTTTGCACAGAAGTTACTTTTGCGGAATCTCTATGTATCTCATAGGAAAATATTCTTAGCATGATCCATCTGGCGAGGTATTGCTTCTATGGGAGAATATCTCCCTAATAAGGTGTCCTACAAAGGAAGACGTGGCAGCGTACACCACGTCTGTGGCTCCGTATATTGTTCCTCTGTACAGGCTTTGTGCACACAGCTCTTCAGTGTGTGTGTGTGTGTGTGTATAAGGCCTCATTCAGACGAGTCTGTCTGCAAAAAACTCACTGTATTGTCCTTGTATCATCAGTTTTCCTCGTCCGTTTTTCTCTTTTGCAAATACCTTCTGATTTTGCTATGATCTTTCTGCCTTTCTTTAGAAACTGATTTGTGAAACACGGACAGCGCACGGATGTCAGCAGTGTACTGTCCATTGTCTTCACACAACCATTGACTTCAATGGGCGACGTGGTCCACAAAAATAGACTAGAATAAGACATGCAGTGAGTTTCTCGCAACGGATGTGTGAATAGCCCCATTAAATTGCATGGGTCAGTGTCCTGTCAGTTATTTCAACGGACAGCATACTGACGTGAAATACGCTAGTCTGAATTAGGCCTAAGGGTATGTTCACACGGCTTGTATACGGACGTAATTCGGGCGTTTTACGCCTTGATTTACGTCCGAAAATGCGGCTCGATGGCGTTGGCAAACATCTGCCCATTCATTAGAATGGGTCTTACGATGTTCTGTGCACACGGTCATTTTTTTTACGCCCCGCTGTCAAAAGGCGGGGCGCAAAAAATACGCCCGCGTCAAAGAAGTGCCGGTTGTAGAGACTTCTATGCTGATCTGAGTTCAGTACGGTTGTGGTCGTATTAGGGCTTTAGTCAAATGGTAACGTTACTGTTGTTGTTTTTACTTTTTGACATACAGCTGGTGTGTGTTCTGCATACAAATCGGCTGTATAGTTCGCTAAACCTTGTTCGGGTCCGGTACGCTCGACTAGCTGGTTCAGTGAAAGCGGGTCCTGCGTGTCTGACACCCAGGATCCACGTCTCATCCATCTCATCTAACTTCATAACTTAGATGTGATCAATTACAGGTGGATCCTGCATGTCAGAGACTAGCAGGACCCGCTGTCACTGGACCCGGCAGGAATGTAAAGTACTCTAGCCATGAGGTGGGATAAGGAAGAGAGAATTGTGTAAGATGTATAGCGAGTAGTGCCATTTTGTCACAATTTGAGCAGTTTTCATAGTCTCATGAAATTATGTGTTTTTCAACATAAATTTTCCCCCATTGACTTTTCGGCTGGGAATAAACAAAGTTAGAATTAGAATACCTGGCTATAGTAATTGTCTGTATGCAATTTAATGTATTCCTGCGAACTTTGAAAGTCTCACTACAAAAAGTGTAGCCCTGGACATTATTCTAACTTTGAATGCAGTAGTTAAACATTATCCATCGACCCTGTTTTTGAACCTTCTCACAATTTCTGTTAGGCTTTGTTCACATCTGCGTTGGGGTCCCGTTCTGACGTTCCGTTGGAGCTTTCCCTCAGAACGGGACCTTGAACAGACACAAACGGACACCAGAGGTTTCTGCTTCCATCACCATTGATTTCAATGGTGACAGATCTCGTGCCCACGGTCTGTTTGTCTCTGTTGTGCAGCAGACCCGTCATTTTGCCAGAAGCAGTAGCGTAGTCGACTGGATCTGTCACCATTGAAATCAATGGTGATGGAAGCGGAAACCTCCGGTTTCCGTTTGTCTGTTCAGGGTCCCGTTCTGACGGAAAGCTCCGTCGGAATGTCAGAACGGGAACGCAACGCAGATGTAAACGAAGCCTTAGCTATTGTTTACACAGTGCAGATTTTGCCTGCATTTTTGTAAGCCAAAGGCAGAATTGGAGCCAGGAGAAGAGACCTATAAGGCCTTACATTGTGTGTGTCCTCTGTTTAGGTTCCGTTTTTGGCCCAAGGGCTTGTTCACATGTAACGGAATTGTTGCAGAAAATTTCTGGAGCATTTCCGTTAAAACGAGTAGACGTTACGCTGAGAAAAAAACCACACCATTTTCTGTGTTTTTTTTTTGTTTTTTTTGCAGAAAATGGTGCAGATTTTGCCGCTTGTGTGTTTTTTTTTTTTGTTTTTTTTTAATGCTGTGAGATGGTGGCATCTTCTCTGAAAAACCGCAGCAATTCAGTCCACTTTCCACAGTAGGAATTGACATGCTGCGGTCCAAAAAATACACACTGTAGGTGAATTTCTGCTCGGAAATTTTACGCAGCGTGTGGATGAGATTTGTTAAAGAGGCTCTGTCACCACATTATAAGTGGCCTATCTTGTACATATGATCGGCGCTGTAATGTAGATTACATCAGTGTTTTTTATTTAGAAAAACTCATTTTTGACAGTTATGACCTATTTTAGCTTGATGCTAATGAGTTTCTTAATGGACAACTGGGCGTGTTTTACTATATGACTAAGTGGGTGTTGTGGAGAGAAGTGTGACGCTAACCAATCAGCGTCATGCACTTCTCCCCATTCATTTACACTGCAAATAGCGACCTAGCTATGTGCAGTCACATAAACACACTTTAACGCTACACATGTGTCATGACAATGAATATACATTACCTCCAGCCAGGATGTGATGTGTATTCAGAATCCTGACCACTTCTGTAGCGTCTCTGATTTACAGCATAGCAGGTGTAGTCTCGAGAGATTACGCTGTAAGCTGTCATTCACAGCGAGATCTCGCTGTGCTGTAAATCAGAGAAGCTACAGAAGTGGTCAGGATTGTGAATACACATCCCGTCCTGGCTGGAGGTAATGTATATTCATTGTCAGGACACTGCAGTAATGTTAGTGTGTGTATGTGGCTGCACATAGAGATATAGCTATATCGCTATGTGCTGTGTAAATGAATGGAGAGAAGTGTATGACGCTGATTGGTCACTGATTGGTCAGCGTCATACACTCCTCTGTACAACGCCCACTTGGTCATATAGTAAAACACGCCCAGTTGTTCATTAATAAACTCATTAGCATAAAGCTAATATAGGTCATAACTACATCAAAAATGATTGTTTTTCTAAATAAAAAAACACTGCTGTAATCTACATTACAGCGCCGATCACATCATGTACAATATAGGCCACTTATAATGTGGTGACAGAGCCTATTTAAATCTTGTCCACTTTGCTGCTACTGTATTTTTCGTTTGCAATTCCGGATGGAAAATACGCAGCAATTCCGTTACATGTGAATAAGCCCTAAGAAATACACGCCAACTCTGTACTGTGTGAGCAAGGACTGAGGATGCAGTCACGTGCGGCAGACTTTGTTGCAGAAATTCTCCGTGACTGAAAATAATTTCCATACATCGGAATGGGGTTGTTTCTACAGCAGGTACTTGGATTTCTGCAAGTTCCATTCAGATGGATGGAACTGATTTTCAGTCGCAGAAAGACTGCATCCTTAGGGTTAGTTCACACGGAAAATCCGCAGCAGGATACAGTAGCAGCAAAATGGATGAGATTTGAATCCACAGCATGTCAATTGTATTTGCGTACTCACTTCTTATATGTTGCGGGTTTTCCCCATTGAATTTAATGGGGAGATAAAACCTGCAACAAATGTCAGATGTGTTTTTTTTTTTTTTGTTTTTTTTATCGGCGGAAAAGCAGCGATTCTGCCGCAAAAAAACGCAACTCAGAGTAAAAGTAATCTTATACCCAAAATCTGTTTCTTCGTCCAGGCAGGACTCCTTGGATGAAACATCATCCCAGGAGGCCGGGCTGCAGGACGGCGGAGGGACACGTCACCATGGCTACGGAAGTATACATTTTTTTTCAGGTGCAATCTGTTGCCGTTTTTCGGCCTGAATTCCCTGCGGTGCACAGGGCGGATACTATTTGTTCTTTTAGCGCAGCCTTAGGCTAAATGCACACATTGCGAAATTTGATGCAGAATATCCGCATCTAAACCATAGGTAAGTCCGCAGGTAAAATCTCCACCTAATAGTGCGGTCTTTACATTTTGATGTGGAAATAGGTGCGTTTTTATTCCTTGGATTTTGGTGTGTTTTAAAAAAAAAAAAAAAAAATAGTCAATTACAATTCGCAAGCAGAAACGCAAGATAAATTGACATGCGGTGGATTTTAAAATACGCAACCCAGGTCAGTTTACGTGCGGAAAACAAATGCAATGTGTAGATGAGATTTCTTAATCTAATTTACTTTGCTGGTACTGTATTACGCTGCGGATTTGCAGTACAAAAATAAGTGCGACAAGCCGCACATAATACGCATTGTGTGCGTTTGGCCTTAATGATACAATCACGGGACTTCTGGTAAAAACTGCTGTTAGGCCTTATTCACACGGACCTATGTAATTCAATGGGGCTGGTCACATGGCCGCCGTTTCAATGGACCGTGTGAAGGGTCTGTGGGAAAATAGGACATGTCGTATTTTATTGCGCTTCATGCATCTCTCCATAGACTCTCTAGTCTTTGGGGGATGCGTGATAACGCAAGCCACAGCGTACAGCACGGATGCACCTCGGACGTGAAAAGCGGCTGTTTTTCACGTCCGAGATGCGCAACGCTTGTGTGAATCTAGCCTAAGACAATGTCAGCATTGTCTTGAGAAACCAATCGGATCCCAGCTTTCATCTCACCAGAGCGTATGTCAGAGAGAAATGATTGTGTGCTGTGGACAACACTGACTGTCGTAGAACAGTATTTATGGATGAGATCCATCGTATCTACTGCCAACCCATCAAAGTCAGCAATGCACACAAGCTATACTAGCAACATCCGGCAAACATTTTTCCTGTTGAAATTTGTTCTTATGTTTTCAAATATCTAAATAGTAAAAAAATGTAAAGCCGACTATGCACATGCTGTGGGCTAACAGTTATCTCTCCTATTAGCAAGCATTTTAATAGATCATGGAGGTTGAGTGACTGGGGGAAACAAAGGATCTGATGGGTAATATTCCAACCTTTATTCCACCTCTCTAAATGTCAGGGAACTGTCCTGAGTCCCCACAAATGAGCTTTTCGCCTGCTTTATATTAGGCGTCATGCACACGACCGTAGTCTTGCGGCTGTATTCTATCCGCAATTGCGGAACCACAATTGCTGATCATATAAAACAAATGCTAACCGATGAGCCAATACACACGACCATCGTTTCTATGGTCCGTGCATTGCCCGGGAGACCAGACGGCGAAAACAATAGGACATGTCATTATACGGTCCGCAATTGCGGTCCAGGCTCATTGAAATGAATGCCCATCTTGTGTGTGCACGGTCCGTGATTGCGGACAGCCTGCGGATGGCACTCCGCTATCCATCCATGCCTTAAGGACCGTGCAAACACCGCTACGACCGTCTGCAGGGTGCCTTACTTTGGGGCACGGTAGTCTCCTGCTCAGCATCCCCATTACCAGGAGCTGCTGGAAAAGATGCCTCCTGCTATGGCGGGCTCTGCGAGAGCGTGTTTTACATAGTTAGGCCTCATGCACACGACCGTAGTGTTTTTCAGGTCCGCAGATTCCAGGACAGTGTTCCGTGAAATGTCCTCCGCAGTTCATCCGTATGTAATCCGCAAAATGCGGATAAAAAAAAAAAGCCTAGGTAAAACAGGATGACGACAGAACTCATTCCCGGTCGTCGCCTAGCAACACATCCGCAAACTGCGGTTGACACATGGAGGTGTACTCGCATTTTCCATGGGCCCATTGACTTCTATGGGCATGTCCGCATCGAATTTGCAGGCCGTAATAAGACATGTCCTGAGTTTGTGCGGCACGGATTTGCGGACATGCGTGGACCCGTGAAAACACGGATAGTAATGAACACCCATAGAAATGAATGGGTCCGCAATTCTCCCGTGGATTTTCGGGGGAATTGCGGACGCAAAAACACGTTCGTGTGCATGGGGTCAAAGACTGAATTTGGCTCAGGATGGAGGACGATGATGGTGGTTTAGTCTGGGTTAGAATAATTATGTAAGAAAAGATTCTGCTCACGTCGGTCAGGTGTCGGCACATTGGCTCTATATATGCGCCTGTGTGTTGTGCACTGAAGCCGGTCAATGTTACTGAAAGTTTTTACAGAAATGCATAAGATATACTTCCACCCAGCTCAGAAACCGTATCAAGAGGCAACGTTACTACTTCATTTTATTTTTCCAACATATTTTTTTTTAAAACGCACATAGAAAATTCAATAGGATATGAATTTTAAGACGTATTCACGCCGCAATACCTGAGAATCTACCGTGTGAACATGGCTGTACTGTGTACCTCGATGTATTTAAATAAACAAGCCTTTAGGGTGAGAACACAGCTCGGTGGCCGAAACCGTGGCCACACAAATTTGCCTGTAGAACTTTTTGGTATTGCGAGCAAAATCGTGCGCCCATTCACCACCGTATTCAGGCGTGGTTTCGGCCGTCAGCTGCTTGCGAATTCTCCAGCGATCAGTAAAGTTTGGGACGGCTGCACTTGCTAAAACGTGTTGGACGGGTTGATAATGACCGTGTAGGGGGCACTAGTGAGCAATTGTTACAATTCGAATAACTTATTTAGGGTATGATCACACGGCCTATTTTTCATCTGTAAATGAGCCTATAGTAGACAAGTGGGAGGTATCACCAGTGATTCTCCTGAGGTGGAGCCTCCCCACAGCCTCTGACACTGTCCTATCAGCATGAAGCTGCTTCACACAGTGTGAGACATTCTAGAGGGAAGGGGGATCACTTCAAACAGCCATATATCGGGCTGTGGACCACCTAGAACAGCGGTTCTGGTGTCATCAAAGATCAGATTCTAATCTTTCATATGCCATCAAGATCGCCGTTCTAGTGATACAACCGTAGATGTCACCAGTTGAATACACGCTCAGGAATGTAAGCTGTATACTATATGATAACGCTTTATGCTGATTGGACAGCGTCATAGAGAAGACCTTATACCGCCCAGAGTGGAAAGAAAGAGTCTCCTCCTATTTGTCTATTAAAGCCACATCAGCATATTTACAAAAATGCTCATAACTTTGCAAATGGTTTTTTTTTAAAAACAAATTACACTGCAGGTTATCAGCATCAAAGCACCTATTAGATTAGTTAGGAGATAGGACTTTAATAAACTAGTGACAGATCCTCTTTAAACCACTATAATCAGGATGTTTTCATCAGGTTTCTTATTCACCTTGCCCTGAGTGACAAGCGTTTTGACATTAGATTGGAAATAATGACGAGACAAAGAGAAGCTTTTGGGAAGGTCCAATACGTTTTCTAACCACTGGATTAGGTTTCAGAACCACTTATTTTCTCTGCATAGACGCACCATTCATTATATTTACAACACCTACTTAACGGTCAGTGCTTCATTGAGGGTAACTTCACATGTGGCGAATTGTAGTTTCTTTTCTCCGTGTGGCTAATTATTTAAAACTTGTTTCCCCGTGGCTATTTGTGGTAAACCGTGCATGGTGTTGCGGAGCGGCAATTTGCTGCAAAGCATAAAAAAACAAAAACCATATCATTCACATGTAATGTTACCCATAGCAGATAATTTCCATACACTTTTTTTTTTTTTTTTTTTTTTAAATGATCCGTCTCAACCAATGCACATGTGTATGGCTGGTTTTTGATTTATTAATAAAATTGTATGTGCAAAAATACAGGTTTGATCATTGTGTCAAGTCATTCTTTTGTTTGTTGTAGATATCTTGCAGTGTTAGACCACTGGGCAGGTCAGAGGGAAATGGACCAGTGTATGTTCCCTGACTTAAAGATGCTCTGTCACCAGATTCTCAAATCCCTATCTCCTATTGCATGTGATCGGCGCTGCAATGTAGATAACAGTAAAGTTGTTTTTTTTTAGTTTTTTTTTTTAAAAACGTAAATTTTTGGCCAGGTTATGAGCTATTTTTTATATATATATATATATATATATATATATATATATATATATATATATATATATACACACACAAATGAGCTTTGAAATGGACAACTGGGCGTGTTTTTTTTCGTATATCCAACTGGCCGTCTATTTGTGTTTTTAACTGGGCGTGTTTACTTGTTTTACTAACTGGGCGTTGTGAATAGAAGTGTATGATGCTGACGAATCAGTGACCAATCGGCATCATGCACTCCTCTCCATTCATTTACACAGCACATAGTGTTCTTACTAGAACGATGTGCAGCCACATACACAAGTGTCCTGATAATGAATACACATGACCTCCAGCCTGGACGTCATGTGTATTCAGAATCCTGACACTTCTGAATCTTTTCTGTGAGATTCCAGCAAGCCACTCGTAATCTCGTGAGATTACGATGTAAACGAGATTTCGTTTCCCTTGCTGGAAATCACACAGAAAAGTTTCAGAAGTGTCAGGATTCTGAATACACATGACGTCCAGGCTGGATTTCATGTGTATTCATTATCAGGACACTTGTGTATGTGGCTGCACATCGTTCTAGTAAAAACACTATGGGCTATGTAAATGAATGGAGAGGAGTGCATGATGCTGATTGGTCACGGATTGGTCAGCATCATACACTTCTATTCACAACGCCCAGTTAGTAAAACAAGTAAACACGCCCAGTTAAAAACACAATACACGCCCAGTTGGACATACGGAAAAAACACGCCCAGTTATCCATTTCAAAGCTCATTTGCATATATATATATATATATATATATATATATATATATATGCAAATCTTATAACTTGGCCAAAAATGAACGTTTTTCAAAAAAAACAAAACGTTACTGTTATCTACATTGCAGCGCCGATCACATGCAATAGGAGATAGGGATTTGAGAATCTGGTGACAGAGCCTCTTTAAAGAGGCTGTGTCACCAGATTATAAGTGCCCTATCTCCTACATAATCTGATCGGCGCTGTAATGTAGATTTTGAAAAACGATCATGTTTCACAAAGGTATGAGCAATTTTAGATTTATGCTAATTAGTTTCATAATAGACAACTGGGCATTGTACAGAGGAGTGTATGACGCTGACCAATCGGCGTCGTACACTTTTCATTGGTCCAGCCCATTGTTCCAGCGTGATTGTGCAGTGAAAGAAGCTGGGCTGGAACAATGAGAAGTGTATGATGCTGATTGCTCACTGATTGGTCAGCCTCATACACTCCTCTGTACAACGCCCACTTGGTAAAAAGTAAAAACACGCCCAGTTGTCTATTAACCTGTTGCCGACATAGGACAAGCATTCTCGTCCTGTGTGAGAGCCGTCTCTGCGCGTGATCGAGAGCGGGACAATGGCTGTAATACACAGCCATGGCCCTCCTCTGACAGTGGAGAGAAGAGAAACATCCTCTCTCTGCCGTTCACCCTTTGAATGCCACGATGAAAGCTGGTTGTGGCGTTCAAGAAGAGGGGACTGCACTTTGATCGCGTCACAGAAAAGAACTGACGCAATCAAAGCCCATAACTTGTATGGCCAGACAGCCCAGGGTTCATTGAAGGACCCCAGGGCTGTCTGAACATATTTCCTGTTAGGGCATACTGAGTTATGTCCTAACAACTGCCTGTGTACAGTCACTACACAGGCTAATGTACTGGCATATAGATCTATGCCAGTACATTAGTTACAAAATCAAAATGAAAAATCCCTTTATGGGATTAAAAAAAAAAAAAGTCCCAAAACATGAAATAATATAGACATATTTGGTATTGCCACAACCTGTACAACAAATGTATAACATTATTTATGATCGGTGTATGGTGTAAAAAAAATTAAATAAATATTAAAACTGCAGCGGAACCGTTTTTTTTATTTTTTTCTTCTGCATTTTCGCCAAAATAAAAATGTATATAAATTAAACGATAATGTATTTGTACCAAAAAATGGTACCTACATAAAGTACAACTCGTCCTGCAAAAAACAAAGTCTCATACAACTACGTTGTACAAAAAATAAAAATGTTATGAGTGTCAGGATGCAAAGAGGGAAATATAAAAAAAATTGTTCTGTCCTCAAGGCCAAAATTGTCCGTGTCCTTAAAGGGAACCTGTCACCAGCATTTCACCTATTAAACCGACTATACCTGGTGGTAGTGGGTGAAAAATCATTTCTATATAACCTATAATTATCTTCTTAGTTGGCTCTGTAGCTTTAGTATTTAGCTTTTTAGTGTTCCCGCACCATATGCTAATGAGCAGAAAAGAGTCAGATCTTCATTTGAAAAGTCAGATCTTCATTTGAAAAGAGTCAAATCTTCATTCCTCAAGTCTTTCCGAGTTTACCCCGCCTCCTTACTTTTGATTGACAGCTCCTCGCCTTCCCCCAGCACACAACATCCTGCGCTTGTGCATTGATGTCCTCCTCTGGTGTGTGCGCACAAAGGCACACTGGATTATTACGATAAAAGGCGCGAAACGTTTGCAGAGCGTTATTTACAGTCGGAGGAGGAGTTTAGGAGAGGGGATAACAGCAATGAACTTTTTATAGCAGCAGCTAGTGAGAGAGAAGTAAAGTTCAATAGGTGAAATGCTGGTGACAGGTTCCCTTTAAGGTGTTAAAGTCATTAGCATAAATCTAAAATTGCTCATAACTTTGTGAAAAATGATCATTTTTCAAAATAAAAACCACTGCTGTTCTCTACATTACAGCGCCAATCACATTATGTAGGAGACAGGGCACTTATAATCTGGTGGCAGAGCCTCTTAGCCCCATGGAGGATGCATATTATCTTTGTCCAGGGCCTCTCTCGCCCTATTGTTTCCCAGTATCTATAGTAAAATGAAAGGCAGCAGCTTTATCTCTGCACAGTGTAATCCTGGCGTTTGGATATGATATCTCCTTTTAACACATTATTTGTATAATCTTATGGTTTACTCTCAGTAAAAAAGATATAGTAAAAGGGAAGCTTTGTTTTCAGGACCGTGTGGTGATGGAAGTTTCAGCCATATGGAACTGGTCCTTTGTATCCTGGCATTGATCCAGAGAGAGCAGTCAGCACATTACATAGCTCTGTCTGATGATGGAAAGGAGGAGGAGGGGGTCTGCTTATTGTGACCAGTGCACCCGCCTTAATAAATGCAGCACGATGGAGATAATTGTGCCTTGTGGTGAAAAGACAGACAAAACAATGGCCTTGGTAAGATTAGGCCTCTGAATTCGCTGTAATAACCGCTATACATTACATGGGGGTGAATGTTTTTTTTTTTTAGTTCGACTTGGACACATGAATATACGTACTACTATACACACACCCACCGTATTTCATTACATACAATGGGGTTATTGGCAGGGCATATATAGAGTTCTTTGTTCTCACTCCTCATCCCTGGATATAAACAGTGCTATTCTTGTACCAGGCTTGACCTATCCTGGTACAAGGAGCCAGGTCGCTAATACACCTTGAAATTTGCTCAAACCCCCCCCCCCCCTTTTTAATTTTTTTTTATTCTCTTCAAATTTGTATTTTTTTCTCCTATGGAGCGGCCACTAGAGAAAAAATAAGCAAAAATGATGTGTGGTGTATCTGGCACAGTTCACACAGATTTTTCAACACGGAAACTGCGTCGGAACCAGCGCGAAGAATGGGTGAAGTTGCCCCTATTGATTTCAATGGGAGACAGAGGTGTTGTCTGTTTTTTTTCACATCATGCTTTTGGCCGCTCATGGGGGGGTGGCATGTTCTCTTTTGCGGCAGTTTCAGCCTCTGATCTCTCTTTGAAATCAGTGGAAGGCAGAAAAAGCATGATTACAGTATTGGACAGTCTTTTTGTGGAGAGGCAGGGACTCCTATAATCATACATAACTATGATGCGAGGAACTCTGGCTCGCGGAATTATTTGGTCTGGGAAATGCGGCCGACATACGTAATAGTCACCTACTAATGTACTGTCTGTAGCTAAAATGCCTCTGTAAGGCTGGATTCACACGAGCATGTTCGGTCCGTAATTGACGGAACATATTTCGGTCGCAAGTCCCGGCCGAACAAACTGCAGGGAGCCGGGCTCCTAGCATCATAGTTATGATGCTAGGAGCCCGGCTCACTGCAGTGTGTTCGGTCTGGGACTTGCAGCCGAAATACGTTCCATCCTTTATGGACCGAACATGCTCGTGTGAATCCAGCCTAAGGCTTCGTTCGCATCTGCGTTCAGGTTTTCCGTTCTGCTTAGTCATATGAGTAGAACCATAATAATCCGGAGCCGCCAGATCAGTTGCGTGACGAGAACTAAAGATGGTATTACACGGCCCACGTCAGGCATTGATCCGCGTTCGTTTGCTCCTTTCACAAGGAGCTATGTATGGGGACGAGCGCTCGTTACTCTGATCGCTGTTCCCCATACATTTCTATTCTGTTTACAAAGGGAGATCTGCTGCCGACAACGATAAAAGTTTCTGCATTTAAAACTATACAATCAACCGGCGTTTTCTCATTCATCGACTGATCGTTGCCCTGGTTACACTGGGCAATTATCGGGAACGAGTGTTCTGTGAACGCTCATTTGTCCGATAATTGGCCAGTGTAAAAGGGCCGTAAGGGTGCCTGACGGACCCATTGACTTTAAAGAGGGTTTCCCGTAATCATTATTTATCACCTATCCACGGGATCCGTGCAAAATATCTGATCGGTGGGGGTCTGACCACTGGGACTCCCACTGATCACAAGAACGGGCTTACTTTGCTGTTCCTGGGAGCCCCATAGGAAAGGAGCATGCTCGGCCACTGCTCCATTCACTTCTATGGGGATACCGAGCACTATCTTCAGCTGCAGCTGTTTTAACAGAAATAGTTGGACTTTGGTAAGGGTGTATTTACACGAGTCATTTTTTCTTTGTCATGGTTTTGCAGCGGTTACAAAAATCGCGGCAAAAACTGTGACAACTCTGCGTAAATACAACCTAAGGCCGGATTTACACGAGCTCATGCGTTTTGCGCACGCAAAAAACGTGGCGTTTTGCACACGCAAAAAACGTGGCGTTTTGCGTGCGCAAAAGCCACTTAACAGCTCCGTGTGTCAGCCCCGTATGATGCGTGGCTGCATGCTTTTCACGCAGCCGCCATCATTATGACACTCTGTATGTTTGTAAACAGAAAAGCTTGTGGTTCTTTTCTGTTTGCAATCATAGTGTTACTGCTGTTGCGCGAATCACGTGCGTCCCACGAAATATAGAACATGTCGTGAGTTTTACGCAGCGGACTCACGCTGCGCAAAAATCACTGACAGTCTGCACAACCCCATAGACTAGCATAGGTCCGTGCGACGTGCGTGAAAAGCACGCGCGTTGCACGGACGTATTACACGTTCGTGTAAATCCGCCCTAAGGTTGGGTTCACTTTTTTTTTTTTGTTGTGTTTTTAGCATGTTGTTTTGGGAGATAAACTCCATGTCTCTTTATGGAAGTTCATCAACCAAAACAAAAAATGCACAGTGTGAACCAAGTATAGGGCATACAGCAATCAGCCTTAAAGAGGCTCTGTCACCAGATTTTGCAACCCCTATCTGCTATTGCAGCAGATAGGCGCTGCAATGTAGATTACAGTAACGTTTTTATTTTTAAAAAACGAGCATTTTTGGCCAAGTTATGACCATTTTTGTAGTTATGCAAATGTGGCTTGCAAAAGTACAAGTGGGTGTGTTTAAAAGTACAAGTCCAAGTGGGTGTGTATTATGTGCGTACATCGGGGCGTTTTTAATACTTGTACTAGCTGGGCGCTGTGAAGAGAAGTAACATCCTCTTCTCTTCAGAACGCCCAGCTTGTGACAGTGCAGACCTGTGACGTCACTCACAGGTCCTGCATCGTGACGGCCACATCGGCACCAGAGGCTACAGTTGATTCTGCAGCAGCATCAGCGTTTGCAGGTAAGATCGACTTACCTGCAAACGCTGATGCTGCTGCAGAATCAGCTGTAGCCTCTGGTGCCGATGTGGCCGTCACGATGCAGGACCTGTGAGTGACGTCACAGGTCTGCACTGTCACAAGCTGGGCGTTCTGAAGAGAAGAGGATGTTACTTCTCATCAGAGCGCCCAGCTAGTGAAAGTATTAAAAACGCCCCGATGTACGCACATAATACACACCCACTTGGACTTTTACTTTTAAACACACCCACTTGGACTTTTGCAAGCCTCATTTGCATAACTACAAAAATGGTCATAACTTGGCCAAAAATGCTCGTTTTTTTAAAATAAAAACGTTACTGTAATCTACATTGCAGCGCCTATCTGCTGCAATAGCAGATAGGGGTTGCAAAATCTGGTGACAGAGCCTCTTTAACAATACAACTACTGACAGGTGAAGTGAAAAATGTATTATCTCCTGTAAAGGGATGGGATTCATTAAGTAGGCAGTGACCAGTCAGTTGTTGAAATTGATGTGCTGGAAAAATGGGCAGTGTAAGGGCTCTTTTACACGGGAAGATCCCTGCCGGTAATAAGTGCCGATCTTCAATAGTGACATGTCGATCGGAGCTCATGAATCTGATCGACTTTGACAAGGGCCAATTTGTGATGTCTAGACGACTGGGTCAGAGCATCTCAAAATTGGCAGGTCTTGTGGAGTGTTCCCGGTATGCAGTGGTTGGTGCGTACTAAAAGTGGTCCAAGGAAGGACAACCAGTGAACCGGCGACGGGGTCGGCGCTGAACGCCAGCCAGTCTGGTCCAATCCTCCAGAAGATCTATTGCAGCACAAATCGCTGAAAAAGTTAATGCTGGCTATGATAGAAAGGTATCAAAACGCACAGTGCATCACCGCTTGCAGCAGACAGCTGACCCCTGTCCATTATCGAAAGTGATTACAATGGGCACATGAGCATCAAAACTGGGCCATGAAGCAGTGGAAGAAGGTGGCCTGGTCTGACAAATCACATGTTTTGGTTTTAAAAAATTTTCCCCCTCATGTATATGCATCATGTGTGCGTTGCTTATCTAAGGAAGAGTTGTATGGGACGAAGGCAAGCCAGTGCACTGCTATAGGCAATGTTAATCTTGTGCGTCGGGAAGTCTACTAATGTCCATGGGGCTCCATTAGCCCGACAGGCCTTTTTGTTTTTAATGTAATGGCGTGGTAGACTACGCTATCCCAACCTGGGGGCCCCGCTAGAGAAGTATACTGTGCGGTAGGGCTGGGCGATTTTTGCCCAAAAATAAAATCCTAGATTTTTTTTCAACACTTTGGGAGATTTTCGATTTGAATCTCGATCTTATTTTTTTTTTTTTCCAGTTTATTTAACAGTAATACTAAGAGATAATTTAATAAACTATTTTCGTCATATAAATAACTTTTCAACATATATTCCTATTATAATTGTACGTAACTTCACAACTTTTGACCTCTACAAATACTTTATCAGAAATACAGTTGGAGTAATGTCTATCTAACTGATTATAACTTCTGTGTTCCCTGGCAGGGAACAGGTTAACAGAATCTATATTATCTTATATCTAATGATACACTGTGTGCACTAACCTCCCTCTCCGGCCTTCACCACCTCAGCCGTTCTCCGACATTGCAGGCGAGAGCAGTGTAAAGTGCAGCAGGGCCAGGCAGATAGCGCCGAGCGGGCACTCTGGGGCGATATTACATTAGTGTCTGAAGTGTGGGCAGGACCCTGTGTAGTACCGGCCCCACCATGGGGTGTTAAATGAAATTAAAGGGGTTGTGTCACAAAACACATGTATCCCCTATCCACAATATAAGGGATACATGTGTGATTGCTGGGGGTCTGACCGCTGGGACCCCCAGCGATAAGGACGGGGGACCCAAGGTCCTCCGAAGTGCTTCATGAGAAGCATGGGACTTCCGGGGTCTGTGTTCAGCTTGTGTCCGGAAGCTCCATAGAAATGAATGGAGCGCCGGTCACGCATGCGCACAAGCGCGACTGGCGCTACATTCATTTTTATGAAGCTTCTGGAATCAGACCCCGGAAGTGCCATGCTTCTCATGGAGCACTTTGGGGAACTTTCGGTGCCCCATTCTCCTTATCGCTGGGGGTCTCATCGGTCGTACCCCCAGCTATCACACATGTTTAAAAAAAAAAAAAGGATTGATGGATGTAGGTGTGATCTGCAAGGAGGGTTGGTGGTGGTGCTGCGATCTGCAGCCGGGTGCTATCACTCTATACTAGGAGTTCCTGCTTCCCCGCGGAACTGCTGTTCTGTACTGTATCATTTTGTTCAGTACACAACAGCAGTTCTGTGGGGAAGCAGGGACAGAACGAGGTGGACCAGGCAGGTGGCGGGTGGAGCTTCCTCCTGCAGCACGGCGCCACTAAAAAAAACGCTAGTTGAATTCAATGGGGATCTAAAACAAGCAACAAACAGTCCGTTAAATGTATGTAGTAATGGCTAAAAGAAAAACCAAACAATTTCTGATGTATTTTCCTAAAAAAAATTGGCTCGGTTTTAGAGATGCAGCTTCTATATGTAAAGTGAATGCTTAGGCTCTCTCTATTCACATGACAGGGTCCGAGTGTCGGTCCGTTTTTCTCGGCCATTTTGCATCCGTTCCATTTTCGTCCCAGGTTGTTTCCGTTTTTAACGGCCGATTTTGACACGTTTTGCGTCTGTTTTTTTCCCTGTCCGTTTTATTTTTAAAATGAATGAATTTCATTTGTAAATTTTTTGCCAGGCACTTCCCTCTGTAGAAAATGCCACACGCTGCCCCCTGTAGGTAGTGCCACACAACACCCTTTTACATAACACCCCCCCCCCAAAGATGGCACCCCCTACCTTCCTGTAGATAGCGCCACTGTAGGGGACCGTTCCAGTAGAAGTCTGACTTCAATGTCCATATACGGAGAGTGAAGTCAGGGACTTCTGGAGCGTAAACACCGGCCACAGTGCCAGGGATTCCGCTTCAGAAGTCCCTCTGTCCATATATGGACAGTGAAGTCAGGGCCTTCTCCTGGAGCGGAAAAACACCAGAGTAGGGGACCGTGCCAAGAGAAGTCCCTGACGCTGTCCATATATAGACAGTGAAGTTGGGGACTTCAGGAGCGGAATCCCCGGCCACAGCTTCGGCAACGCTGTGGCCGGGGATTGGGGATTCTGCTCCTACAGGGAGCTAAAAAATACCCTCCTCCTCCTCACATGCACTTCGCACTGTGAGAAGGAGAAGAGAGCGAACGAGCGGCAGAAAGCTCGGCCGTCACTCTGATCACATCCGAGTGACAACCGTGCTTTACACGGCCCCATAGACTTCTATGGTAGCCGGGAGAGCTGCTGAAAATAGGGCATGCTCCATTTTTTGACGGCCCGGTTTACCAGTCTGTCAAAAAATCGGCCGTGTGAATAGCCCCATTTGGGGTCTGTTGTTCCTACTGCGGCCGTTCAAAAAACGTCCGTCGCACGGCCGGGAATCCCGGTCATGTGACTAAGGCTTTAGAAGGTGCATCTCTAAAAATAAGCAACATCGGTAATAATAATATATTTGTAATGTTGTTTGCCAATAATACATTTATTTTAAAAAAAAAAAGTGCCCTCAAAAGGTTTACGTAGCCATTAAGGGAGGACATATCTAAATAATGTGTGTAAAGGGTTGTACAGGATTCAGAAAACATGGCTGCTTAGTTCCCAAAGCAGTCCCATCCCTGTCCACAGGTTGTGTGGTATTGCAGCTTAGACCCATTCACTTCAATGGAGGTGAGCTGCAGTACCAGACCAACCTATGGACATGTGTGGCGCTGTTTCTGGAAGAAAGCATCCATGTTTTTCTAATCATTTTAGATGTTTTGCACTTTCACAAAATATTATGCACAAACGACCTCTGTGTCGTCTTTGTTCATAGAATCCTCTACTGTCTTTTCTAAGAAGTTTCCGATCATTACAAGTAGACGCTCTAGAGATGATCAGACTCTAATTAGTCAAAAAAAAGTGTGTATGTATATATATATATATATATATATATATATATATATATATATATATATATATATATATATATATAGCATTGGGATTACATAATGTTAATTTCATTATTTCTGATTGCTGCTGATAGGAAAACTTTTTAGGCAAAAGCAGCCAAACTCATAAGGCTACATGCACATGTTGCGTATTTTTCCGCAGAAGATACGCACCAAAACCGCAGGAAGTTAGCAGGTAAAAACCGCATCAGATCACACGTTTGCATTTTTCGGTGTGGTTTTTACATTTTGATGCGTACATCGGGGCGTTTTCATGCTGCAGGTTTTGGTGCGATTTTCCTCTGCACTAGGCAGATAGAATTCGCAAGCGGAAACGCAAGATAAACTGACATGCTGCGGATCCTAAAATCCGCACAGCAGGTCAATTTACGTGTGGGAAAATACTGCAGTGTGTACATGCGATTTCCTGGAATCTCATAGTCTATGCTGGTACTGTATTACGCTGCATTTATTTTCCGCACCCTAATACGTGTGGCAAAACCGCATGTAGTACGCATCGTGTGCATTGACCATAATGAAGTGTATCGTCTTCTGTACCTCCATGTGCAGTGTTTCACCTGTCACCATTAGGGCTTATTCAGATGAACGTATAATACGTCCGTGCTATGCGAGTGATTTTCACGCGCGTTGCACGGACCTATGTTAGTCAATGGGGGCGTTCAGACTGGCCGTGATTTTCACGCAGCGTATGTCCGCTGCGTAAAACTCACGACATGTCCTATATTTGGCCGTTTTTCGCGGGTCACGCACACATGTGCCGCGCGTTACAGTAGTCAAAACTGAATGAAAACTGAAAAGCACCACGTGCTTTTCTGTTTACAAACATAAAAACAGAGTGTCATAATGATGGCGGCTGCGCGAAAATTACGCAGCCGCGCATCATATGCTGCTGACACACGGAGCTTTTGCAGAGCATTTGCGCGCGCAAAAAGCACACACGTGTCAATCCGGCCTTAGACTGACTTGGCAATTTAATTGATGTCTGACCTTGTGCTGCGGTAACTTTGCTTTATAGGCATTTGTGGGTCACTGGACGTGATCATGTTTGAGTAGTCTCTGCTTCTGGCTGGTAAAAGACCACTAATCTTCACTAGTTTCTTCAGTTGTCATAATGTAGAAGCTCCCAGTCGTTCGTTGGATGCAGAAAGACACAGTATTATATTAGACACAGTGTTGTGTACCCACCGGTTCACAGTGATTTACTTGCTGTTTAATGGGCAGAACTTTCTGCCAACACAGGGCTCTGAATTGCACATACTGGCTGCAATGTAACTTCTATCAGGTCATTTTGCCAAACAGAGATTTGGTTTGTGATCCCGGCTTCTATTAATCAGGGAGTTTAATGCATTCTTTTCCTGCTGTTTTACTTCCTTGGCTCCTGTACAGGTTTGTATTCCTTTCAGATTTGATCAGTCATTGTGTGTATGGTCTACTTTAAACCTTGTTGAGCTTTTATAATAGAGGTTTATTGTTTTGGGTGTAGACGTCTTCTTCTGTTAGTGACAGTAATGTTAATATTGTTGCGTAAAGTTAAACAATAATTTTTTCTCTCCTTTTTCTTTTCTTTTACAGCATTGTTACTGATGTTGCAGTGGGCGTTAAGGTAAACATGATTTTTATTTGCTCTCGTGAATCTCCTGACTTAGGGCCTGTTCACATCACCGTTCACTTCCGTTCCGGGGTTCCGTCGGAGGGTTCTGTCGGGTGAACCCCGCAACGGATAGTGAAACTGACAGCACAGCTTCCGTTTCAGTCACCATTGATCTCAATGGTGACGGAAACATCGCTAATGCTTTCCGTTCGTCACCATTCCGGCTGGTTTCCGGTTTTCCGACGGAATTAATAGCGTAGTCGACTGCGTTATTGATTCCGTTGGAAAACCGGAAACCAGCCGGAATGGTGACGAACGGAAAGCATTAGCGATGTTTCCGTCACCATTGAGATCAATGGTGACTGAAACGGAAGCTGTGCTGTCAGTTTCACTTTCCGTTGCGGGGTTCTCCCGGCGGAAACCTCGGACGGAACCCCGGAACGGAAATGAACGGTGATGTGAACAGGCCCTTACCCATATTGTGTTCCATTCCCCCAGAATATATGCAGAGATCCAGGCATAAAACATTATTTGGGTCTAAGTTTAGAAGTTTAGGATTCAAATGGGTTTTTCTGGTTGCCAAATTAAAAATCCGCAGTGGCAATAATTTTAGTAGCCAATAAACATTTTTGGGCGCTTTTGCGGCCATTTTAGTCATTATCTGGCGCCCTAATTTCTCTTTTAGAAGCATCACTTTTAGAGAATAATTTATGCATGCTTTTAGTTATATACTTACTGAGCCATGAGCACAGGAACACTGGGCGGCCTGCAGTATATTTCAGCCACTCAGCGCTACTTTTTGCTTGCATTAACTTTTAAAGGGAATGTGTTGCTAGCAAAACATGTTTTTTTTTTTTTTAGTTAAACAGTTAGTGTGTAGGTGATTAAACATTGTTCAATTTTTTTTTATTTTTTCACGAGTCAGGAAATATTATAAATTAGATTCTAATTTATAATATTTCCCAGCGCTGGTCACTAGATGGAGCTATTCCCAAAATTGCAGCATTGCATGTGGTAAAGCAACCACATTGCTTTTTGCTGCAAAATTGGGATAAAATAACTCGCTCTAGTGAGCGCTGAGAATCCCCCCCCTCCTTTATCCTGGCTAGTGCCGGGAGAAACGAGGGTATTGAACTGTCTAACCTCCTACACTGTGTGTCGCCATTTTTTGAGCTAACACACAGTGTAGTAGGTTTACATACAGTAGTAAACACGAACATACATAGAAATCTCTTACCTGCTCCTGCCGCCGCGGCTCCCTCCGGCCCGTCCGCTCCGTCTGCTGCCGCTGCTTCATGTGCACAAGTCCGGAAGCCGCGACCGGAAGTAGTAATCTTACTGTCCGGGCGCGACTTCCGGCCCACAAGAAAATCGCGCCGGACGGCGCGTATTTCAAATTGGTCTGTGTGGGAGCGGCGCATGCGCCGTTCCCACACAGACGGCGTACACAGAAGTGGATGGGACGGGGCCCGTTCGCAGTCCCTATGGGACTGTGGCTGCCGTATTCCATGTCTGTATGTGTCGTTAATCGGCACATACAGAAATGGAAAAAAAAATGGCAGCCCCCATAGGGAAGAAAAAGTGTAAAAATAGAAAAAAGTAACACACAAACACACAAATAAATAAAAACGTTTTTAATAAAACACTAACATAAAACTGACATGAAAAAAAAAATTTTGGCGACACTGTTCTTTTAAGTTGCCACTTGGAGCTGTGATATGTCAGTTACCTGATATTTTTCTTCTCGTTGGAAGTTTATTTACTTATAGTATCTATATCTATCCTTGTTGTCATTGAAATAAGCTGCACTATCTGGTAAACTGGTGTTAGATTTGTGTTTATATACAGCAACCAATCTGAGTAAGTGTATCTGCAGTGTAAAGCATTGGGGATGGGCAGAGCAGCATGTTGAGAATCCACACCCCTACAAAGAACTTTTTACAGCATTCTTAAAGAGGCTCTGTCACCAGATTTTGCAACCCCTATCTGCTATTGCAGCAGATCGGCGCTGCAATGTAGATTACAGTAACGTTTTTATTTTTAAAAAACGAGTATTTTTGGCCAAGTTATGACCATTTTTGTATTTATGCAAATGAGGCTTGCAAAAGTCCAAGTGGGCGTGTATTATGTGCGTACATCGGGGCGTTTTTACTACTTTTACTAGCTGGGCGTTCTGACGAGAAGTATCATCCACTTCTCTTCAGAACACCCAGCTTCTGGCAGTGCAGACACACAGAGTGTTCTCGAGAGATCACGCTGTGACGTCACTCACTTCCTGCCCCAGGTCCTGCATCGTGTCGGCCACATCGGCACCAGAGGCTACAGTTGATTCTACAGCAGCATCAGCGTTTGCAGGTAAGTAGCTACATCGACTTACCTGCAAACGCCGATGCTGCTGCAGAATCAACTGTAGCCTCTGATGCCGATGTGTCCTCGCTCGTCCGACACGATGCAGGACCTGGGGCAGGAAGTGAGTGACGACACAGCGTGATCTCTCGAGAACACGCTGTGTGTCTGTGCACTGCCAGAAGCTGGGCGTTGTGAAGAGAAGTGGATGATAATTCTCGTCAGAACGCCCAGCTAGTAAAAGTAGTAAAAACGCCCCGATGTACGCACATAATACACGCCCAGTTGTACTTTTACTTTTCAACACGCCCAGTTGGACTTTTACAAGCCTCATTTGCATAAATACAAAAAAGGTCATAACTTGGCCAAAAATGCTCGTTTTTTTAAAATAAAAACGTTACTGTAATCTACATTGCAGCGCCGATCTGCTGCAATAGCAGATAGGGGCTGCAAAATCTGGTGACAGAGCCTCTTTAAAGTAGAGCTTCAATGTAAGCAGATTCTAGCTGCACACGTCCAGGAGAGGGCTTCTTACCTTTTACCATTCATTTCCCTTTTAGAGAGGTTCCGACGAGCTGCTTTCTGGAAGTGTTCTTAATGGTCCTAGTTCTAACATGACCAGCATCGTTGTGACAGGTAAGTAAACAGTTATGTTTTAATGATCACAAGTCTTGTTCTTTTGACTGTGCAAAAGTAGCATGGGTTTATAAGAACATCCAGCCTTAGTAATAAAATGGTGTTATCCAGTTTGGCACCTACCTCGGCTTCTCACACAGCACGTGGACACCCTATTCCAAACGAAAACTCTTCAGGACTCTTTAATGTAAGATTAGGCTCAGCTCACACCTCGTTTTCAGGCACGTCAGAAGGAGTATTCCCTGACGTATACCTTGATGTATGGTAGGTGTCCTTTTGGCATACGCTGCTTCGGCATACCCGTTTTACAACTGTATAGAAAAGCATGGTCTACCACGCTTTTCTATGCAGGCTAACCGTAAAAACACGTATACCACGCTTAACACGTATAACGTATGCCTCTGACACATACCAGTGGCGTGTCAGAGGCATATGTGGGGAAATACTACCGATATACACTCCGTGCCTTAAGAACAAGATGTGAACTAAGCCTTAGGCCGGATACACACGAGCGTGTTCGGTCCACGATATACGGTATGTCGGCAGTATTTCCCGGACTGAACACACTGCAGGGAGCCGGGCTCTTATCGTCACTGTTATCTATGACGCTAGGAGTCCCTGCCTCGCTGCGGGAAAACTGTCCCGTCCTGAAAACATGATTACAGCACAGGAAAGTTTTTCCCGCAGCGAGGCAGAAACTCCTAGCGTCATACATAACTATGACGATAAGAGCCCGGCTCCCTGCAGTGTGTTCGGTCTGGGAAATGCATCCGACATACGGACCATATATCGTAGACCGAACACGCTCGTGTGAATCCGGCCTTAGGCTGAGTTCACACAGAGTTTTTTGCAGGCAGGAAATTCTGCCCCAAAATTCAGTTTGGAATTGCAATGGCGTTTTTGGACGTTTTTTGGCGCGTTTTCCGATTGCGGTTTCCGTGTCAAAAAAAACTCTGTGTGAACAGGGCCTTAGCCTTTCATTGAGTCTGTTGATTCTGGTTTAATATTGTATTTTCCTAAATATCAAAACTTCCCAGCTCTCCTGAATCCTCAAGTGCAAATGTCAGTCACATGCCGTACAGACGTCTCCCGATTCAGGAAGTGTTTCTTATTAAAAATCTTGATTATGGGACTGGGCTTTGTTAGAACCCCCTCCTCCCCGCCCTACAAGTCAGTGTGAGCTGCTTCTGATTGTCACAGTTTAGAGTCACTGAACTGATAACCTGTGATAGCACGGTGTGAAAGGTCCTGGAAGGGCTGTAGCTAATGTAGCCAATCTATGGTGTCTGCAACCTACAGGTCTTTGAGCAGCTTCGCTCTGTTTTGAGAACCGCTCTGATGCAGGATCTTCACCAAACACATCTCTTGTTCTATACCATGTAACCTGTATTCTGTTGTGTCCTTTTTCTAGTCACTGGAAGCCTCTTATAAAAGTGGACTATTTTTATAAAATGTAATTAGGGCCTAGGCGTTCACATCAGCGCTCTGGTTCCGTTCAACCTTTCTGTCGGAGAAACCGATGAGCGAAGAGCCGAATGGAAACCATCGCTTCCGTTTGCATTACCATTGATTTCAATGGCAATGCTTCCATTTTAGTATGTTTCCGTTTGTTTCCATTCCGTAAAGTTTCAGTTTTTCTCACGGAAACAATAGCGCAGTCGACAGCACTATTTCCATGAAAAAAATAAACTTTACGGAACGGAAACATACTTCTACCGAATCGTTACCATTGAAATCACTAGTAATGCAAACGGAGGCGATAGTTTCCGTTCGGCTTTTTGTTCCTCTGACGGAACGGTTGAACGGAATGTAGTTAATCTGAGTCATTGTTGTATAACCTTATGAACGTGGTTTACTTAATAAGGGTAAGGCCCACACGGTGCGGTCACGGAGCGTTTATGTTGCGTTTTTAAACTGCAGCAAGTCATTTTTCAATAGAAGTCAATGGTGAAATTCTGGTTATGGACAGACGGCTGCTATTATATTACAATGTGTTTTTTGTGCATTTAACTGCATCTTCACAATGTCCGACCGCATGCGGTTAATGATCGCGCTGCCAAAGTTGTTGCTGAACTGCTTGCGGTTTTGCTAACCGTTCTGCAATGCCTTGTAATGAACTATATACAGGAAGCGCCTAACAAACTTCAACACGGGTGAAAACGATGTCCATCAATTATTTCCTTTAAAACGTAACAGAACGGCAGCATTACAGAGACAAAAAACGCATGCAGTTAACCGCATGCGGTTTTCAAAAGCAACAAAACCGCGTCAACGACACACCGTGTAGCCTCACCCTTAGGTGAAATTCACACGATCGTGTCCTATTTGCGCCCGTAAAAACGCAGCGTTTTTCCTGCATTGCAGTTCCGTGTGGCATCTGAGTAGGGTGCGTGTCTGCAGTTTTTACGCGCGTATGTCACGTGTTTTTTATGTCGGCAAAATAGTCTGTTGTTTTAACGCGCGTAACACGGACGTGAAATACGCTGGTGTGAATAAGGTTTTACATTGGTAAGTTTGTCTCTGAGGGCTGCATTCAATGATGTTAGCAATTAATTAATTATAATTTTTTTTGTCAGGACTCTTAACCATTTAGTAATTTTTAGCACGCGTTAAACGGCTACAACTTTTTTCTTTGTTGGGCTAGCGACATCATTTTTGCAATATTTTTTTTCTTTGAACAATGCAGGCTGCTTTTCTTATCATTTTTATACGCATCATTTTGCTTCTTTATGCCCTGTTCACACAGAGTTTTTATGCAGGCGGAAAAATCTGCCTCAAAATTCCTTCAAGAATTTTGAGGCAGATTTGGACCTGCTGGCAGAACATTTGCCGCGTTTTACAGCCATTGAGCACCGCGGGCAAAAAACACCGCGAAAACCGCTCTCTCTGCCTCCTATTGATTTTGATGGGAGGTCCGAGACGGAAATGCCCGAAGAAAGGGCGTGCCGCTTCTTATTCCTGCTAGTGGCTTTTACCGCTCACGGGAAAAAAAAGCTTCCGCTTCCCATTGAAATCACTGGGAGGAGATTTCGGACTTTTTTGGTGCGGTTTCCGACGCAGTTTCCACGTCAAAAACAGTGCCAAAATACTCCGTGTGAACTCCCCCTTAGGATTATTGTTTTGAAAAAAATAGATGCTTCTTTCTACTTTTTAGCAAAAAAAAATTTCTGCTAATGTTATCCTAAGGCCTTATTTACACGAGTGTGTTAAATGTCCGTGGGACGGCCGTTGAAACAGCGACCGTCCCACGGACCTATGTAATTCAATGTGGTCGTTCACACAGCCGTTGTTCCAACGAACCGTGTGAAGGGTGCGTGGAAAATAGGACATGTCCGTTCTTATCACGCATCCCTCCATAGACTCTCATCTATGGGGGATGCGAGACATCGCGTCCCGCAGCGCCGAGCACGGATGCACCTCGGCCGTGAAAAACTGTCGTTATTCACGTCCGAGGTGCGCAACGCTCGTGTAAATAAGGCCTTAAGTAGATAAATTTATTTGTGATAGTTATTGTCTAATTGTGTAATTGGGTCGGGACTAGCGTTACAACAATGATTGGTGAGGGGGGAGTTTGTTTTTTTTGCATGTAATTTTTACTTTTTTGTATTCTGTCACGTCCCTCAAGGGTCAGATAAGACCACTGAGGAGCCTTTATTATTACATTACATTTTTTAAATTATTTTTGACACTATACTTTTCCATTGTAACAGCAGCCCCAGTTACAGGGGAAATCCGCCCTGCTAAGGTATGTTAACACGGGCTATTTTCAGCCGTTTTTCGGGGTCGAAAACTGCTAAAAATGTGGTGGCTGAACGCCTCGAAACATCTGCCTATTGACTTCAATGGGGAAAACGGCATTCCATTACCACCGGGTGTTTTTTTTTGTTTTTTTTTAAATGCCTCGTAAAAAAGTGCATGTCACTTCTTGAGCCGTTTTTCATTGACTCCAGAAAAACAGCTCCAGAAACGTCCGTAAAAAACGCAAGTCGCTTAAAAACGGCTGAAAATCAGAGGCTTTTTTCCCTTGAAAAGCTTTCCGTATTTTCAGCCATTTTTTGCTAAGCATGTAAACATACCCTTGTAGTGACTATTGTCACTGTTAAGGCGGTGCTGCTTCTAGTTAGAACCAGCAGCAGCCTCCTCCTACCGGCGATCATGTGACCGGTCACATGACTACCAGGACCACTAGAGGCAGCGGCCTCTATTCTATACACAGTGCTCATTAAAAAACACTTCTGTTTTCTCTCCAGGGTCCCTGGCAGTTTCTTACTGCCAGGCACCTAACATTCAGGTGCCAGATTGCTCGGGCTGCAAGTTTAAAGAGGCTCTGTCACCAGATTTTGCAACCCCTATCTGCTATTGCAGCAGATAGGCGCTGCAATGTAGATTACAGTAACGTTTTTATTTAAAAAAAACGAGCATTTTTGGCCAAGTTATGACCATTTTTGTAGTTATGCAAATGAGGCTTGCAAAAGTCCAAGTGGGCGTGTATTATGTGCGTACATCGGGGCGTTTTTAATACTTTTACTAGCTGGGCGCTGTGAAGAGAAGTAACATCCTCTTCTCTTCAGAACGCCCAGCTTCTGACAGTGCAGATCTGTGACGTCACTCACAGGTCCTGCATCGTGACGGCCACATCGGCACCAGAGGCTACAGTTGATTCTGCAGCAGCAACAGCGTTTGCAGGTAAGTCGATCTTACCTGCAAACGCTGATGCTGCTGCAGAATCAACTGTAGCCTCTGCTGCCGATGTGGCCGTCACGATGCAGGACCTGTGAGTGACATCACAGATCTGCACTGCCAGAAGCTGGGCGTTCTGAAGAGAAGAGGATGTTACTTCTCTTCACAGCGCCCAGCTAGTAAAAGTATTAAAAACGCCCCGATGTACGCACCTAATACACGCCCACTTGGACTTTTACTTTTAAACACACCCACTTGGACTTTTGCAAGCCTCATTTGCATAATTACAAAAATGGTCATAACTTGGCCAAAAATGCTCGTTTTTTAAAAATAAAAACGTTACTGTAATCTACATTGCAGCGCCTATCTGCTGCAATAGCAGATAGGGGTTGCAAAATCTGGTGACAGAGCCTCTTTAAACCCGCGCCGTATATATAAACCTCAACCCGTTAACTGGGAAGTGATCGGTCATCCATTTTCAGCCTACACTACTTTGTTGAAGAAGTTTTCGTTCACATCTGCGTTGGGGCTCTGTTCATGGGTTCCGTTGGAGCTTTCCGTCAGTGGAATCCAAACTGAAACAATCAAAAAGCATTGGTTTTCATTTGCATCACCATTCATTTCAATGGTGACGGAACAGATGCAAATGGTTTCCCTTTGCCACCGTTGTTTAAGGGTTCCGTCGTTTTGACAGAATCAATACCGTAGTCGACTGCGGTGACCAAAGGAAACCATCACTGGATCAGTCACCTTTGAAATCAATGGTGATGTAAACGGAAACCTATGGTTTCCGTTTGTTTCAGCTTGAATTCCGTTTATGGGCTCCGCTGAGACGGAACCCATAAACGGAGCCCCGATGCAGATGTGAACGAAGCCGTACATGGATATTTGTCAATGTGTGTTGTCAACAAAATGGTTAAAGGCAGATTCAGATTGGAAGAAATTGTAGCTGTATTGTAACGCCCCCACTCCAAGTGCTCCATTATTGATTCCATAAGTTTTAACTTTCTGGGTGATGAAAAGCATCCAATTTCTCAATTGTAATTCTCATGTACTTATTTTAATTTACCTTGAAGCAGCCATCATCTGGTCCTCCAAAAGGGAGCTTCTTTTCTTTGCGTGTTCTCGCTGGATGTGAATAGCGTTTTGTAAAGGCTCACGTTTAGGACACTTTTACAAGTAAAGCTGTGCAGAATGTGCCGAGCCTTTTGTTATCCAGTAAATGGGCTTCAGACGTACAGTGTAGAATTATTCCCCATGATTATGACATTGTAAAGCATCTATTCATTTCTACTTTCCTCACTTATTCCAAGGTCATTTTCTGCTGGGAGAAGACAGTAAAGCAGGTGCAGAAATGCCCATGAGCAGAGACCTAAATGGTTTACATTGGCAGTTTTTAAACAAAACAGGAGATTTCTCTTCTGCAAGAACAAAAACCTCTTTATTGATATGTTATGGAAGTATTTTCATGGAACTTTTTAATTTTTATTTTTTTTACATTTGTTGTTTTTCACCTTTCTGCACATAAACATGGCTCACATTTGCAAGGTGCATAAATATTTAAAAATGGGAGATATTTATTATTAGAGGCTGCATCTTGTCTGCTTTTATCCTACCATTGCCAATGTTAGAAAAAAAACCTGTGTCAACACTGATCAGTTAGGCCTCATTCACACGACAGGGTTTCCCGTCCGGGTGCCGGCCGTTCATAAATCGGCCGGCACCCGGCTGCATTTGGAATAATAGACCCCTAATGGGGCTATTCACACGACCGATTTTTTTGATGGCCGGGAAAACCGGCCGTCAAAAAATAGGACGTCAAGAAATAGGACATGCTCTATTTTCGGCCGGTTGCCCGGCTCCCATAGAAGTCTATGGGGCCGGGTAATACACGGCCATCACCGGAATGTGTCCCAAGTGATGGCCGGGTTTTCCGTGGCTTGCGCTCTATCTCCTCACAGCGCCAGAGTGCATGTGAGGAGGAGGAGTTGATGCCATTCGGACGAATGGCTACGCTGTACACTGTGTGGCAGGGCCGGGGTGTACAGCAGGTGGAAGGGAGCGCTGCGCTGGCTCCCTTCCTCTCCTTGTTAAAAGCGCCCTGACCCGGCGACACCTTCCATGGCGCCGCCAGCAGCTGCTGCTGCTGCGGCTGCTACTACTGTAGCGACGCCACTATAGCAGAGCAGGGAGGTATCTCCCCGCTCTGCTATGTGTTAGCTCCATTTTAGCTCCCTGAAGGAGCGGAATCCCCGTGTGTTCGGGGATTCCGCTCCTGGACAGAGCGCTTGATGTCTCTGTCCATATCTGGGCAGTGACATCAGGGGAAACTCCTGAAGCGGAATCCCCGAAGACATGGGGATTCCCTTTCAGGAGTTGCCGCTGATGTCACTGTCCAGATCTGCCCGACCCGGAACGGATGCAAAACTTTATGCAAACCGGCCGGGCAAAATGGCCGATTTTACCGGCCGACACTCGGGCTCGGGCGGGACCCGGTCTTGTGAATCCCGCCTTAATGTTGTCATGGCTCTGTTATTAACAGAAGATATGGTGCTGATATGAACAGGGCTTGAATGTCTCCATGTAAACGACATTTTTGCATATGCTTAAAGTGCATCTGACAGCTGACTATGCTGCCCTATGTACAGCTAGCTACAGGTCCGTACGGCTATTCAAAATGGCACAAAAAAAGTTTTTTTGCCGTTTGAGTTATAGGAGTGATGAAAGAATACAACGGACTCATAGTTATTATTCTGCTGTATTTGAGGGGAGACCTTCCCCCGCCCATCTCGACAGTGACTGACAGGCTGCTGCGTTTGCACAAATATACAGCAGCCTGTCAGTCACTGCGGGGGAGGCAGGGGGAGCCCTCCTCTCATGAATACAGTGAGCTCATAACTAGGAGTCCGCTGTATTCTTTCATCACTCCTATTACCCAAGCGGCACAAACGTTTTGGATAATAGGAGTACGAGTCTGTAGCTGTAATATGCTGCCACATCCACTTTAAGTAAGGACTTAACCATGTTAGGAAAATATTGTCCACTTTACAGGGGCTGTGTTTTTTTTTTTTTTTTTGCAAATGCCTTACTAGGACATGTGCAACTATTTGGAGAATCCCCTGTTCGCGACCCCTCTTGTTAGCTGAAGCCATAAGTGTCACACAGGTCTTGGCATTGGGGGATGTCGAGGTAACTGATGAACTATCGTCCTGATCAGTGTTTATTTCTATGAGCTCTCAGGCAGTCATTTCCCAACAGTGGCAATATTAGTAAAATGAGCAATGAGATAGTACTTGCACAACCCAGGAAAAATTTGATTCTGGCCCCTCCTAGCAGCAAAATTCGAAGCAATACTGGAATCTAGAGTATGAAAAAGGGATGTACATATTGCAAAGTACGCTGATTGTGTGACTTCTTTAAGATGAGTTTGTTAATTTGCACTTCTATTTATTCTTTTTTTCAGCCAATGGAAACGATAACAAAAAGTTTAAAGGGGATGATAAAATGGAAAGTTCACCTTCCCGGGTGCTTCATATCCGAAAACTTCCTGGTGAAGTTACAGAGACTGAAGTCATTGCTTTGGGTTTGCCCTTTGGGAAAGTAACAAATATCCTAATGTTAAAAGGAAAAAATCAGGTAATGTAATGCAAAATGAAACTCAACTGCTGCATCATTTTCTACATGCCTAATGGGTGCTGTCAGAAGGTCAATGACTCTTTGAATGATTCTTTGAATACATAGACATTGCCTGAGATTACAAAAGAGTTTTTTTGTGTTTTGTTTTTTCCCCCAGAAACTGCACCACTCTTGTCTTTCATATCAGATGAGGCACATGTTCAAGAAAGGTGCTGTTTCTGGGGGGAATAAAAGCAGACCTTTGTTTTTAATCTCAGACAAACCCCTTAAGTACTAGGTACAAAGTCTGAAAAAGCATTCATGTGGAACCCCCTTTCCCCATGGGAGCGAAAACTAGAGAAGCATCTGCCATCGGACTGCGGGACTGTAGTAGACCTTTAACTTTTTGTTGTCCAACTACTTGATCGAGTGTGTCTATCCCAGACAGCCACGTCCATGCATAGTGGAGTGCGGCTTTCTCCTGGGATACAGATTATACTGTAAGTCCCTTTTTTTACAGTATAGTTGGTGAATTACACAGCACTGCTATATTTTGGAAACCTTCAGGGCAAAAATGTTCCAATAAGTACCTAATATAATGGGAAAAAATGACTTCTATGTCTTCTATTTTATCTTGATACTTAATGTTTGCCTAATTTCAGTCTCTTGCTGTTTTAGGCTTTTTTGGAATTGGCAACAGAAGAAGCAGCTGCCACAATGGTTAATTATTATACTTCAATGACGCCTCACTTACGTAACCAACCAATCTATATTCAGTACTCTAACCATAAAGAACTTAAAACAGACAGTGCACTAAACCAGGTATTTATGTTGTAAGACTTTATTAATTGCATAGCCTTTTTTTTCTTGGGTGTCGAAAGCTTCAGTTTTGTCTACGCTGGTCTTTTCCAATCCTAAGGTTTACAATAATCTGTTATGCAATGTATTGTTTTTTTTTGTATTATTTAAGATGAACCGGTGCCTTTTGTCCATGTAAGGGCCTGTTCATATCAGCGTCGGTCTTCTGTTCATCGGTTCCGTTCAACCTTTCTGTCGGAGGAACCGATGAACGGAAAGCCAAACGCTAACCATAGCTTCTGCTTGCATTACCATTGATTTCAATGTTTAATGCTTCCGATCCATAAAGTTTCCGTTTTTTTTATTTATTTTCTTAGAATTTTTTTTAGTGGAAACAATATGTAGTCTACTACGCTATTGTTTCTGCGAAATTGAACAGAAACTTTACAGAACGGAAACCAACTGCAACGGAAGCATTACCATTGAAATCAATGGTAATGCAAACATAAGCTACGGTTTCCATTCATCGGCCCCTCTGACAGAAAGGTTGAATTGAAACCCGACAGTGATGTGAACTTAGCCTTACAACCGTTGTGAAAATGACCATATGGAAATCAAGGTCAAATTGCACTCCTATGTCAGTCCTTCAGTATTTTAGGAGGGGGTTAGGATCTATTCAGTGTTCGGTGTATGTTGGCGTTATACATCAGGAACATTTCTCGGTGTACACCTCTGACATAAGGTATAGTGGCATATGTTGCCCACAGTCTCCCATGTAAAAAGTATACCGCGCGGTATCCATATTTTTTTTTTTTTTTTCAGTGGGATGCCTGTATGGAATTACATTGTTGACCTACGTTAAAGGAAAAAAAAAAAAGTATACCACATAAACCTCAACTGATTCTAAAAGGGCGTTTTTTTTAGTATCCATCTGTGAATGGGGCCCTATGAAATACGTTCAGTGTATGCGGTGTGAATAGACCTGTAGGTCTTGTTTACACAGTGCAGATCTGCTGTAAATTTTGCATGTACTTTCTAAGCCAAAACCAAGAACGGAACCTAGACAGAAGAAATACATAAACAACGGCCTTATAGGTCTGTTCTCCTGGATCCAATTCTGGTTTTGGTTTAAAGAATGCATGCAATATCTGCAGCAAATCTGCACAGTGTGAACAAGGCCTTCTACTGAAAGATGAGCCCCTTCAGTGCTACTGACTGAGGAGGAAAAATGGTTATGGGATTCTCTTTAGTTTGATCCCTCCCCTTGATTAGAACTTTAGCGCCAGTTTTGTATGTTCGTTTGCATCTGTCAATATATTCTTATGGGGATTCTTCATTAAAGAGACTCTGTCACCACATTATAAGTGGCCTATATTGTACGTGATGAGATCGGCGCTGTAATGTAGATTACAGCAGTGTTTTTTTTATTTAGAAAAACAATCATTTTTGACTGAGAAACTCATTAGCATAAAGCTAATATAGGTCATAACTCAATGGACAACTGGGCGTGTTTTACTATATGACAAAGTGGGCGTTGTGGAGAGAAGTGTATGACGCTGACCAATCAGTGACCAATCAGCGTCATACACTCCTCCCCATTCATTTACACAGCACATAGTGATATAGCTATATCGCTATGTGCAGCCTCATACACACACTAACATTACTGCAGTGTCCTGACAATGAATATACATTACCTCCAGCCAGGACATGATGTGTATTCACAATCCTGACCACTTCTCTGCACTTCTCTGTGAGACTACAGCCCAGCACAGCGAGATCTCGCTGTGAATGACCGCTTACAGCGTAATCTCGCTCCAATAACAGAAATTTCTCTGTTTATATGGAATACAGCAGATCTATTTTTTCCTAATCTTGGAAATCCCCCTTTAACCTAATACATTCATGGTTACTCAGCAGTGCATTTGACGTCATGTTACAAACCAGTTCGCTACAACCACGTAGCCGAAGCTTCTAAATAAATATTCACTATTTGTATTAATTTCACTGAAAAAAATAACCTCCGTATAGTGTAAAATATATATCAATCCTCAATCTAATATTATTGGTCCAAACATGGAAACAAAACCTTTGAATAACTAGTTATTTATAATCGAGGTGTGTGATGTACTGCATTAGTGACGTTTTGCCTGCAGATGCAGGGTATGGACGCAGTACAGTTTGTTACGCTTTGCATCTGGTGAACACCAAGTTCTGGACTTTGTTTTTCTTCTATATTGCAAAGTAAATGTCGTCTTGACATTTGTCGTGGCAGAATCAAAATTGTAATGCAAAAAAAAAAAAAACTTTGAAGGCGCAGATGCTAATGTTGTAAGTCAGAATGTATTTACAGTGTAATACATGTTAAGAGAAAGCCTTCCTATAATAGCATTATCGTTCACTGACATTTAAAAACCGTCTCCTTCTATATAATTCTCTGTACTGTCCTATAATACATGGTGTCTGCAAATTCCCTCTTATTCACTCGTACAATGCAGCTGATGTTTTCCCACCATCTCAACGACGTTTGTGTTTTCTTTTAGCGT
The DNA here is from genome assembly GCF_050947455.1 of Rhinoderma darwinii. Lineage (NCBI taxonomy): Eukaryota > Metazoa > Chordata > Amphibia > Anura > Rhinodermatidae > Rhinoderma > Rhinoderma darwinii. The sequence goes on from NC_134693.1 coordinate 35,686,019, forward strand.
GCCCAAGCAGTGCTTCAGGCGGTGTCGAATGTTCAGACTACAAATTCTATTGTGGGTAATACTGCAGGAAGTGAGACTACAGTGTCCTCCGCACAGAGCCCAGTGCTGAGAATAATCATTGACAACATGTACTACCCGGTAACACTTGATGTCCTTCACCAGGTTCGTGCAGCAAATGGTTCTGTTTCTTTTCATGAATTTGATTTGTACAAGTAACGATGCGTTTAACATTACCCGTTTTTTGACCCTTTAGATCTTTTCAAAGTTTGGTACGGTGTTGAAGATAATCACGTTCACAAAAAACAATCAGTTTCAAGCGCTGCTGCAATATGCAGACCCAACAAATGCACAACAAGCCAAGCTGGTAGGTAACCGCGTGGTATAATTATTATAACGTGCGGTTTATTGCTTATGGATGGGAAAAGGAATAATCATTTATTCAGCCCTATAATTCTGCCGCAATGTGTGATTCGTGAAATAAAACGTTTTGGTTTTTTTTGTGTGCAGGCTTTAGATGGTCAGAATATCTATAATGCTTGTTGCACCCTCCGGATTGATTTTTCCAAGCTGGTGAACCTAAATGTGAAGTACAACAATGACAAAAGTCGGGACTACACACGTCCGGATTTGCCGTCTGGGGATGGGCAGCCTGCATTAGATCCGGCTATAGCTGCAGCATTTGCCAAGGAAACATCACTTCTAGGTATACCTTTCAAGTGTCTCTCCACAATAGTTATAGTCCCAAGAACACGCTTCTATCTTGGTGTTTTCCCTAATATGGCTTGTTTCATAACCCTAATGTTTGTGCGCTCTGTGTAACGCTTCCAGTCGTCTGTACTGTATAGCGATGTTTTATGTGGCTTCAGTTCTGTTCCAGATTCCTCTTGTTAACCTAATATGGCGCTCTGGCTGGCCGTCTGCTTACATAAATTAAGAGCGTGATGTAAACTGTTCTGTGCATCTGGAAATATTCACCTCTGATTACCTTGGGACGACTACATTACAGTGGTATTTAGAACGAGGCTTTTCAGTCGTGTTATTGTTCACCGCTGCTTTCATACAGTAGAGTTTGCTTTATATCCGTGTTCAGAGACGACTGCAGGCCACAAAAGAGCTTTACAGGCGCAACTTCCACTACCTCCCAATAGCTCTCATTAAATTCCGACATGCTCGAACCATTGCGGTGTTCAGGCTGTCAAGCAAAAAAAGATATTCATCCTTTTTAATTCCTAATTTTTCTGTTTTATCACATGCTAAAGAGTCACTTACTGTAGAAATGTCATTAGTGTGATTGGTTTTATGTGTAAATAATGAATAAATGCTACCAGCGCACCCCTATTAATGCAGACTTGCTCTTAGGCGCAAAATTATAAGGGTAGCCTATTGGCAAGAGCTCGGATAAATCTATGTATATAAAGTCTAGCTACACACTGACCCTTATCGAGATTGATTTGGCCTAATAATTTGCTTTATAATACATCATGTACCCCATTCCATCCATAATCCCTCTAAACATTGAAGCTGGGAGAGCAGCCAATGCCGTCGTTCAGGCTACAGGTACCTGCTGCGTAACCCACTGCCTAGTCTTTCACCTTCGTCCTTCTTTTGTAGAGTAACTAGACTTTTGATGAGGAATTTTAATTTTTCACGAGTGTTTCAATTTTGCAGCTGTTCCTGGTGCCCTGAGTCCATTAGGAATGCCGAATGCAGCTGCCGCTGCTGCTGCCGCCGCCGCCGCGGGCCGTGTTGGTATGCATGGTGTTACATCGGCTGGCAACACTGTTCTCCTTGTAAGCAATCTGAATGAAGAGGTCAGTGACACACATTCGTGTTAAATGCGTGTAAATATAACTCTTCTCTTTCTGCTGTTTTCTTTTTAACCAAACACAGCATCTTTATTTTATTATTTGCAAAACATTCTACTTTGCACATCGGAGAAATTCAACTAATTGGGCTAAAGTGGAAAAATGTACCCAGGTGAAGTGTAGTTTTTTGCAGTGAATCGACCACCATGGCTAAGCATACGTTCTGGTTTACCTGAAAGCTTCGAGTCCTGCTTTTAATGTCTCCATTCATTGTACTTAACATATCATCTGTATGAGTTATGACCAGGCGTGCGTCTTGTTTCCTTCTAGTATTTTCTGAGTTGCCTTTTATTATATGCTTCATCCTTTTATTTTTTTGCTCTTTTTGTTATTATTTCTACAATTTTCAATTGGTATCGACTGCTCTAATACATTTTTCTTTCAAGGTTCTTCCAAAGATTTTGATGAAGCTCTCTTCCTGTCTTAGTAATCTTATTCTTTACAGTTTCTGACCATATTCTCACCTTCTCTGTTGCTATATCTGTCTCTCCTCTCCCAGTACGGCCATGTTTACTCTACTTCATTTCTGTTTGGATGCTGAGTATACTGGAATGAAATGTGGGAAGTTTGAGGACCTGTATTTCCTGATGGCTGCTTTTTTCATGTTCAATCTATATGTGCTGCCATGTTCTAGACTGAAGGTGGACATCTTGCTGCTCTCTGGGTATTTCTTTGAGAGGCCTAGATCCTGGAGTGAAGCAAGTTGTCTTCCTCCAGTCTAAAACTTTTCTGTCCATTTCTGTGCCAACTATGGCAAGCCTAGGTCACGTGTATATTGTAGGTCTCTCGTCATTTTACATGTCGAAATATTTTAGCCAGCCATCCACTTAGAGACTTCCTATTCATTTCAAAGCCAGCCATGCTTTATGCAGTGAAATGTAAAGCATTTTGTTTTATAGCATTCCTACCCCACGTCAGAACAGACTAGTAATGTGAACTCTGATATGAATGTGTTTTTTTTTTTTGGTTTTTTTTTTCCCCCCATATTTGTCTTGGATGACTACATTTTAGTTTTTCTTGTACAGTACATAAGCCAACCATTATTCTGACCAAACTCCTGCATTTCCTTTGTACTGACCTTTATTTTATTTTCTCCCCACTTCTTTTTTTATTTTGCATCATCTCCCAACCCCTCCCTTCCTTCCCTTTTTACACCCTTTTCCTCCTTGTGTATCACCGTCTTCCTGTTTCTTATTGTTTTCCAAATACTGTTGTCAAACTCTTCCCATCTTGTGTGTCTGTCCCTCCTCCCCCACCCCCCTCCCCTCCCCTCCCCTATGTTCATGCTTCCTTGCTTGAACAATATGTTCCTCGGACCAACTTGCCCCAATTAACTGCCTTGAACCATGATCCATGACCACCTTCACCATTCTACGGGAACCACCCTTCGTTATGGATGATCTGTTCATCTCCGCTCTTCCTCGACTCTTCTCTCTTCTTGTCTTACGCTGCTTGCTCTTCTCTCCTTCTAAAGATGGTTTCGCCCCAAAGTCTGTTTACCCTCTTCGGTATGTTATTGTTAGCACTATACTTTTATAATTAATTTCATTTTTATTTCACTTTATTTTTTATAATTTTTTTTATTTGTAGTTAGCACTTTGGCAATTTTGAATAGTCATTTAATTTTATTTTCTGCTTTTTATTTACAATTTTTTTTCTCATTGTTCTTGTTCTTTTTAAAATCTCACCATAGTCACTATTATTTTAATGCATGTGAATTTTTTTTGCATGTTCTTTTAATTTGTCATTCACATAGCTTTGAGGGTATATCAAATATATTCTTATCCAAAATTCACTGTTCAAGATCGGCTTTCATTCTTGTGTATGTTAGGTCTGGTTGAATGATACTTTTGGTGTCTGGTTGTTTCATTTGACCTTTTCAAATCTAAAGTTGATATCCAAGCTCCTATTTGCTATTTACATACTGTTTGTTTTTCCTTTTGAATTTTAATAAAAGGTGTTTATGGAGATGTGCAGCGCGTGAAGATTTTATACAATAAGAAAGACAGTGCTCTTATACAGATGGCTGATGGCAACCAGTCACAACTGGGTAAGATGTCTTATTGCATTAAGCACTTAAGAGAACGGCCATTTTTTTCTCTCTTTTTCGAAACTCGGGGCATTTGATTTCCCTCGAGTAGTGAAATACAAGGTGAAGAAAAGGTCATCAAGTAAAAAGTTTATGCCTCCTTCACAAACAGAGATGCATAATGAGGTGTCAGAGCTAAACCCAGAAGAGTTTGCAGCCCATTTTAAGGCTATGTTCACACAGAGTTTTTTGCATGTGGAATTTCTGCCTCAAAATTCAGTTTGGAAGTTTTGAGGCAGATTTTCCTCTCCCTGCACGCCTATTTTCGTGGCCATTGAGCGCCGCGGGCATAAAACGCCACGGAATATACTTTCTCTGCCTCCCATTGAAGTCAATGGGAGGTCAGAGGCGTAAACGCTTGAAGATAGGGCATGTCGCTTCTTTTTCCTGCGAGGCGCTGTTTCCGCGTCAAAAAGCTCTGTGTGAACATAGCCTTACCAAGCAAAAAACTGTTCAGCTTAGTTGGCACACTTAACACCACAATTTCTGATGTAGCAGAGCTATGTTTGTCATTATTCTCAGGGTGTTATTATTAGATATTTTGGTACAGCCTGACAATTTCATTTGGATCAAAGTATATCTAATGTCTCTACTGGACTTTCATTCCTTTAGAGTGGAAAGTTATCTGCCCTTTCCTTTACACAATGAATATGCTTCGTTGTCAGTGGGACATGGATGAAACTGTGTAAACAGTCTTAGGCCCCATGCACACGAACGTAAAAATGCCCGTAATTACGGCACGTTTTTACGGCCCCATGGACTTCTATTGGCCACGGGTACCTCCCCGTATGCTTATAGAACTTGTCCTATTTTGTAATTACGGCACGGGCAGGCCCATAGAAGTCTATGGGGCACCCGTAATTACGGGAGGGTTGCTAGGCGACGTCTCAGTAAATAGTCACTGTCCAGGGCACTGAAAGTGTTAAACGATCGGCAGTAACTGTTTCAGCACCCTGGACAGTGGCTACCAATCACAATATAGATCAACCTGTAAAAAAAAAGACGTTCATACTTACCCAGAACTCCCTGCTTCTTCCTCCAGTCCGGCCTCCTGGGATGACGTTTCAGCCCATGTGACCGCTGCAGCCAATCACAGGCTGCAGCGGTCACATGGACTGCCGCGTCATCAATGGAGGTCGGGCTGGATGTCGAAAGAGGGACGCGTCACCAAGACAACGGCCGGGTAAGTATGAATTTCTTTTACTTTTATAACGGAAGGGGCTATCCCTTCTCTCTATCCTGCACTGATAGAGAGAAGGTCAGCCGATTAGTGCAGTGCAATTTTGCAGAGAAAACGTGACCGTAAATACGGGTGGAATACGGGTGACACCGGACCCATATTTATGGGCACGGGTCCGTAAATACTGGTGGAATACATGTGACCAAGGACCCGTATTTACGGGAGGACAAAAATACGTTCTTGTGCATGAGGCCTTACCCTGCTTTCTTCTCCACACTGGCATCCAATATTGGGTATATCAGAGACTGAATTTGGAAATCTACATATGAAAGGGGTTTCACTTGAATGCGACCAGAACTGCAATCCGGCTATGGATGTGTACAGCGCTTTTCCTTGTAAACTATGAAGTCTGTGGTGTTCGTCACCATGGCTCCTTCAGTCAGCTGATCTGTGGGGGTGCCAGGAGTCGGACCCCCACCGATCTGATATTAAAGACCTATCTTAAGGATAGACCATCAGTATAAAAAGTCTCAGAAAACCCCTTTAAAGACTTTGAACACTTCAGGTTCAGTCTAAGGGTATGTGCACACGTATTGACTAAAAACGTCTGAAAATACGGAGCTGTTTTCAAGGGAAAACAGCCCCTGATTTTCAGACGTTTTTTGAGCAACTCGCGTTTTTCGCTCCAATAACGTCCAAAGAAGTGTCCTGCACTTCTCTGACGAGGCAGTCATTTTACGCGTCGTCGTTTGACAGCTGTCAAACGACGACGTATAAATGACAGGTCGTCGGCACAGTATGTCGGCAAACCCATTCAAATGAATGGGCAGATGTTTGCCGACGTATTGGAGCCATATTTTCAGGCATAAATCGAGGCATAATACGCCTCGTTTACGCCTGAAAATAGGTCGTGTGAACCCAGCCTTATAGGAGCACTTTTTGGAGAAATTCAGAGTCCTTTTCATTCTGGAAGCTGCAGCTACTGGGGAGGATCAAACTTGTTTGTATGTCTGTTTTTAACACCCTAATGTAATCATGAGCAGGATGTCTTCACTCACGAAGCGTGACTGGGTTTCCTCATTACTACATGATTTGGAGAAGGATATTTATTCTCTCTAAGGGTTGAATGAAGCTCTGCCTGGGGTAAGAAGAATACAGGACCTGTATAGCTTCGTTCACATATCCGTTAGGGCTCTATTCTGATGTTCCGTCTGAGCTTTCCGTCAGAACGGAGCCCTGACTGAAACAAATGGAAACCACAGGTTTTTGTTTCCATCACCATTGATTTCAATGGTGACGAATCCGGTGCAAATGGTTCCCGTTTTGTCTCAGTTTTCAAGGGTGCAAATGCAGCCTAAGTCCTGAAACAAGCACTTCATTCATGCTGCATTAGCAGAGCAGGCCAGTATACCGGAAGTGCTGTGAGAATTGTCCTAGACATGACACTGCTCTATAGGCCTCCATACCCTGCCTGGCCTACCGATGATGATTAGGAGAAGGTTGGGTAGGTTTGGTGAACAGTTTTTAACAAAACTTTTCTTTTAGTTTTTGCCTGGGATAATGAGATACTGTAAGGCCTGGTTCACAGTTTTTTGACATGCAGATAAAGTCTGCCCTTAAAATGCCTTCCGGAATTTTGAGGTAGGCTTTGAATTGCCAGCATTGTTTGACACTTTTTTGTATTTATTTTTCTTCGCGTTTTTTGTCCATGGTCATTAAATCTAATACAAAAGATCTGTAGTCATCCGCATATCCTGCACGCTGCCTGCAAATATGGTCGGTAGTGCATCCGTTTTTACGGATCCGCAAAAAAAAAAAAAATAAAAAAAAAAAGGTAGGCTACAAATGATGTTACCAACATGTCCCAACCACTTGAAAAGGTCACGTAATTGCTCAGGTGCCATTTTCTTGGGGAATCTCCTTCCGTCGCATAGCAACGCTTCCGCAATTATGGACGGCTATGGATGCACATGCGTAGCAGTCCGCAATTCGCAATTTTGCACACGTCCATAGACTGGGAGGGTTCGTTCCGCAATTGCAGACAGGAATAGGACATGTTCCGTATTTTGCGGATCATTTCTACGGCCTGGAAATGCATCCCTAAATATACTGAAAGGTGTCCGTGGCCTATAGAAAGGAATGGGTCCGCAGATTATCCGTAATTACGGATATAAACTACGTTCATGTACGTGGGGCCTTGGTATACATTTCTGTTGTAGTAAAAGTAGCTACAAAATGCTGAACATTGTCCTTTAGTATGATTCATTTAATGGAATCAATTTTCTTATTTTTGGTAACTCAAAAGTCAAGTATTGGAATTAATTTTCCTTTTCATTTTAATAGTAGATTTTATCGGACACCGTATTGCCAAATTAACCTTGAATTACACTCTCTTAGGCTAGATTCACACGATATGTAAACTAGCCCCTGTACTGTCGGGCGTTTCTGTATATGGACACTCAGGGGCTGTGATAGTCAGCACTCAATCAGCTATGGGCAGTGTCAGAGCGGCGTGCGCGCGCTCTCTCCTCTCTTGCAAGATGACACAGTCTTCTCATCACTGGCTGACCGTAGCATGAGAGGGGAGGAGAGTGCTCGCGCACACACGCAGCAGAGGGATCACACCATAGAAGCCGCTCTGACACTGTCTGCAGCTGACTACCACTGCCCTTTCTGTGCACAGAAACGCTCCCCTGACCGTACAGGGGCTAATTTACATATCGGGCACCAATTATAACGGCACCGATCTCTGCAGAACGGCGGAGGCTACACAGCTAATTAAAAGTGCCCCAAAGTCTTTGCAGCAGCGACTATAAGATGGTGCACTGAGCTGCCCATGTCTGGGGTAGTGAAGGGTTCTCCAAGTTACTGTGTGTGCTATGTGCCAGTAATTATTTTGAGTAATCGACAGATAATTGTATTGAAATGTTTTGGCTTAGAAATACTGTTCTTTTTTTATTAGCTAATGCATGTCACGTCTGATATTTTAATAATAATATTTATTTCTCAGCTATGAGTCATCTAAACGGACAGAAGATGTACGGAAAGATTATCAGGGTTACGTTGTCCAAACATCAAACCGTACAGCTACCTCGGGAAGGGCTTGATGATCAAGGGCTAACAAAAGATTTTGGCAACTCTCCTCTACATCGTTTCAAGAAGCCCGGTTCTAAAAATTTCCAAAATATCTTCCCACCCTCTGCAACTCTTCATTTGTCAAACATTCCGTAAGTGACGGCACATGTTACAGCCATGGATCAGCTTTGTTTTTTTCTCTAAAACATTACAGATTACCAATTTTGGGAGTTTTTGAACAAACGTGATTTATTTTTAATTTAATTTTTTTGCCCCTTTAGGCAAACCATTACCGAAGATGACTTGCGCACACTGTTTACCAACACAGGGGGAACTGTTAAAGCTTTCAAATTCTTTCAGTAAGTAATATTATAATGTAATTTTTTAGATGGATAAAGGCATTTTGATATTTACAAAAAAATATATAAAAGGTTGTTTTTATGAGAGCCAGTGAACTATGTTTTTTGAAAATACCAGCATAAGGCATTTTTCTCACCAAATGGTTAATGTTTAATGCCAACCTACTGGATAACAACAGTTAAAGAGAACCTTTCATCTGCCTATACATGTGCCGCATGTAATGGGCAGGGCTGCACAAGCGCTGGGGCACTTTACTTTTTTTTTGCTAGCCTCCTCCGTTATTTAGTTATTGGTGCTGTTCTATTTGGCCCCTGATATTTAAATAACCCCCTGAACTGTCAATGGGGCGTGTTTTTGTCTATACCGTGATTATGGGTTTCACCACAATTGCTGTAAGGCTGCAGCATTAAGGGCAAGTGTTAACTTGCATTTTGCTATGGTGCGGCTCTCTGCTACCCCATTACCACCCCATGTGAATGTACTCCAAAAACTTGTACTGTGATGTACCCACCCCAGCCATAGAAGGCTTTACGGAGAGGGCTCTATTCTGACTTCTAGAAAGTAAAAAGTCAGGCTCGTCTTGTTGTTGCTGGCCGTTGACTTTAGGTACTAGCTTCTAGACCTGGCTAAGAATTGATGTATATGCAGCAGTTTATTGACTTTTTGTCTTCTGAATTTTCTCGTTTTAGGGACCATAAAATGGCCCTCCTTCAGATGTCTACTGTGGAAGAAGCTATACAGGCATTGATTGACCTCCACAACTACAACATTGGTGATAATCACCATCTGAGAGTTTCGTTCTCCAAGTCTACCATTTAAAAGAAGGAAAAAAAGCTGAAAAACAAACAGAGCGTCTGGGTTTTATGGCATTGTTCAGTGTATTGTCACCAATAGACTGGTCTCCACTTTTCTGAACAGAGTCTATGTTGTTCTTCACTCTGTTTTATCATTCCTTGGTTCATTACTTTGATTTAAAATGCAGTTAACATTTAGCTGCAAAGGTTGTAGAAGGTGACTAGGGAAGCCATTTGTGTTTTAAGTTTCCATTTCAACTTCTTTTCTTTGTTTTTTTTTATCCATGGACATGTGCCTTATGAAAATTGTGTATTTTTTTTCCTTAAGTGTTACCATTTTAGAACACAGGTGAATCATCATGGGCACATTGTTACATGTGTATAAATACATTATGCACCAGGAGATGTGTAAAAAGGTTAAGCTTTGGTTCTATTTTCCCTCTTTTTTTTTTTTTTTTTCCTTACCCTCCTCCCAAAACCCCTCTCCCTCTGTTACTTTTTAGTTGCCCTGTTACGTGTGGGTTTCCTGTTAAAATTAAATCCTGTGTTTTTTGTTTTTTTTTTCCCTTTTGGCTACACTATAGAAAACTTTGTGGAATCTTAACCTTTTTGCACATACTCTTGTGAGACGTATCATTTAAATGTTGGCACTAAAGTAATGTCTTGTTTGTGGCTGAATATTTTCTGTAGTTTTTGAAGTTGACATGACTGATGTGCATTTAACTATATATTGCCATCTTCTGTTTGTAATTCTACTTGGATATAGTTGTGGATTTCTGAGCATGTGCAGACTGGTCAAGCAATTTCAGAAACAGGTGCATGTGTTTTTACTATGGCAGGGAGAGCCTTCGACAAATGAAGAGAATAGTGGCAGTTTTTGATAACTGACAACCAGGTGGGACCAAAGTTTATGTGCCTTTAGTCTTAATTTTCCTTGCATTGTAATATTATGTTTTAATAAAGAACTTCAGAAATATTTTGTATTTAGAAACAGACCGGACTTATAGACATGGCTCAGAATCTACAGGCTGCAGTCAAGATAACGGCTTCTCTTTTCACTGAGCCGTTAACTTGATTCTGTTCAGGACAAGTACATTTTTTTAAAATTTGATGTATTTGGTTACAATCCATAGATTCGGTTTATGTAGGAAATAAATGGTCATGTATATTTTCTATTAGTTGAGTTTTTACATCTTTAGAAATGTAAAATTCAGTCTAGTTTGGTTGCGGCACAATTAAAAATTAATTTTCTAACAAAGTTGGAAGGTTTGACGGTGGTTTTGATTTCATCTTGTGTGTATTCTGCTTACCTCTGTAGCATGCTCAATAAACACTTCTGTAGCTCTGTATTCTCTCTTCTGTCTCTCTCTTGCTGCCTCTTCTTTCCTCAGCTCTGTTTCTTTCTATTGTGCTTCTAAATTCACACTTCTCTACCAGGGTGGGAAATATTTACATCTTCCTTAACTGGCATAAAAGGCTTTCATAACACTTATGTGCCGAGAATAAAGATTTGATCCAAGCAAAGCAAGCTAATCCTTTCCCACTCTGTTGAAAATCCTGCTTTTATAGACCTTTTATGATTGTTTCATTTTAGATCTCTCATTTTCTAACTTGCCCGCTCCATTCCCCTTTTTCTGGTTTGATCCCCTGCATCTATTGACATTGAAATAGAAAAATAGTTTCCCTAATTTTATTGTTTAAAAGTTCAGACTTTAAAATCTCATCCATAAAAGAAAACTCCCCCTTTTTTTTTTTTTTTCGATAATTCAGTGGAAAATATATACACAAAGTTGAGAAACTGTAAAAACTTTGATTTACGTGACTTTTGCAAATTTGAGCTAAATATCTTTATATCAACCGTAGGTAAAGTAACCATTCTGCTGGTTTTTAGAAGCTGTATGTGGGTTTTATCCATGGTCAAAACACATTCATCGGACTGTATGTGTCCACCTTTGGACATCATTGCACAGTTAGCATAAAATTAAATGGGTTTTCTCTTCATTAGAAGTGCTGGCATATTTCTAGTATATGCCATCACTGCCTGATCGGTGGGGGGGGGGGGGGTCTGACTGCCGAGACCCACCAATTTTCAGAATGAAGCGCGGTTTCTCCTTTATAGATTTTTCCTTGCACGACACCACTCCGGCTTTCTGGCTGTGCAGGGTAATACAACACAACTATGTGGCAGTTTCCTGAAAAAATAAATTAAAAGCTGAAGGGTCCTCAGTCCCTTCATTATTGGGATCAGCAGGGGTCCCAGAGTCTGACCCCCACTGATTATAATGTTATGGCATGTCCGGATTTAACACAGGCCGTTACTTCAATGCAGAGATCTATATATTCTACAACGTTATTCAGCGCTTATTGGCGCTCAGAGGCGGCCATACCTTTTATCTACTGTAACTGTGAGTGGTCAAAGATCCCATAATTCACTGCTGTCTGATGACCGGAATCCAGCAGAATATTAATTGTAATTTTCCGTCCGACAAAACTGATAACTAAAGTGTCCGTGAAATCCAGTGACTTGTAAAGACTGCTGGTAATAAGACTAATAATGATTTTCAAATTTGGTTGGTTGGATGGTTTTTGCTCTGGCGTTGAACCTGAGCCTATTAGAATGATTGTAATTAATGGGTTAAAGCCAGGCTTTTAAACTGACCAGAAGTACAGATTATTTGGCCAATATAACGATATAGTATTACCACGTATATGATCTATAAATGTTAAAGTTATTAACATTCAAATATTTTCTGCCTGTGTTCGAAATGTCTTTCCTATGTAGGTAAAAAACTGCTGAATAGCCAATAGTTCAGATAACAAAGTGGGCACAATCCTTCTTAAAGCCATGGAAAATCTTTGCATAGTATGAAAAAAACGAAGTATCATTGCCCAGATTTAAAAGTAATAGAATTTCACCAACTTTATGTACATCAAGTGCAAATGTAGACTGACCGTGGATATATCCGTATGTAATAAACTCACCAATAAATGAGTTCAAAAATAAAACTTGTAAGATTTACCTTCGGGCACGGCATGTCCAATAAATGAATCTCCATGAGGCTGATGGAATTTGCAGGAAAATAAGAATCTATCTGCACCCAGGAGACTGACATCTGGGAAAGAAGCTGTCTAAGATGCTTAGAAGGTCAATGAGATGCATATCTTAGCAGCCGTAGCTTCTTGACCAGATCACTAACAATTCCATGTCTGATTGGTTGACTTTCATTTTGAACTTTTCCAGCATTAACATTGGGGAAGGGATAGAGGAAAAAAAAATAAAAAACAAACAAAACTGCAATTTAAAACACCCATTCAACAGATTAGTGTTTAAGATGTAGAGAGGAAAAGGCAAGTTAACATTGCATTAAATGTTGTTTTTTTTCCCCTAGGACTTTGATATTGATGGCCTATCCTATCACTATCAGATTGGTGAGGGTCAGACTCCTGACACACCCACCGATCAGCTGACTTAAAGGGGTCGTGGCGCTCGTCAGGCACAGCGCTGTATATCTGGTAGTGGCTGTGCCTGGTATTGCATCTCTGTCCTATTCACTCAAATGTGTGGTGCTGTGCCTAGTAAACAATGAAGGGTACGCGATGCTGACCGGAGCACCGCGGCCCGTTCACTCAGCTGGTGGCGGTGGCAGGAGTTTGATCCTTGCTGATCTGGTATTGATGGCCTATCCTGGAAAACCCCTTTAATGTCCTAAAGTGATGGAGTTCATGGAGAATTTTGTTTGCCATCGTTCCTCCAAGTTTCATGTTCACAGTTCATTTGGGTTTTTCCTGAATAGCTTCCATTTGTAGTTGTAACTACACTACCTCCCTGCACTCATTATTTCATATGCGACTTAAAACATCAGTATAGGACTTGCTTTGTCCCCTCTATCAACATTCATTACCTGGGTAAATTTGTACCTTCCTCAGTCTTTACCTTATACTATGTCTTGCCGTTTTCTCTACTATTTGCCTCTACGCTATTTTTCTATCTGAAATCTATATTGCTTCTTCTATAACTTTCCCTACTGCATACAGCTCTACTGTTACGTCTTTCTCTTATTTCAATGAATCTACAAAATTATCATCATGTATTTTAATAGGATTATTGACTCCAACAAAGTTTATAAAATTCTGATATACTGTAGCTGCAAGGGAGAAGTGGGGTTTCAATACTACTTGCCCCCTCTGCCCCTTCTCTGCTTTTAGTAGTTTAGATTTCTGTGAATGTCCCCAATAGGGCTTTATACATGCACGCGCTGCAGAAACCACCCCATTCAGATGTAAATAAAGGATATTTCAGTCGCAGAAACTGATTGGATTCAAAAAAGAAAATAATAATAGGCCGAAGAACCTCTTTGCAACACTTCTAATATTAAAATGGCACCTATTACATAAGACACTTGGTAATAAAGGAAATACATTGACGAAGGTGGCCAATACTTGTACCGTAGAATAATACTTTTTAGGAAAATTAGATTTTTACACTACACAAGTTCCAGCATATCTCCTTTTTTCTTTTTTTTTTTTACATTTATTCCATGTAGAATTATGAAATCTAGTATTTTATATGAATATAGTATGGTAGAACTATAGACATTTTTGGTGGGTGAACACATGTAATCCATTCTGTTGCCTTGATTGGCAATGGATACCTGAAATACAGCATTCAGTTTTATGTCACGGATCTTCTGTTGGAAGGAGCTTCATTCCTGATTTACTTCCTGCTGCTTATATTGCACCAACTTTTTCTACGGTGCTTTAGAGAGTGTCATCATTCATTTAAGTCCCTGTCCCCAATGGAGCTCACAATCTAACTTCTGTACCTCAGATACAGACGGCTTATTTTCGGCCATTTTTGGGGCCTTGAGCGGCCGAAAACTGCCAGCAGAACGCCTCCAAACATCTGCCCATTGATTTCAATGGGAAAACGGCGTTCTGTTCCGATAGGGTTTTTTTTACGCGGCATTTTGAAAAAACGGCACGTAAAAAGACGCGCCGTAAAAAGAAGTGCGTGTCACTTGAGACGTTTTTGGAGCCGTTTTTCATTGACTCTAGAAAAACGGCCGTGTAAAACACTAGTTTGCTTAAAAAACGGCCGAAAATCAGGAGCTTTTTTTCCCTTTAAAACAGCTCCGTGTTTTCAGACGTTTTTTGTTAAGCGTGTGAACATGCCCTTAGGCCTGATTCAGACAAACGTTGAGAAACTCGGACGTGAGAAACAGCAGTTTTTCACGTCTGCGCTGCCCTTGTGCGGGTCCCATTTTCACGGATCCCAATAGACTTGAGGGATCTGTGAAAATGGCCGAAAATAGGAAATGTTCTATTTTTAAATGGACCCTTCACACGGTCCGTTGAAACAGCGGCTGTGTGTGAACGGCCCCAATGAAATACATGCATCCGTGTGACGACCGATGTTTTAACAGCCATCACACGGACGTATTCTACGTTCATCTGAATAAGGCCTTGGATTAATTTGCTTCCAATGAAATTAACATGATCAGTAATCGTGGGTTTTTTGTTTTGTTTTTTTTTCAAATGAAGGAAATATTGGGATAACATACGGCCCTGGACCCCCTCGCTGCAAGGCAAAAGTGCTGACCACTGATCCACCACGCATTATTTCATGTAGTGAAACCATTCTAATGTCCTGAACAAGTGGATCATGCTGGTTTCCTGTCTAATGGGAGGTGTATGCCAGTTGATATAGCAGGATGTGCACCTGCAGTCTTAGTGCTGATACCATTTCTTGTGTTAAAGGCATAATCCAAGCAAAACAAAGAAAGGCACAATTAGATATTGACTCCAAGATTTACCTAACCGCCTCATTATTTCATTTGCATTGTTTTTGTATTTCATTGGTAGGCCCGTCACTTTTACTATAACTAACATGAGCTACGAATTCACTTTGTGGCGCGCAGACACCCCAAGATGCAACAAATGTATTACAAATCTAACATCTTGCTCCAGAGGGCTTCAGTCTAAGGGTATGTTCACACGACAGCTTCCATTACGGATGAAATCACTGAGCTGTTTTCAGGAGAAAACAGCTCCGGAATTTCAGACGTAATGGCATGTTGCAGGCGTTTTTCGCTGCGTCCATTGCGGACGTAATTGGAGCTGTTTTTCTATGGAGTCAATGGAAAACGGCTCCAATTACGTCCCAAGAAGTGACATGCACTTCTTTGACGCAGGCATCTTTTTTACCGTCGGCGCAGAACATCGTAAAGCCCATTCAAATGAATGGGCAGATGTTTGCCGGCACATTGGAGCCGTATTTTCGGACGTAATTCGAGGTTAAAACGCCCGAATTACGTCCGTAAATAGGGTGTGTGAACCCAGTCTAGGGGTATGCTCAGACGGCATAGGTTTGAGGCAGAAAAATACAAGGCTGATTTTAAGAGAAAACAGTCTCTGATTACGTGTTTTTTTGAGTCGATTTTCAAAACGTTTTTGACTTTTGAAGCGTTTTTGGAGTGTTATTTGAGGTGTATTTTGGAAGCGTTTTTGGTATGGTCAATGGAAAATCAGCTTGTAAAACATTTTAAGAACTAACCTACCCTAAGGGTATGATCACACAGCTTATTTTCAGGCATATTTTTGAGCGTAAAACGCTCATATTACGCTCCAAAATACACTTGAAATATGGCGGCAAACTGCTTCCTATTGATTTCAATGTGAAATACACAAGTTCACGAGGCATATTTTTACGCTGCTGAATTAAAAAAATAGCTCGTAAAAATAAGTTTGTAAAAAAGTGACGTCACGCCTTGAAGCATTTTACTTTGACGGTACAAAAGACGCTTTGAAAATACGCTTCATAATACGCTTGAAAAACACTTGCAAATATCTAATCAGCTTCACAAACGCCTGGATATAGAGGCTGTTTCCTTTCTAAATCAGCCTGGTATTTTTCAGTCTCCACAGCTGTGGTACCTGCACCCATCACCAGACCGGTGGTACCCAAACCCCCTCCCACCTGGTAAGGCGGCCGACAGCTTTCTTGGCTGCTTCTATAACTATCAAAGGAGACAGTCGGGCACCAATTGATTCTCTGCCTGGATCCAGCAGTTTCCTGACCAGCCGAGATGTGGTCGGGTGACGGTAGGTGCAGGTCCCAGAGCTAGAACCTGCATCTGTCAGACATTTATGGTATGTCCCATGGATATGCCATACATGTCTTCGATGGGAATAACCCTTTAACCGCAGCTTATTACAGTGCCTTATGAAAGTATTCAACCCCCTTGGTGTTTTTCCTGTTTTGTTGCATTACAACCTGGAATTAAAATTGATTTTCAAGGGGTTTGTACCATTTGTTTTGGTTGATGAACTTCCACTGAGTGACATTGAGTGTATCTACCGAAACAAAAAAATGCATGTAAGAATTACAACAAGAACGGACCGTGTGAACCCAGCCTAACTGACGCAAACAATAATTTAGACAAAAAACTTAAATATGCATAAATATTCACCCTCTGAAAATCAATATTTTGTCGAGCACCTTTTGCTGCAATTTCAGATGCAAGTCTCTTGGGGTATGAGACTATTCGTTAATAACATCTATACACTGGGATTGTTGCCCGTTCTTCCAGGCCAAACTGCTTTAACTCCTAGTGAGATGAGTTGCTTTGGGGTCCGGTATATTCAAGTCATGCCATAGATTCTCAATTGGATTGAGGTCTGGGCTTTGAGTAGGCCATTCCTAGACATTTAAAGGTTTCCCCTTAAACCACTCCAGTGTAGCTTTATATTACAAAGCACAAGAAAAGAGTCCAATACTATCATATATCTAAAAATACCATACTTTATTAAATAACATTAAAATGCCAACTATAAAAGCACAGATCTAAAAAGAGGACTCAAGTAAAAAAAATCACATTGTCACAAAAACAGGTGGCTGGTAGTAATCCTGACCATACCATACAAATACAGTAGTGTAAAAAAAAAAATGTGAGTTTTAAAAAAGCAAATAAAGCGCAAAATCATAACAAATTTTATTTGCCTTAATGCGCTGGAAATGTATCTAGTTTGTGTTAATCCTTTAGGCCTCAGGCCCACTTCAGTTATTTTCTTCAGGGTGCGACCCATTTTTTTAAGTGATAGCATCCTGACCCATTCATTTCTATGGGGCCATGCACACTTTCGTAGTTTATACAGGTCTGTTCCATCAAAACTAGTGCATGTCCTACTTTTGTCCATCATTCAGTGACTGGGGCACATTGAAGTCTGTGGGTTCATCAAAAAAACGGACGGCGCACAGAAGACATCAATGATCCGTTAAGCAATGGCAGGGCGTGCCAAAGTTCCCTGCGTCCAACACACAATATGGATTTTAACTGACCGTTTAAAACGGAAGACAAACAGAAAGAAGCACAACATCCATTTAAAATGGAACGGACGCGGAGTGACAATGGAAACCACACGGATGTCACAATGGACACACAGATCCGGTTTAAACGGACGTGAAAACGGTGAAGGATGTGTGCATGAGGCCTAACAGAAAGTAAAGAAAAAGGCTGTTAAAAAAAAATAGCAGTGCCCGCATTCTTCTTCAAAAATGCCAAAATTTAATTTTTAAACTGAAAAAATGTTTCAGATTTCACTTTACTGAACTAATATTTAGTGACATAACCATTGTTTCTGAGAACTCCTTGACATCTGTGTTACATGGAGTCGACCAACTTCTGGCACTTCTGATCAGGTATCCAGTCCAGGAAGATCGGACGACATTCCACAGTTCTGCATTTTTGGGTTTTGCCTCATAAGCCATATTTTTTATGTCACCCCACAAGTTCTCAAAGGGATTGAGGTCAGGGGATTATGCTGGCCACTCCATTACCTCAATACTGTTGATCTCCTAAAGTATTTTGATATGTTCAAACTGATCCATGATCCCTTGTAGGCGATAAATAGGCCCAACACCGTGGTACGAGAAACATCCCTATATTATGATTTTTGCAGCACCATGCTTTACTGTCTTCACAGTGAACTGTGGCTTGAATTCCGTGCTCGGGGGTCGTCTGACATACTGTCTGCGGCCACTAGACCCAAAAAGAAAAATTTTGCTTTCATCAGTCCACAAAATGTTGCGCCATTTCTCTTTGGGCCAGTCAATGTGTTCCTTGGCAAATTTTAACCTATTCAGGACGTTTTTTTTCCAACAACGGGACTTTGCGGGGAGTTCCTCCTGGTAACTTGGCTTCACTGAGGGTATGTTCACATGGCCCATTTTCGGCCGTTTCTCAAACCGTAAACGCCTGAAAAACGGCCGAAAATTCGGAAGCAGAACGCCTCCATACATCTGGCCATTGATTTCAATGGGAAAAACCGCACTCTGTTCCAACCTGCCGTTTTTCTACAAGGCTGCGTAAAAAAATGGCCGCGAAAAAGAAGTGCAAGTCACTTCTTTGGACGTTTTTGGAGCTGTTTTTCATTGAATCTATAGAAAACAGCTCCAAAAACGGCCGTGAAAAATGCGAGTGGCTTAAAAAAACGTCGCAAAATCAGGAGCTGTTTTCCCTTGAAAAACAGCTCCATATTTTCAGACGTTTTTAGTCTAGTGTGTGAACATACCCTTAATAGTCTTCTGATTGTAGCAGTACTCACTGGTAACTTCAGATCTTCTCTGATCTTTCTGGAGGTGATCATTGGCTGAGCCTTTGCCATTTTGGCTATTCTTCGATCCATTTGAACAGTAGTTCCCCGCTTCCTTCCGCGTCTTTCAGGTTTTGGTTGCCACTTCAAGGCATTTGAGATTATTTTAGTTTAGCAGCCTATAATTTGCTGCACTTCTCTATATGTTTTTCCATTTCCCATTTTTCCCAGTATTTCAGAAGGAAATGCACTATAACTAACATGTAACATTTGCCACCCTCCTACCTTAAATAGGGGCCAAAATTGACACCTGTTATTCCACAGAATGAGTGACTTTACCAATTTAACTCCTCTTCTATTATTTTGAACAAGCCCCTTACAATTAATTATTCAATTACTCAGAATGAGCGCCATTCATGACCTAATTGTTGGCTTTGGTTTTTTTCTACTATACTTACAAGCAAATTATTTGCTATGTAGAAATATCACCAAAAACATTGAGTTATCAGGTTAATGATGTTGGGCTGCTATTGTTTTTTTTGTTTTTTTTAACTACTGCATATATCATTTGTTTAGCACAATTTTGTATCCGTATCTCATGGAGAGGACAATGGGGAAGGTACCAGACATATACACCGTGCTGATAAGTAAACCATACACTCTATCCTACCATGGGTCACCAGGCATCAGTGAAAAGTAAAATATATGTATATAGCCTAAAGCAGAAATGCCTATAACAGCAATCACTCAGTAATATAAATAATCTAATTTACCCCTATTTTATACCCTGTGAACTGCAAACACAGGTGTGCAAGATCCAGAGATGGTGCCAGTGGTCTCTCGGCGCATGGGCCCAGCTTGGCCAGAAGTGAGGCACTCCCTCTGCGTTTCCGGTCCTCGGTGGTGTGGCGCATGCCTGAGCCCCTGATGTGTCATTGGGGGCCCGAGTATGTGCGCATGTTTCCCCTTAAATTACTCCATTGCAGCTTTATCAGTTTAGGGTCATTGTTTTGCTGTAAGGAGAACCCCTGTCTGAAATCAAACGTCGCAGTCCAAATGCATTTACTGCTTAGTTAGGATCATGGCAAAAAACGCATGTTGATTGCAACGTGAAAACCCAGACTTAAGATTTTGCTTTACAAATGAACAGTCCCAGCACAACTGATTTTCATAACGAAGTATCCCCTGGTTCCCACATGTTACTACTATCAACCATTTTATATGGGAAACTTTCTTTATCTAATACTCATAATTTTAGAAAAATAAAATCTTAGAATTTTGTAAAACATCAAACCTTTTAAAGCAATCCAATATTTTGTAGGCTGGAAGGCAGAAGAAGAAAACGTTGGACTTGATTTGATTATGTCTTAATCCCAATTCCAACCCCACTATATTTCTTCACATTGTGCAGTAGCGCGAGGTGATTGTGGGACGTGTGGTTTTACCTTTTTCATTAAAATTCATCTCTTGCTCTGACTTTTTATTCACCGTCCATTAAGGTAACATAATTAAATCAGCAATTTTGTAACTTGTGCTATGTTAGTAGACATTATGGTAATCACCTGCATGACATTGCTCAGCCAGGTGAGCCGGTTTAAAATGTAAATAAGTTTAGAGCCCATGAATTTAGCTGATGAGGAGCAAAATTTAATGTTAATTGATTTATTGAAATATTTCTCGTTAGTAATTGACCTAAAAACTGTTGTTTATGATATTGTTTATGTATTTTTGTTTAGAATCTATTAATGAGGTCTTTAGTAAGTATTCCCTTATAGAATGACCCTTTGATACAAGCTTTATTTCTGGTGTAGAAGTTTGCCAAAGGGGTTCTGGGGTAATTTTTCCTATGTTTAGTGCAGTGCTGTAATGAATATGTTCCAAGAGGTTAAAGCATTTTAATATGTACATTTATGCAAAGAAAAGCTGTGCTTTAAAAGCAAAAATCTAAATTAAACATTTATCTATAATTTCGTATGAATGGAGCATAGTGGCACAAACCAGGACAGATGGGCACAATGCTTGTTTCTTCATTTCCTTCTCATACACTGTAGATAGCGTCGTGTTAGCGGCAGAAAGTGAGTGCGGTTCCATGTCTCTCTATGTTGCGTGTTTGTGGGATCCTGCACAAACCCGCAGTGTTGCCAAACTGAACGAGGAGGAGGTAGCTGCCCGGTCTGCGGGAGCCGGACCGTGAGAGGGCCAGAGAGTGCCGGGAGCAGTGCCTGGGTCAGCGGTGTCCGTCTGTGATCCTGTGGGGCTGCCGCGCTGATAGCCGGGAGTAGCGTCCTTGCAGAGAGAGTAGGAGGCAGAGAAAGTGCCAGGAGCGGTGTCCAGGTCAGTCATCCGGCGAGGTTGCCGCGTTGAGAGAGTCGGAGGCAGAGAGAAAGAAAGCCGGACCGTGGTAAGGCTGCCAACTTAAGAGAGGAGGAAGGAGAGAGGAGGAGGTGGTGAAGGCCCTCAACAGCAGAGAGCAGAAGGCTACATACCGGATCAAGAAAGTTCCGGAGATGGTGCTCTAAAGGAGTCCCGGAGGCAGCAAACCGGTCCTAGAAAGAATGGAAGGTGGAGGTATGGTCCTGGAGAGTGTGGATGGGAGAGCAGCTGGCCATGGTCACGGTGCAGGAGGCATGTTGGAGGATGACACCGCACCTGGTGCAGGGATCTCTGATGTCAACTATGCCTGTCCCACCAATACTGCCGACACAGAGACTGACAAGGAGAGTAGTGCAAAGGAGGATGGAGGGATTGGGAGGGCTGCTGATCAATGCTGCCTCCTGTGTTTTCCTTGTTGCCCCTATTAATGATGCCACCTGGGAGGTTTGATCCTGTATTCCGCCATTTCGACTGGGGAACACATTGGATGGAATAGATACTAAGGTCGTTGAACGTCTGAAGGGACATCCGTGCTATGGAAGGACACAGGAAAAGGCTGATGTTGATTTTATACCCAAAGCACAGACTTTTAATAATTTTATTACTGTTAGTATGGTCAGAAATATTGTGATTAGATATTCTAGGAGAGCGTTATTGGGGATAGGAAATAATATGCCAAAGTCTGTTACTTCATTTAAAAAGGTTCTTATTGAAATATGTCGGCCTTTTAGGGGTTGTAGGGCAGGGCGTGAGGTAAGGGAAAAAAGGAATCGGTATAAACCAGCGGTTCCCTAGATATTAATGGGGAATATACGATCGATAGGTTGCAATGGGGATGTTTGTCCGTGATGTTAGGGAATGTTGTCTTCTTGCTTTTACGGAGATGTGGCTGCACGATGCTATCCCGGACACAAGTATTGGAGTCCCTTCGGTTTGAAGTTGCACGAGTTGGTAGAGATTTTAAGAGTACTGGGAAGAAGAAAGGGAGTGGTGTGGTATTGTATAGTAATAGGCAGCATCAACTTATATATTATACAATTATAAAATAAAAAATATAATAGTACTCACCAGTTAAATCCTTCGCTTCTCCAGCACTGATGCTATGGCTGTCCCCTGCAGTTTCTTTGTTTACTTTCCAGGAGCGATGATGTGCTGTATCGGCACGTTACCGCTGCAGCCAATCACTGACATCGGCGGTGATGCCCGTAAGTATAAACAAAGACCACCAGAGCGGCGGGGGATTTAATAGATAAGTGTTGTTTGTTTGTTTTTTTGTAACACTTGCTGCTGCCAGTTTTATTTTTTTTATTTTTATCTTGGACGACCCCTTTAATTTTGATGGATTCAGATTCTGACATTAATTCTATATGTATGTCATTGACATGACATCCTTTGTTCTGCTGCGGGATTAGCCACTGCCAATATAATCTGGTGGCGGCTTGTCTCCCTCTCACCATTGAAATAAGCATTCACGCATAGCTTGATTTATGGGGAGGTCATGAGAGATAACTGTCGACTGAATGATGGTTTGGCCAACAGTTATCAGCAGAAGTTCATAAATAGGGGTCACTGATCACCACAATCTTACTGTAGTTTGATCAGCACTCGTCGTAGTTATGGGGATTTTTGTTCTGCTCCGTCCAGTTTCATTCTTTGCTTTGATTGCTTCTGTAATGGCGCTTTCCATGTTTCATTCAGTCCCGTTCTTACGCAATCATTCCAATAGACAGGATATTATAATATTGTTCTGTTGTTTTCTTGATCTAAGGCTCTGTTCACATCTGCGCTAAGAATTAGGAAAACAATGGTGTCTGATGGACCCCTTTGAATTAATGGGTTGTATTGGGTTTCTGTCAGGGTGTCCGTCATTTGACCGGAAAAAATAGCGCAGCCTTCTTCATTTTTTTTTCCAACAGTATTGATGTAATCTACGATGGAGGCTCCAACACAAATGTGAACAGAGCCTAACTCATGTAAGAGATGTCCCTTTGAGAAAAACCTACTAATAGTATCTTGCAGATTGTACAATGATCAGATGTAAACAGGAAATACAATCTTCCCAATTTAAATCAGACTATTAATCCTAGATGAACATCTGACTGGCTGTGGGATCTGGAGCAGCTGCATACTAAAAGCGTTGTGTCTGGGCTGTTACCACTTGGCATTCATATAAATGATGATGATACTTTTGGCAATAGTTGCACTTGAATGCCAATAGCCTGTGGTGTGTTCTGTTTTAGTAAACCTATTCATTGTTCAGAGACTTTTTAATGGTTGCATTAATGCTCACTGTTTTGCCAAATGCATTATGGAGTATGGCCAGAATGGGGGAATATTTGATTCTTTTATAGTGTTAACCCCACACACTTGTCACTGTGTGATTATGTGAGGTATAAGGATATCTTTGGAACGGAGCAGTGGTAGGCAATCTGCGACTCTCCAACTTGTATTGGGTTTTATTTGTGCATTATAACCCATTAAGCCAAGATAGCTCAGTAGGTTTACCAGCAGTTCTATCAAAAATTTTAGACAACACATTGTGATATTATCATGAGTTGTGCCAAATGTCAAACTCGTCTTTGCTGCACTGACAAGTGCCTACAAGATGTATTCATGCCCTTGAAATTTTTCACAGTGGATTTTTGAATTAGGTTTCTTTTAACACATACAAAAAGAAAAAGATTCTTTATTGTCAAAGTGATGGCACATTGTGTATTATATTGTTTGTATTTACACATTGCTGTGTTTTGTTTTTGTTTTTTTGCAAAATGTGGCAAAAACTCAAGAAATTACAGCAACCTAAATCAGGGCAACATTGGAGTCATGGAGATCTACCAAAATAAAATGGAAGTTTCCTAAGATCTACCACTCGGTCACAAACTGTACTAAGGAAATGCAAGTGCTTGTAGCACCCTTATTGTCTTGTCTGTTTTTTTTACTTTTTCTTCTTTAATAATGCCACCAGAGTGCCACCATAACAGTATCACCACAGTTTTCCTATTATTAGACCTGTCACAAAGCCACCATTAACAATGCCACCAAAGTGCCTCCATATTCAGTGTCACTAGAGTGCCCCAATTTACAGTGCCACCATAGTAATCCTATTAAAATTGCCACCACAGTGCCCCCATTAACAGTGCCACTAAAATGCCCCTGTTAACAATGCCACCACAATAGCCACATTTACAGGCCCACAGTTGTGCCCAACTAACCCCTTCCCAACATCGGAGACAGGGTGGGGGAGTATAGAGCGGGCTCATAGGCTGAGCCCGCTCCATAGAACGATGGTGTCAGCTTTATGTAACAGTTGACACTTTAGTGTAACGAGTGGGATCCTGCTTGTTTAACCCCTTAGATGTCGCGGTCATAAGTGACCGTGGTATCTAAGCCGTTAGAAACAGAGGGGCGGACCCGTCTGACGTGCCAGCGCACCCTCCCCACACGCGACGCGGGGTGTTAATGGTTGGCATGGCAGCCTGGGGGCCTAATATGAGACTGTCATTAGTAGGGGGATTAGTAAAATAATGTTAAATACAGTTAAATAAAAAAAAAATTATATATAAAAAAACTAAAAATATAAAAAGTTTTAAAAAAAACATTTTCCCCGTAAATAGGAAAATATTGTCCAAACTATTACAATATAAAATGATTTAACCCACACGATGAATGCAATAAAAAAAAAATTAACCGCCAAAATCGCTGTTTTTTTGGTCACTTCATCTCCCACAAAAAGTTAAATTGATCAAAAAGTATCATGCACCGCAAAATGGTACCAATGTAAACTACAGCTTACCCTACAAAAAAATAAGCCCTCATACCACCCAAATTGACAGAAAAAATAATTATAAGAAATTATTATAATATGGCGACAAAACACACATTTTATTTTTAACAATCAGTTTTTTCCTTGTAAAAGTGGTAAAATATATAAAAAAAAACTATATAAATTTGGTATCTCTGTAATCATATTGATCCACAGAAGAAAGTTAACATGCCATTTTTACTGCATGGTGAATGCCGTAAAACGAAACCCCCCAATTTTTCCAATTCGACACCACAAATAAATTTTTGCCAGTTTCCCACTACATTATATGGTACAATAAATGGTGCCGTGAAAATCTAGAACTTGTCTCGCAAAGAACAACCCCTCATATGGCTTTATCGACAAAAGTTATAACTTTTGGAAGGTGGGAAGGAAAAAACGAAAGTGAAAATTCGAAAAATGTCTGTGGCGGGAAGGGTTAACAATGCACCCATAGTGCCTTCATTTACAGTGCCATCTGAGTGCCTTCATTGATAATACCACCAAAGTGCCCCCATTAACAATGCCACCACAGTGCCCCATTTACAGTGCCACCTGAGTGTCTTCATTGATAATGCCACCAAAGGACCCCCATTAACATTGCATCAAATTCCCCCATGTACAGGGCATCAGAGTGTCTTCACTGCCAACCAGCAGCAACTTACATGACTGTAATGTGGTTGCAGGTCCTTTATAAGTGGGAGGTTTTTCTTCTCCCTGGTGGAGCTGCAGCAATATGATAGGTGGTAGCAGGGGCGTAGCTAAAGGCTCATGGGCCCGGGTGCAAGAATTCAGCTTGGGCCCCCCTACAACTCCCCAACACCACCATCATCATCAGACCCCTGTGCGCGCCTATGCCCAGACGCCTTGCCCAACAGCCCCCATAGTATAATGCCCCCACACAGTATAATGCTCCCATAGCTTCCCCCACACAGTATAATGCCCCATAACGTATAATGCCCCCCCATAACAGCCCCATACCGTATAATGTTCCCCATATCAGCCCCCCATACAGTATAATTCCCCCATGCAGTATAATGTCCCCATCTTATCAGCCCCCATGTAGTATAATGCCCCTCCATCTTATCAGCCCCCATGCAGTATAATACCCCCATATGTGTATAATAGAAAAATAACATAATTACTTACCTATCCCCGTTCCCACTTCGGGTGGAGGATCCTTCGCCTCCTCCGGTGTGTACTATGAGTGACTCAGCGCAGGCAGGTGCGATGATGTCGCTACATCCCGCCTGCCTGCGTCCAGCCGCTCAAGGCACAGTGAATGCTGGATCAAGGAGATGTCAGCTGCTTGCTCCAGGATTGAATGGAACCGGGACCTCGATGAGTGACTCGCGACCACCCGGAGGTCTTCACACGAACCCCCAGGGGGACGCGACCCACAGTGTAGGGATGTCACGATACCAAAATTTGGACTTTGATACCGATAGGTCGTTTACTTTGCCAACAGTAAAAGTTCTTTCGTTTTCTAATGTGAGGCACGAGGTGTGATGAATTTTGAATGTGCCTCACATTAATAGTAATTAACCCCATGATGTTTCTCAGTCATAATGGGTTAATGTGTAAGGTACATGATGGTGTTAATTACTATTAATGTGAGGCACATTGAGGTTAAATTCATCATCGCACCTCGTGCCCCACAATAAGTGATAGAGGGCAGTTTGTTTTTTTTTACAGCGTACACATAATAAGTGATGTAGTGAGACTTATTTTAATGTTTATTGTAAAAAAGGTGTATGTGTATTTTTTTAAAATTGAACATTACTTTATGTTTTTACTTTATTTTTAAACTTTAATGTACCGGTATATATCTATATTACTGTACATTAGCCTGTGTACTGATAGTACACAGGCAGTTGTTAGGACATACCTAAGTATGCCCTAACAACAGGAAATATGGCAAGACAGCCCTGGGGTCCTTCACTGGACCCTGGGCTGTCTGCCCATATATGGTATGTCCCTCAATCGCGTCACAGGAATTCCCTGTGACATGATCTAAGGGGCATCCCCCCTTCTCACTTTCCCCTGAATGCTGCAGTCCGCTGTGATTGCAGCATTCAGGGGAATAGCGGCGGAGAGGAGAGGTTTCTCTGATCTCCGCCGTTATAGAGCGGGGCTGCGGCTGTGTAATACAGCCATTGCCCCGCTCCTGACAGGAAGTGCGCACATGGTCAGCATGAGGAGATGCAGCCGGCGCTGCACTAATGAGCGGCGGTTCAGGCACTGAAGACAGAACATGGGGGTGTTTTGTAGAGCGCCCGCCATATTCTGTCTTCAGTGCCGCAGATCATACTGCAGTTGATACACTGACAGAATAAAAAGGTTGATTCCATATAATAGAGATATCTGCAGCTAAAGAAGCCTTGAAGTCAGCAGATAGTTTAATAGGTACTTTTATTTAAAAAAAAAATATGGCGATGTGATTTCCCAATATGCACCTACGGGGTCTTGCTGCCCCATAAGCTTGCCGGTCCCATGATAACGGTTGCAGTAGAACATTATGCTTTACATCCAGCTTGTAGGTCCCTGGCTGCTGCCTAGGTCTTTGGCTCCTGCCCAGATGCTGACACGCACCAGTCCAGCACTGACACTTCATTAGGAACGCAGCTCTTCATATTGGGAATACATATCCGATTAGCCGTAAAACACATCATTTCTTTAAGTGTCGGTTTAACACCGCGCATCCCAACAGACTAATGTATTGTCCTATTAGCTTCTTATTTGTGTGATGTCAGGACTCAGGAGCGGGGCAGTGACTGTATTACACAGCCGCAGCCCCGCTCTCATAGTCATGTGTACTATACTGTATTGTGTTGTATTGTGCAGTTTGCGGTGGGGAGAGGAGGGGGGATCTGTGATTTAACGGCCCCCCCCCTCTCCACCGCAAACAGCTCAATACAACACAATACATTACAAGGCATCACAATACATTACATTACAATACAATACAAAACATTACATTACAGACTTCAGCTTACCTGGAGTCCTCCGCACCGACTCTTCCACTGCTCTGTCTGGAAGACGTGTCACGTGACAACACGGTCACATGGTACACTAAGTGTACCATGTGACCGTAACCAGGAAGTGCCGGCTTCACGGCACAGAAGATTTATTTAGGAAGTATGCTGTATGGCAACGGGGGCCCGTGGCCCCCCCAGGCTTAGGAGGCAACTGCGACCGCTGCGACCCCTATAGCTACGCCACTGGGTGGTAGGTCTGCAGCAGTGTAGTCTTATGTTGGAAGGGACCTAGTGTAATGCTGCTAACTGAACTGACGCTACAGTTGGGGAGCTCACCCCCTTCCCAAGCTCCTCTGCACTAGCAATATGTCGGCGCTTCATGGGGCTTCATGGTAACAAGTACACCCGGCACTCAGCACTGCAGAATAAACTTTATTCTGCCATACTGGCTGCAGCACTCACAATCTACTTGGCACTCGTCAACGATTGACTTGTCGATCACGATCTATGGTTTGTTGACCTCTGCCTTAAATCATCCCTAGAACAACCAATTGGATGTAGAAGTCACATAATTAGTCAAATGGAAATCACTACGTGAAGTCAAAGCTTTTCAAGAGATTGCATCATAAGTATACCTTGAAGGTTTGACTGTTGATAAATCGGTTTCTTGAAAAAACCAACACAATAAAGACAAATGAACATGCCAATAAACTATTTTACATTATTTTTGTAAAGTACTAGTTGGAATGAATTTCTATGCCACATAGTGCCCTATATCTGCCTTTCACAAAAACTTAGTGACCCACAAAGAAGTCACTAGTGAGGGATGCCGCCAAGAGATCTGTGACAAGTCGGCATGAGTTACAAGTTTATATCATTAAGAGACTAAGCTTGTTGTTTGGGTGCGTTACTAGTTGACCCTTTTTGGCAGAGTGAGAAAAGCCACTATGGTCACAACTCATATGACCTCTCATCAATAGTTTGTGAAAAATCATTTTGAAGACTCTAAAATTAAGTGGAAAAGGGGTTCTATGGCCTGATGAGACCAAAACTGAGCTTTTTGGATGTTAAAGAATGTAATATTTTGTGTAAACCAGACTGGAAACACCCTCTGTCCTGTAAAGCTTAATGGTGGCGGCATTATGGAGGGCATGAGAAGGTACAGGGAACTCCTGGTGGACAATTTTGGAAAGACTTGGATTTATTGTCCTGCAAGACAACAAACATAAACATAAAGCCAAAGTTGCAGAAGATTTTTAAACACCAATATCAATGTTCTGGGGATGTCCAGTCAAAACCTAAAACAAATTCCAGTTTGTCTCTGGATTTCAAAAAAGTTGTTAAATAGCTTGAAAAGTTTTATAGGAATGGAGGAAAAACTTAGATAGTTCTCCACAATACTCAAGGCTGTTATTGCTGCCAAAGTAAAGACTTATTTACATGGGGGATAGAACGCTCGTTCCCGATCATTAGTCTGTGTAAACATAGCAGCGATCAGCCGACAAACGAGCAAATGATCATTTGTCGGCTGATCGCATCTTTTATGCAGCCTTAGATATAATCGTTGTTGGCAGCACATCTCCCCGTGTAAAAAGAGAACGTGCTGCCAACAATATGCAAACTGTGTGGGGACTGAAAGAGCGTATTACCGATCGTTCACCCCCATACAGTTTGCATTAGCCCATGTAAAAGGGCCTTTAAACGAGTGCCGATCAACTTGTTATATCTTCGATAGGCAGTGTAAAGGGACCTTAGAAAAATTCATTTTTTACACTATTTTCAGGCATTTGAATATAATTTTCAGGGTTGGAATCCCCTTTAAAATCACCTGATATTTATCTTTTTTTCACTTGTGGTTTGTTAATCTGTAATCTACAGTTATTCTGTCCTTGATGTAATAGAATAGACCTCTACATGCACTGATTTCCTGCAGAGCCTGTGAAGACAGAGCTGAAGAGGCAGAACTGCAGTGGGGAGAAACCTGAACCAATGATCAAGCAGGAGGTGTTCTTCAGACTTCCACAGACTCCCTGTAGCCACTGTAGCTATAGCCGACAACTCTGCCCTAATGTAGCTATAGACCACAACTCTGCACTAAGGAAAGTAAATGGCAGGTAAGTATCACCTATAGGTACTGACTTACATATAATTTTTGGTCACGATTAAACATCCACTTAAATTGTTTTCCAACTACCACTTTCCTGTATAAGGTAAACCCTGCATTAATATAGGAATTTAATCCTCTTCTGTTTATGCTGTCAGTATACCATAAGTGCCATAGGGGGTGATGGGAAGAATAAATGGTGAACTGTTGGGGGACACAGAATCCCAAGACAAAATGTGGCGGAATGAGCACTTTTTATTAATCAGAGAGTAGACAGTGAACTTGAAAGATTGGTGTGAATATTATGCTGATAACGGATTAGTAAAGAAGATGTGACAATAAAATGAACCTTGAAGCGGTGACATGAGACTTAAATAATCCAGTGACAAGAAAACTGGCAAATGTGACAGACTATATAAGCAGTTGTGGGAAGATTATCAGAGTACAGGTGTTATAAAAAAAACAGGATAATACAAGAGATCAAAGCACAATCTGCTCTCGCACTGAATGATGTACGGACTCAATTTGTCTACAGACATTTCTAGCAGAGAGCAGAGATTTATGCTGAAGCTTAAAGGGTTATTCCCATCTCAGTGGATGTGCCAAAAATGTCTGATAGATGTGGGGCGCAGGTCCGGGACTCGCACCTATATCGAGAACTAGGGTCACCCAGTCCTGCCTGGTGAGGTGGCCGCCTGCTGACGAGTTGACCACAGATGTGCACGGTTTTCCCCATTCTGTTCAATGGGCGTTATGGATACAGTCGAGCAGTGCTGTGCAAAACCTGTGCAAAATCAATGGAAAGATTTATCAATAGTGTTGTAGGATTTATGCAGAACGTATGGAGAATTTGTTGAAAATCGCATGTTATGTACTTTTCTTGCCCTTACGCTACCTCATGGCTGGCATACATATACAGCAATATTTTTTTACCAAAAAATAAATAAATCTGGCAAATTTTTCCTCCTTTTAGCCGTGCCCATTTTTCACTTAAAAACGGTCAAGGTAGGTGTAAAATGTGTCTAAAATACATCATTCATGTGGTGCATGACTTGTTCTCCATTTTTTTGTTATAATTTACAACATGATTTTGCTTAGTTAATCTCCCCCAGTATGTGCACCACTTCTCCGATAACTAAATTGCAGAGAATAAGATGCTCATCAAACCAGTATGCCAATTGCCCTGGTGAATCGCAACCAGTAATTGTGAGCCATGGAAATTATTGTCGAAGTCCTTTAATGGTGGCAATAGGCCACCTTGTCTGACAGGCCTTTTGTCCATTGTGCAGTGTTAACTCATGGTACCACATACATGCATTTATTTATGGAAACTGGTCAAGGAATATTTTTTTTTTAAAAATGCAGATATATTTGCCGCATTTTTATCGGCTTAAAAAAGACCTGTCAGGCCCCTAAAAAAGCAAAATCACTGGCAATCCTTTATTCCTGCCTTACCCCTGATTAAAATAATTTTTTTTTTATCGCTCTACATGCCTCATATCCCCACAATCAGCCCCATTCATTTTGACGTCTGATCTGCTTATACATGAATAAATTAACAACCCGGCAGACTCCACCACCCAGTCCTAGACATCTTGGCGGTCCTCACCCCCCAGCATCAACGGGGTGTGAACCTGCGGTTCAGGGCTGGCTGGTGGAAACTGCCAGGTTGTCAATTTATTAATGTATTAGAATATAAGCCACCAAATGAACGGGGCTGATTGTGGGAGATCGGAGGAGATTTAGCTTTTTGAGGAACTGACAGGTCCTCCTTAAATTATTTGCCTGCATAAGCAAACGAAAAAAAGATTATATATATATATATATATATATATATATATATATATATATATATTTTTTTTTTTTGTTTATTATTGTTTTTATAATTATATTTAGTCTATAGTGTTCATTGTTATAGTTATATTTTTATTTTGTATATAAATAATTATCCCAAAAGATAACAAAGAATACATTTTTGTTTATTGTTCTTTTATTGCTATTTTGTATGTAGTGTTTAGGCTATTTTTTTTTTTTATTGTAATTTTTCTGCTCTTTTAAATTAGATCTCCCCTAGTGATGTCCTGTATGGTTCAAGCAAACACAATTTTTATATTTTAATATAAGAGTATAGTAAGATTTTATTTTAAATTATTATTATTAAAGAAATTATGCTTCATACAAAGAACTTCACATAATCTACAAAGAACTTTACCTAATCTACTTCTCGCTTTATTCAATTAAAGCTTTGCTCAGTGTCTAAATAGACCTGAAGGAGAAAGGATTCTGTTAAAAGCACAAAAGTAAGCTTAGAGTCTGGAGAGCTTATCAGAAGTGTGTCTATTTTAATAACTCTCTGATTAATGTGAATAACGTGTGGGTGTAGGAAGAAAGGAGGCTAATCTTTCCTAGCACTGGTGTCTCTGCAAATATAATTAAAAAGTGAGAAAGTATTGGTCAACAGGATTCCCATTGTTATTCACATCACTTTATATTTAGGTTTTTGTTTGCAGGTTAAAATATAATTCCAAATATTGATGCATTTTGAAATAGAGATTTATTTTATTATCCTCTGAGATACGGAGCTGCTTTACAGTTTGAAAATTAATCAGTTCTATTCCAGGCATTTAGAAAACCGTCCTTGCCCAATTATTTAGATTTTTACGTAGATTATTTGTTTAATTAATCATATTATTAAGGGTCTTGTGGTGCCCTATGGTGTCTCTGTAGGGCACCGTATTCTCTATATGAATCTGCTAAAAAAAATGAATGTGTGCCTCTATGTAAAATCCGGAGGCACACGCAGGTTCCGTTTAAGGGCAAAGCCCCACGTGGCGGAATTGCTCTTGAATTCCGCTGCGGACACTCCGCAGCGTTAATCTGCAGCGGACCCGTTTCTCCATTGCCTCCCCCTTCTTTTTAGTAGGCTTCATTTAGACGAGGCTGAAAATTCCGCTGCGGAGCATAGGCTGCGGTGCGGAATTTGGTGTTCGCAGCATACAATGGATGTTGCGGACTGGTTGCGGACTCATTGCGGAAGTTCTCCATTGACTTCAATGGAGATTCTAAATTCCGCAATGAAGTCTGCAGATGTCATGCACATGTTATGTGTGCTGCGGATGCGTATTGCTTTTTTAACATGACATTTCTTAATTCTGGCTGGACCTATGTATTTCTAGGTCTACAGCCAGACTGAGGAAGTCAATGGGGCTCCCGTAATTACCGGTGACTATGTGTGTGCACCCATAATTACGGGAGCGTTGCTAGGCGACGTCAGTAAATAGTCACTGTCCAGGGTGCTGAAAGAGTTAAGCGATCGGCAGTAACTGTTTCAGCACCCTGGACAGTGACTACCGATCACAATATACAGCAACCTGTGAAAAAATAGAAGTTCATACTTACCGAGAGCTCCCTGCTTCGTTCTCCAGTCCGGCTTCCCAGGATGACGTTTCAGTCTAAGTGACGGCTGCAGCCAATCACAGGCTGCAGCGGTCACATGGACTGCCGGATCATCCAGGGAGGTCGGGCTGGATGACGAAAGAGGGACGCGTCACCAAGGCAATGGCCGGTAAGTAGGAAATTCTTTTACTTTCACTAGGGAAAGTGCTGTCCCTTCTCTCTATCCTGCACTGATAGAGAGAAGGGAAGTACTTTCACCGCAATACGCAGCAGCCAGTCCACATCAATTTACTGCACATTTTGGGCAGATCCGCCACAGAATCTGCAACGCAGATTCTGTGCGGCATTGATGCGGAAAGTTGCGGAGGAAAACCGCCACGTGGGGGCATGCCCTAAGGGTCCTAGCAGTTTAGACGTGCTGTATTACACTTGTCCATGAGCCCCAGTGGCGGATTATCATATAGGCGTTTCGGGCAGGCCGCCCGGGGCCCGAGGCTCACAGGGGGCCCATGGCAGCTCGAACCGCACATCATCTCCTAAATCTATTCAGCGCGCTAGCGCTGCTAACTGCCGAAGATGAGGAGGTGCAGGGAATTGGCCGGGAAAGGGGTAGGACACGC
The DNA here is from genome assembly GCF_050947455.1 of Rhinoderma darwinii. Taxonomy (NCBI): domain Eukaryota; kingdom Metazoa; phylum Chordata; class Amphibia; order Anura; family Rhinodermatidae; genus Rhinoderma; species Rhinoderma darwinii. Next base: position 35,720,246 of record NC_134693.1, read on the forward strand.
CTCCCTGACAAGTGCGGGCCGCCGCCATTGAGTAACAGAACAGCGACGGACGGCTTTTCTGTTACTCCAAAGCAGCAAGAGAAGAGCCGGGCGGGCGGTCACCGGCGCTGAGGTCAGTACAGGCTTATCCTCCTGCCCAACTGGTTCCCGACCGCTGGCTGTATTTTTACCGCCAGCGGTCAGGGACGGGTCCTTAAAACCCGAGCCATAGACTTTCTACGGCTCGGGTTTTAACTTGCTGCCCGAGCGATCGGGCAGCTGAATGTCGGGTCTCCGGCTGTCAGTGACTGCCGGGGACCCTGAGGAGAAGATAGGAGCAGCTTTCGCTGCTTCTGTCTTCTCTGATCTCTTTTACACAGCGCTCAATGAACGCTGTGTAAAGGAATAGAGACAGCAGCAGCGGCGCTGTCTCTATTCCTCCCGGTGATCATGTGACTGGTCACATGATCGCCGGGTGCCATTAGTGGCAGACTGTTGCTGGGTCTTACTAGACCCAGCACAGCCCTATTAGTGACAATCGTCACTATGAGAGGGCTGATTTCCCCTGTAACTGGGGCTGCTGTGCAGCTCCAGTTACAGTGGAAAAACATGGTGTAAAACAAAGAAAAAATATATATAAAGTTCCCCAAAGGTCTTTTTTGACCTTTGAGGAACAGACCATAGTAATAAAAAATAGTAAAGTGCAAAAAAAAATTAAATAATAAATACACATAAAATACCCACCCCAAAAAAAAACGTTCCCCCCCCGCCAATCATTGTTGTAACGCTAGCTCTGACCCAATTACCCTAATATAGACATGTAATATATTCAAATTTACGGTAGACAATGACGATTACAAATAAAAGGTCTATTTTAGGGTAAAACTATGTTATTACCCCAAAAAAATAGCTGAAACGTAAAAAAGCTTATTTTTTTACTATTATTTTCAAACTTTATGAATAAAAATTCTAAAATAGCAAAAAAGGTGTGTATAAAAACGCTAAAAAAACGAAACCTGCATTTTCTACGGAAAAAACGTCACAAAAATCACGTCGGTTTTATTTTTTTTTAATAAAAATGTGTGTTTGGGGCAACTTTGTAATTACGTTTTATTAAAAAATATTTTCACTTTTTGAGATATAGCTGCTTTGTATCCTGTATCCGTCAGGTCAGCAGGACTGACGGGATCAGTGAAACGGGCCCTGCGCTAAATTATAATCTTAAATGTGATATATTTGAGGTGTATCCTGCGTGTCACTGATCCTGTCAGTCCTGCTGACCTGACGGATACAGGATACAAAGCAGCTGTATCTCAAAAAGTAAAAATATTTTTTCATAAAATCAATCAATCACACTGATACACACACATACTATATTATATATATATATATATATATATATATATATATATATATATATAATTATAATATAAAGTTTTTAAATGTGTACATAACCTTGTGGCACTATATACAAGGGAGAGCGCTGTGAGGCACTATATACAAGGGGGAGCGCTGTGAGGCACTATATACAAGGGGGAGCGCTGTGAGGCACTATATACAAGAGTGAGCGCTGTGAGGTACTATATACAAGGGGGAGCGCTGTGAGGCACTATATACAAGGGGGAGCGCTGTGAGGCGCTATATACAAGGGGGAGCGCTGTGAGGCACTATATACAAGGGGGAGCGCTGTGTGGCACTATATACAAGGGGGAGCGCTGTGTGGCACTATATACAAGGGGGAGCGCTGTGAGGCACTATATACAAGGGGGAGCGCTGTGTGGCACTATATACAAGGGGGAGCGCTGTGTGGCAATATATACAAGGGGGGCTGTGTAGTGCTATCCACAGTGGTATGTGTGTGGCGCTCTTTATAGGGGGGGCTTTCTGGTGCTATTTACAAGAGGGGGAGGGCTGTGTGGCGCTCTCTACAGGGGGGCTGTATGGCACTATCTATATGGGGCTGTGTGTAACGCTCTCTACGAGGGGGATGTGTGATATATAGAGGGGGCTGTGTATGGCGATATCTATGGGGGTGTGTAATATCTACAGGGGCTGTGTGTGGCACTATGTACAGGGGGCTGTGTGTATGTGGTGTTTTACAGTGTGTGGTATTATATTCAGGCGCGCAGTGTTTGGTGCTATTATATTTAGGGGTACGGTATGTGGCACCATGATAACTTTATTTTCGTTTATAGGTGTGGAAATGTTGGAAAAGTGAGGAGACGTCTGAGTGGCAAATTCTGCAGAAATGAGTCATGGCCGGGAGAAGTCGTCATGAGCGCTGGACCGGATGGAGAAGAAAAGAGGAAAAAAACTACTAGAATCTGAGACGTCGTCACCTGTGAGTCACTAGATTTATAGAGAATCTGTCACCTTTCCTGACATGTTTATTATAGGAAATCCTTGTATTTCACAAAAAGTCTTTCTGCAGTCCAGGACTGATAGACAATTCCCCTTGTCAGGAGGTTGTGTCCCTGCACAGTGTGATACTGTCAGTATGTAGGGACACCGCGCTGTGACAAGGGAAATCGTAACACTGTTAATGCTTGCCCAAAAAGGTAGTGTTCAAAATAGTTACGGCTCGGCAGGGCGGCGGTGAGGAAGGGGGGCCCAAGTTTGGGTAACAGCCCAGGGCCCATGGTCTACTTAATCCGCCACTGATGAGCCCTAACACATTAGATGCCACCTAAACAGCAGAATCTGTAAGAAGCCCTAGAAAGAGTACTAAGCAAATGTAAAATACTAAAAGAGGCGAAAACACACTATCTTAAAAGCCTCAGAATTCAACGCTGCACATTGCAGCAAGCATGGTAGTGGGTGTCTTGTCCACAGGTATCTCCTCGATATCACAGAAATTATGCTTTCTGCTACTAACAAGTGTACTAACAGGAAATCAGCATATGATATAAGGCGTTTCAGCACTTTGAGTTGATTATTAATTTTTAGATTAGCGCTGCTTCCTTACAGGTCTATTCTGAAGCTATGGATTTGAACCTGGGTAAAGATTCTGTGTCTATCCCACCTTTGAATGTGATGGCATATTGCTAGGATATGCCATCACTTTCTGATTTGTAGGGGTCTGGCTCCCACAAACCTCAGAACGAAGCAGTAGCAGCACTAGTTACGAGCTGTGGCTCCTTCACATCTTTTGCCTGCACAGAGATGCTCTAACCCATGCGCTGTGCAGGGAACTACAACACAGCTCCAGCCTCGGTCCCTTCATTTTTGGGATAAGCGGGTGTCCCAGATGTCAGACCCCCATGCCATAGCATCTGGATAATATTAGTTGATCCCCTCTTTGCTACTATAAGAACAATCTATGATTTTCTTACAAAACTAATTTAGTGCGAACATTAATTCTCGGTGCAGTCTTACAACCAAGGACAATTTTTATATACTGTGCACTTGAATACTAATATGTGACTTACCACTTAGTAGCTAAACGTTGCAAGTTATGACGTGCAATATTTTTGCAGTAAAATTTGCTACTTTTTCATCGCTCTGCACATTTGGAAGGTAACTATAAAAGGGGTCATGGTCTCTAAAGAAGGCGTAGCTTTAAGACAGATTTATTATGTAAAAATGAAAGGAAATTGCACAGGTGAAAATGCACCAAATTTTATAAGAGGCATGCACTTCTTAATAAATTTAGCACAAATCATGCCTACACATACCCTAACAACAAGGAATAAAGGTGTGACCCCTTTTTCTTGAATTGCGTTGTTATACAATTTGTCATGATACCATTTCAATAAAATCTCCCGCCATCCAGTAAAAAAAGCGGTCACATGGACTGCCGCATCATCCAGGGAGGTCGGACTGGATGTCAAAAGCGGGACGCGTCACCAAGACAACAGCCGGGGTACGTATGAACTTCTTTTACTTACAATCGCTGCGTTCCGCTGCGGAAACTCTGCCCGAAATGGTTGCCTCTTTTCTCTATCCACCACTGATAGAGAGAAGGGGTTGCCGATTAGTGCAATGCAATTTTGCAGAGAAAACGGGTCCGTAAATACGGGTGGAATACTGGTGACAACGGGCTCGTATTTATGGGCACGGGTCTGTAAATACTGGTGGAATACAGGTCGAATACATGTGACAAAGTACCCATATTTACGCCAGTATTTACGGGAGGAAAAAATATGTTGGTGTGCATGAGGTCTTAGGCCTCATGCACACGAACGTAAAAACGCCCGTAATTATGAGCCGTAATTACGGGCCCATAGACTTCTATTGGCCAGGGGTAGCCTCCTGTATGCTTACGGGAAGGTGCCCGTGCCGTTGAAAAATATGGAACATGTCCTATTTCAGGCCATAATAACGGCACGGTCAGGCCCATAGAAATCTATGGGGTTCCCGTAATTACCGGTGGCTATGCGTGTGCTCCCGTAATTACGGGAGAGTTGCTAGGCGACGTCAGTGGATAGTCACTGTCCAGGGTGCTGAAAGAATTAACTGATTGGCAGTAACTCTTTCTGCACCCAGGACAGTGACTACCGCTGGAGTTAATAGTATTAAAAGTTAACTTACCTGCTTCTTTCTCCAGTCCGGCTTCCCGGGATGACGTTTCATCCCATGTGACCGCTGCAGCCAATCACAGGCCAATCACAGGCTGCAGCGGTCACATGGACTGCCGCGTCATCCAGGGAGGTCGGACTGGATGTCAAAAGAGGGACGCGTCACCAAGACAACGGCAGGGAGACGTATGAACTTCTTTTACTTTCAATCGCTGCGGAAACTCTGCCCAAAAGGGCTGCCCCTTCTCTCTATCCAGCACTGATAGAGAGAAGGGGCTGCGGATTAGCACAGAGAAAACTGGTTTCCAATTTCCACACGTAAATTGACCTGCGGTGCAGATTAAAAAAATTGCAGCAAGTCAATTTATCTTGCGTTTCCGCTTGCGAATTCTATCTGCCTAGTGCAGAGGAAAATCGCACCAAAACACGCAGCATAAAATCCCTCTATTTACGCATCAAAACGTAAAAACCGCACCAAAAAACACATAAAAAAACGCACCTTCAGCTGCGTTTTTTTCTGCGAAAATCTCACGGTTCCCTGCGGTTTTGCTGTGTATTTTCCACAGCAAAGTATGTAATGTGTGCATGTAGCCGTAGGCACGTTTTTCAGTACGGTTTTTCAGTTTTGATGCATTTTTCTACTCGTTTTCATGCTACGGATTTTGGTGCGATTTTCCGTTGCACTAGGCAAATAGAAGTCGCAAGCGGAAACGCAAGATAAATTGACATGCTGCGGATTTGAAAAAACTCACCACAAGTCAATTTCAAAATTACCGCAGCGTGTACATGAGATTTCCTGGAATGTCATTGACTACTCTGGTACTGTATTACGCTGCGGATTTGCTGCATGCAAATCCGCGCGGCAAAACCGAATGTAATACGCATTGTGTGCATTGACCCTTAGGGCTTGTCCACACGCTGCGGAATTGCCACGTTTGTTCCAGATGGAATTTTGGACGGAAAAACACAGCAGAATACAGTAGCAGCATAGTGGATGAGACTTAACAAATCTCATCCACATGCTGCGTAAAAATTGCGAGCAGAAATTGACCTGTGGTGCGTATTTTTCAGACCGCAGCATGTCAATTCCTGCTGCGGAAAGAGGACAGAATTGCTGCGTTTTTTAGAGGAGATGTCACCATCTCCTAACATTGTAAAAAATGCAGCAAAATACGCACCATTTTGCGTTTTGGCCGCAGCGGAATGTCTGTGTGTGGACAATCCCTTAGAGTAGTTTTTTTTTTTAAATAAAAAATATCTGCAACTATTAAAAATATTTAAATAATATTATTATTAATAATAATAACAATATTATTAAACGATGTATTCCTCTTCTACAAATTTACATTTAATTACTGAAACTAATATTAAATACATGACACATTCCCTTTAGCAGTTTTATAGCAAACTACAGATTTTCTCTTCAATTAGATTCTGGACTGAATTAAAGGGGTGGATTTTTATAAGAAATGTGTTTTGCACCATAAATCACTTTGAGAAACATATTTATAATAAGCGGCTAATCCAGTCATCTACTCAATCATAAAGAAAAAATAATACTTTCTTGCATCCCACTCAAGATTGATTAACTTAAATTGGAATTCTACACAGAGAAGACTTGTATTAATTTCAAATAGATGAAGGGCTGAGTAAACCTATGGGGTGTTAATTGAAGACATGAAGTTTCCTGGCTTCTCCTCCTTAATCTCGAAGGATGAGATTGCACCAGGGTTTTCTGCGCTCACACATAATATATTTCTAGTGTTTTCTTTTAAATAAACTTTGGGCTCTTGTGTAGTTGCCACATTGTGTAACAATATTGATACGGTGAATTCAATATAAGAATTTGATTGCCTTAAAATGTCATTCCTTACATGTCCCCTGTATACATATATATTCCTTTTTAAGGTTAAAAAGATAAGAAATGGCTAATCTATATGCAGAAAAATTGGGTTTGGTAGAATAGGTTTTTAAAGAATATAGTAGCAAATTATTTTTTGACATCGCTTGACATTTTCTTAGGTATACTTGTAAATGGAAAAAATTCATGTAGCACTGTTCAGTGAAAGATAGGGCACGATGTTGGCGCTTGTTACCTGAGATAATACACCTTGGAGACGTCTATTATTTAAATAGCATCTGTTACTGTTTTTTTGAGTTATAATCAGTGTCAAATTATAATGTAATGTCCTATGTGTATTCACTTGTCTTACCTTTTAGTTTCCTGATGTAGTGTTTTTCAGGAAATGTTACTTTATTTACATACTTGCCTAGTCTCCTGGATTGTCTGGGCTAGGGAGATATCCCAGACTCTCGGAAGAGTAGACAAGTCTCCCGCAAAAACCATGCTGGCAGCTTCCTCTAGACGGAACTAACTGCCAGTTTATTGACTTCAATGGGAGTTTAAAGTCTAGCTAAACATTTGACAAACTTCTGACATGTCATAGTGACCAATCGCTAGAACGAAGCAGCTGAAGCGCTCGTGTGAGCGCTTCGTGTCTGTTCGGTTTTTTCCAGTAATAAATGTATTGGTGTACGGACTCAATAGAAAGTCTTTGAGCCCGTAAACCAATATATATATCGACTTTACGGAAAAAGCCGAACAGACACGAAGCGGCTGAGCGCTCACACGAGCACTTCAGCTGCTTCGTTCCAGCGATTGGTGGGGGTCTCAGTGCTCGGACCCCCACCCATCCAAACTTCTGACATGTCACTATGATATGTCAGAAGTTTGTCAAACGTTTAGCTACACTTTAACAAAATGTATATAGTGAGCTCCCTCTAGTGGTGGTTGCAGGCAGTATACATTTGATCATTCAATTGCTGTGTGAAGGCATGTACTAGGTTGGCACTGTCTGCTGTCAGAATTACATATTGGGTGCCCTTTGTTTGCACTGTTTATCAGTGGTCAGTCTACTGGCAACTTATATGGGACACTTTGTAGGGAATGTTTGTGAGGGGGCACTCTTCTGGCAGTATTGTAAATTTGGGCACACTGCTCAGTGTGCAGACTACTGGTGCTTTTTGGGAAACTTTGCTGGCACTGTTGGTTACTAGGAACGGTTTATGAGAGGGCACTCTGCTTGCTTGGTCTATGGGATCATTGCGATATCGCTGTTAATGTAGGAACTTTAGATGTTATGGAGGCATGGCAACTTATATTTGGCAAGGTAAACATAGGGGAAAAAATTCTGTCTAAATTTGATACATTTGGTACAAATTAATTTTAATGGTTTGCCTGTGAACCAGTTTATTGAATAGAGGAGTCTGCTAAATTATATATTCTGAGATGGCTGGACAGGGGTGGAAACTTCTATTAAATATTCATTAACAATTGGTTTATTTAAAAAAAAGATGAAATTACAAAAGATCACAATGTACGTAATAAAATAACCCTCCCGATGTGTAAAATATATTTCTTATATCATTCTAAAATGAATGGTCTAAGTACATGAAAAACATCATTTTGATGACAAGTTATGTAATTGTATTATTATGTTTTGTTTTTTATAAAAATATTTTTTTTGCATTGACTTAAGAAATGAATAATTAATTAAAAAGACACTAAACCTTGGATTTTGGGCTGGGGAGAGGCCGACTGTAGCGTTGTTTTATAGAGTTCTTCTGTGAGAATAATTTCTGTCCCAATAAATACTACTGTATCTTCCATATTTCCACTTGAGCTTACCTTCAGTTGCTTGTCTTAGGCCTCATGCACACGACCATAGTTTTCATCCGCAATTACGGATCCGTAATTGTGGATAAAATACTGACACATTCATTTCTATCAGCCACGAACACCTACCCTGTATATTTATGGGTGTGTGTCCACGCTGTAGTAATGAGCCGCACAAAAAAAGCGCATGTCCTATTTTTCTAATTTACGGAACGTGCTCCTATACTTATTACTGTGAGCACGGTCTGCAAATGCGGATGACACACTGACCGTAAATACTGCACGGTCATGTGCATTAGGCCTTACGAGCTACATTTGTATATGTTTTCTATATACTTTCTACTTCAGGTTTTTTGCTCCTTTAAAGTACATTTATCACTTACATAAAATGTGGATATTTTGTTTTCCAAACCAGTAGTCATAACAATTATCGCTGTCAATCCACGGAGTTCTTTACTCTAGAGAATCTGGTCATTACCTCCAGCCCATCCTCATGCTATTATTCACACCAATTACGCTGTGAGAAAATAAAATACAGATTTGCAGTTCTGCGAATTGATAAGCTGATACCTAGTGGAGATTGGTTCAGGTCACCGGCAGCTGTCTCCACTGTGCATACTGTGCCCAAGGCCGTACATAAACTTTGTTTTCTTATCACATAACACTTTTTAGGTTGTACATTTGGAGAAAACCCTAACAATTCTGGAACCCAAGCCAAATTACTTGAAGGGGATTGACTACTTCCCCTTATTGAAGCATATTAGTCTTATTATATGTGTGGAAGTTACCCAAAAATATTTCTCAATGGTATTGAAATGTCCCATAAAATACGCAGGGCCTTTTCATATATTGTTTTTTTCATAGCACACATTTTTATACATTCATTTGTATATACTTTGCTGATACTTTTAATAGATTAATATAATACGTACTTGCTAACAGTGTTGCTTATGACATGAGACTCTTCTGTATATGATATGAGCAGAGGTCATCTGTTCTCTTCTTGAATTTCGTGAACATTTGTATACTCTGTACATTTGTTCTGTAGTGCTGTATGTGGATATAGATTTGATCAGTTTTGAATGATATTTAAAATGGTTAACACCCTTTATTGCACATTATGTTAAAGGCACCTGTCAACTGGACAGAACGCTACATTTTTTCATATGTTGTAATGGATCGTAATTGCCAAAAAGTGCTGATCTGGGACTGCTAAATAGTGTGCTACATGTGCTAACATATATAATTGGTGCTCTCTTTCTGTCCATGAGCCATCTCCGCCACGATCCACACCAAGAAGACTCACTTAGGGCCCTGCTTGATTCAAAAGAGTCATTTGGGTGAACCTTCTGTCCCTAATATCAGCATTTAATGGGGTAAGTTTAGTAGATGAAATTGTCTTCTTAAAAAAGTTCTGACCAACAGGTGGAGCCGGCCATTAGGGGTGTGCAGTCACACATGGTGCATCAACAACACTTGGTGACCGAAACTATAAAAAGGGCCTCTGCACAGGATGCAGCTACAATGGGTAGTTTATTGATTGCCCAGTATTGTTTAGGAAACTGTCCGGCAACGCTATCTGGGCACCTTATGGCAATGTTATTTGTAAACTGTATCATTGTATTGTTGGAGCACTATATGGCAAACCATAGGGAGGGGAGAATCAAAAGAAGGTACTCCACAGGGCACCATGCAACCCAAGGATGGCCCTGGAACCTATTCTGGTAGCAGTTTCTGTAGACTCCATTCAGTTCAGTGAAGAAGGACTGCTCATGCACCCAATACAAAGAGTAAGGTGACATGCAGCATATCATGCATTGTATAACCATGAAAAAAACTTGATTCTTAAACATCTGCAGTTTATCTAATTTAAAGCATACCTGGAATTTCAGGTGACTTTTCGGAATAAGCTGTCATATGTGTGTACAAAAGGAAAAACACTATTTCTGGCCATTATATGACTGGTATACTGTATTTTCTTTTTAGCAGTTTTCCCCTCTGCAGCTCTAATTCTTAGTTTTCTCTGAGCTAGTGGGCAGAATCTAACTGCTATCATGTCTTCCATACAATGCATATATAGGGAATAGAACATCCTGCTCTGCTATCTCTCTATAGCACACTCAGAAATAGCAGCTTAATAGAGGAAATTACACAGCAGTACTGAGCACTGTCCCGTTGAATCCATCACTGGGGTGAGATATAACACTTACTAGAAGCAGCAGCGCCTCTCTGCCTCTCTTTCTCACTCTGCTCCCTTTTCCCCTCTCCAAAGACTCCTATACGCAGCTGCAACCTGATCCCTCAGCGAGCAGATAGTCGTCTTGTCTTGAGGAAAAATAAGTAAAGTCAGAGTGAGTTAACAGTTAGGAAGGGAGGGAAAAGAAGGCGGAGAAAGAGGCATTTTTCTTTAATAAGATATATTACAAAGTTTCATATATTTGCTTGTACTATTGATTTATGCAAAGTTTGTTCAAAGTGCAGTGGATATTTAGGTATATTATTTATTTTTATTCATCCATCCAAAGAATTTGGGTTTTTTAGAAGTGAAGAAATATTTCAGAGAAGCTCACTGAGGCACAATGTTAATGGGAAGATAAAGATGAAATGTTGGCAGAGGTCTGACTCCAGCAAAGAGAGAAAAGAACACATAGTATTGATGTCTGGCCAAAGGCCACCTAGGGGACTGCAGCCCGAGGTACCTACTCATCTGTCCAGCTCAGCGTTTCTGTTAATTCATGTAGCACTGAGTTGACAGACTTGCTTTTATCTTATCTCTTTCATACTGATACATTGAATATAAACTTTTAACATATGTACAGCTTTCTAGCTTGATGTGATGAATACAATATGTCTGTTTGTCTTTTCCAGAGTATAAATAGTTGCATCCAAAGTGTCTGTCAGTACCATTTAGAACTTTATCCCAATTGACTTGAACAACAAAATAATTTTAGGCAAAACATTAAGGTGCGGTTACACTGGCCGCTAGTTACCACTAGCCAACAATGCCGCACCTTGCAAGGCGGGAATTAGTCTCCTCTCCGCTGGCAGTGAGAATAGGTCAGAAACTTGTTGCGCAACTTCCCAAACCAACGATTATTCAAAGTGCTGCCATGCTAAATCTAAGTTGCTCTGGGTCCTATCTTATATATAAAAAAATGTTGCAATAGGGGCCCTGCCTAGAGGACCGAAGTGTTGAGTGTCACGCATCTACGTGTCAAGTGTGATATAGAATTAGTAGGATTTTCTGTATGCATTTTCAATGGGGATGTTTTTAAGATCCAATGATAATTCATTTTACTTCCATGCAGATCTATCTATCTATCTATCTATCTATCTATCTATCTATCTATCTATCTATCTATCTATCTATCTATCTATCTATCATCTATCTATCTATCTATCTATCTATCTATCTATCTATCTATCTATCTATCTATCTATCTATCTATCTATCTATCTATCTATCTATCTATCTATCTATCTATCGAATATGCCAGGTGGTGAGGACATTACTAAACTGTATCTGAATAGTCACATATATTGTAAAATAGACCATGCCCCTTTTCTACCAAAAGTCAATTGGCATCACAGCGCCAAAGCACAGTGGGTCATAGATTATGCACATGAATGGAAACAATGGTAATTCATATGATCTACTATACATTACAGCTGTATTAAGTAAATGTGCCCACAGACAAAATTGCTTGCTGAGATGTCACGTCAAACATCAGAACCACCTACTGTATGTCATGTACGTCATGGGGCCTGCCTACTTTTGGTCTATAATTGCACAAATACTTTATACAATACAAGTGAGTATGCAAAAGGATAATAAAATCGTTAATAATAATAGGAAAAATTGGGGTGCGTTCTGGTAAATCACCTAGAAGAATATATCAGTGGTTCAGTATAGTTCAACAAAAGAAATAGAGCACAATGTCAAATAATTATTCCTAAACAATACACACCAGTAGTATTGATGAAATGACTACCGCATTTTAACACATAATTCCCGGCAGATCGCTTACACAATAGTCTATCACTATTTCTTAACATCGTGCTAGTTTTAGAATTAATCAATAAATGCAAATATTCTGCAATTCTTTAGCTTTTGTGGATATGATAATGACTCTTTCTGCAGCCTGGTAGTACCACTGTAGCTTTACTCCCATAAAATAAAAGGGGAACAACACAACAAACGTCGTGCTTATCAATAGATATAATAGTTTCCGTTTCTTCTAGGTTGATATTCACTATTAAAATTCTATTAGGTGACATTTGTAAAGCCTCAAAGAAAACATTCTCAAAAATACAGCTCTTTCAACAAGGTCTGCAGCACTCGGTGTACGTCTAATTCCAGGTCTGTCATTTCAATAGGATGACATGTCACCCTGTTAGCCAAGCACAATAGGCTTTCCCTGCATGCTTGCAATTTTCTTTATTCCATCTTAATTTGGTTTCATGGAGTCGAACATGAGCAAAGTATCTGTGACACCTGCTGAACTTTGAATTGAATGAGGAAGAATTAATTGACTGGGAACACAGTCTTGGGAAGTCTATTCTCCCCTTGTTATTTAGATTCTGTAGACTCAATACAAGGGGAGCTCAGGTCTCTAGGCTTCACCTTCCTTTTGCAGGTTGCCAGCAAAGTGAACAATTGGTTTCCCTGTTCATCAGAATTGTCAGTGGTTCCTGCAGAGATGGCGATTTCCTCTTCTGTGTCTAATCTTTTGTATTCCAAACAAAATAACCTGAGAAGGTCCCTAAAATGAGAATTATAGTGTTTGCTCAAGAAACTGAAAATAAAAGGTTCATTCTACTACCCTACACTCCATCTAAAGGAATTACTCGGGATTAATGGATAGGTATAAACCTCTGACCACGGGTTGGGCTCAGAAAATACAGTAGCTGCAAGTTTTAACATTTTGCAATAACTGTACTAAAACTCCAAATGTAATTCTTCCTAATGAAAACATCTGCTGTCTTCCTCTACTGAGTAGGATGCACTCTCTAAAAGTTAATCTGTTCGTAGCTTCAAAAAACACTCCAGGTTATGCCAAGTGCAGGGCCTGAGGGGCCGGAGAATGAATCGAGAGATTGAAAGATAATAGTCATTCACCGCCCCTTAGGCCCTGCACTATGTATAACAAATTGTTTTTGTTTTTACTAAGTTATCTCGTTAATAATGAAAGTCCTATAATAGTTCATTCATTATCATATTTTTTGACCCTAACATAAAAGAATTGGACTGTAATTTAAAACCGATAACACAAAAAAAATATACTATTTAAAGGGGTTGTAAACAACCTTCGTAAAAAAATAAAAGAAAGAACAGACTACACTGTTCAGCCATAACATTAAAACCAGTGACCGGTGAAGTGAATAACATTGATTATGTTGTAACAATGGCGCTTGTCGAGGGCTGCAAAAAATGAGGCAGCAAGTGAACGGAAGTTGATGTGTCGGAAATAGGAAAAATAGGCAAGTGGAAGTATCTGAGCGACTTTGGCAAGTGCCAAATTGTGACGACCAGATGGATTTTATTTATTGTTCCCATTATGTAGTGGTTAATACCTACTAAAATTGGTACAAGGGGGGACAACCTGTGAAATGGCAAAAGGGCCTTGGGCGCCCAAGTCTCATGGGGAGCGAATGCTAGCCTGTCTGGCCTGATCTCACAGAAGAGCAACTGTAGCACAAATTGCCGAAAAAGTTAATGTTGGTTATGGCAGACCGTCAGAGTGCCCATGCCCCTGTCCACCGCCGATAGCACCTTCAATGGGCACATGAGCATCAGAACTGGACCATGGAGCAGCATGGAGTAAAGTAGGCCTGGTCTGATGAATCATGTTTTTTTTTTTTACATCATGTGGACAGTAGGGTGAGTCTGGGAAACAGATGGAAGCAGGATGTACTTTGGGAAGAAGACAAGCCAGCAAAGACAGTGTTAGGTGCTGGGCAATGTTCTGCTGGGAAACCTTAGGTCCTGACATTCATGTGGATGTTACTTTGACACGTACAGATGTAGTCATCTTTATCTTGACTTTTAACGCTTTAAATACACTGTGTCAAGAAACTTTAACTTGACTTTTTCAATGGCTTATGTTTTGTGATATCACACTGCAGTAAGTTAACAGAGTCAAGATAAACTTGGCTACATCTGTACCACCTACCTAAACATTATTGCAGACTAAGTACACCTCTTCATGGCAATAATATTTCCTAATGACAGTGGTCTCATTTAACAGGATAATGCGCTGTGCCCCACTGTAACAATTGTTCAGGAATGGTTTGAGGAGCATGAGAAAGAGGTGTTGACTTTGTCTCCAAATCCCCAAAATCCCAATTTGATCGAGCATCTGTGGGATGTGCTGAAAAAACAATTCAAATCCATGGAGTACCCACCTTGCAACTTAAAGGACCTGCTGCTAACGTCTTGGTACCAGACACCTTCAGAGGTCTTGTGGGGTCCATGCCTCGATGGGTCAGAGCTGTCTTGGCGGCAGGAGGAGGACCTACAGAATATTAGGTAGGGGGTTTTAATGTTAAGCCTGATCGGTGTATTGTATATTGTAACTGCTATGCAAAATCTTTATCTCTTTGTTTTAATTTACTAGGTCTGCAGTAGCAATGTAAATAGCTGAACATTAAGCTGCTCTATTTCCCTCTCTCCTAGCAGGAAGTCCCAGCATGCTCTCAAGCAACAATAATTAATAGAGTATATTCCAAATAATCAGATTATCTCTTTGTGTATCTGAAGTTGTATTATCACTCTTAGTACTAGAAATTACCACCAACGATAAAGAAGCTTCAGTAATAATTTGTAGTCATGAAAAAAATGAGGGAAGGTGTAGAAGGGAGGGAGGGGTTTTGCTTAAAAAGGGGGAATACATTTACATATGACCTTGCATACTAGTATATGATATAACCCTGCAGACTAGTATCAACACAGTAGAAATTTGAGACAGCACTCCAAGGGAAAAATATGAAAAAAGGTGTTTTTTGTATTGAACCATGCAGCGACGTTTCAGCCCTAGTTTCAAGCTTGAAAACAGCCCCATTGTGAGTGATGAAACATTGTGAGTGATGTTTTTATGGGTGAACCCATAATCAGGATTCTCAGGAGACGTGCACCCACCTTGGACTTGATATCGGGGCTGTTTGGTTTGATTATTTATTTTCTCTACCCAGTAGACTAGCATACTCATTGACACATATAATGTACGA
The DNA here is from genome assembly GCF_050947455.1 of Rhinoderma darwinii. Lineage (NCBI taxonomy): Eukaryota > Metazoa > Chordata > Amphibia > Anura > Rhinodermatidae > Rhinoderma > Rhinoderma darwinii. The sequence continues at coordinate 35,735,645 of NC_134693.1, forward strand.
TACTTACAGTTAGGCTTGATTCACACGAACGTGTCCGTTTTGTGTCCGCAAAACACAAACCGTTTTTCATGCGTTACAGTTCCGTGTGCCATCAGTTTTTCATGCAGTGTTGGTGCAAATTTTTTTTTGTTCAGCATTTCTTTAGCAACTGGTGTGTGAATCACGGACAGCACACGAATGACGTCTGTGTGCTGCCTGTGATTTTCACGCATCAATAGACATCAATGGGCGATGTGGTCCGCAAAACGGACCAGAATAGGACATGCAGTGAGTTTCACGCAACGGACACACGCTGCGTGCAAAACAATGCATGTCTGAATAGCCCCATTGAATTGCATGGGTCTGTGCCCTGTTCGTTTTTTTTAACAGACAGCACACGGGCGTAAACAACGTTCGTGTGAATCAGGCCTTAGTAAGATACAATGATTGCACAATTACGTGCCCTGCTTCAGCAAACTACTTGTAATTTGAGACTACAATTATGATCTTTCTATACGACTCATAGTTATTTGATATAATAGTTAATATATTTCAATTGGAATATAACATGGCTGCAGATAAGTATAGCCTAATGTGTCTACATTGACACCAGACATATAGCACAACTGTTCATATTTACTTACTCTGATTTCCCATTATTTACAAATGTCTGACTTAAAAGGTTGCCTCTTTTTATAATAACGCCAGCACGATAATAAGGTTATCGCCGCAGATCTGGCGTTGGAGATTTTACTTCAGTCCCCACTCTATAAGGTGCAGTATTGCATGGCAACCAATGCCGTTGAAGAAATGCACCTGAACGGGGAGCAACCCAGGATCCTAACAGCACCCATTCTGCCAAGCTAAGCCACCTTGACTCGGGGCCACGTCCCCCACAGGCACAGCATCACATCCCCAATGACCATTACACAACACCACAACATATGTTACTTTCCTGCCTTTAGATTCAAACAATACAATATTTACTGTGCACCAATCCTATAGCCGATCTATTCCTCTTCTTTGTCATAGAGAGACAATTGCTATATATACACGTGATTGACTCATTACATTCAGCTTCTTCTTCCTGCACTATGTTTGCAGCAGCTCATAGAATAGTATGATTTGAAGAATGGGGCATCTGTCAGATGACAGCTGCTCTGTTTTTTCATATAGTCATAAGTTGTCATCATGCATGCCCACCACTGTCAGATCAGTCTTCTAGGGGAAGAAGCCATACCTGAGTTTGCAACCTTTACTTAGGTTCTGGCCAACAGGCCTGACATCTAGGGCACAGGTGTCTAGATCTAGACACTTACCTGTTAAATCTCATCACTTATCACGAAAAAATGTTGTCAGCTTAGTGTGGGGAGGTTTTTTATAATGTCTCATACCTCTTTTTTGACCTCATATATAGAACAGTGCTGCAAGCGGGGAAATATTTAATCGTGCAGCCTGGAAACTGCTGTCTTTTCAACTTGATGAATTATTTTTCATTTTGACAATAGCACCAAGGTTGAACGAATGATATAAAACCATTTCCACACTCTTCTTTCACGCTTGTATTTTTGTCCTATGCTATACTTTAGCTGTCTTGTGTGGATCTCAGAATGTGCGGTGGTTGTAGTCACTGCTGGACTCCATTAATCAATGCCCAGTTGAAAGGAGAGAGTGAGCTTTTGGCTGCCATTAAATAATCACTTTTAGAAAAGGCCATGAATGTCTGACTGTCAAATCAAAAGTCTCCTGTTCTACAGTAATAAAATAATAAAGGAGACTGATCAGGTTTTCTTTTCTGAACTTGGCAGATGTTTCCATCTGGGACTTTTATTTAAATGGCAGACAGGAAAGACAGTTTCAAATAAAGTAAACCATACAGGATAAATCTGTGAATGCAAGTATATATATATATATCAATCAAAAGAAATACATATCTTTATTCGAAAATTTGGTCGTTGAATTATATTGTGTTTTTGTTTTTTTCGCTCATATATAATAATGAATAATCTTGAACTGCCTCACACCGTTATACATTTTACATCCAATAGCTATCATTTAGTTTAAAGAAGCAGTAAATTTAACTGTAGAAACCAGTGTCAGGCAGCTGCTGCAAAGGCAAATAAGATTATGGCATGCATAAAAAGGTAGAAAGAGAAACATGATAGAACAGAGTTCTATTGTTTTACTAATCACTTGTAAGCCCGCATATGGAATATTATGTACAGTTTTTGCCTTCCTCCAACATTGCTGTAGAATAGATTGAACTAGATAGACTTGTATCATTTTTCAACCTTATTATGTAAACTCTCCCTAAAAGGTTGGCTTTAACCAAACCTTAGAAATGTATATTCAACTTTAGGTTCTCGTTCAAAAGGCTCTGTCTGAAGGTGGAAATAATTTTTTTTATTATCTATTTACATTCCCAAAAGAAAAAATTTCCAGTATAATTCAGACGAGATACATTGTAAACATCTCAATGACCTTAAAGTGGTTGTATGAGATTAGAAAGATTTGATTGTTGTTTTTCTTTCAATAAATAATGTTACTCTTGTTAGGGCTTATTCAGACAAGCATAATACTAGTCCGTGTGCTGTGGGTTGAAACAATGCACAGCACACGGCCCCATTGATTTCAATGGGGTTATTCAGACATGTGTGAGTTTTCACGCAGCGAGTGTCCGTTTTCACGCACCTAGTCGCCCATTGAACTCTATGGGTGCGTAAAAAACCTCGGACAGCACATGGACGACATCCGTCTGCTGTCCGTGTTTCACACATCAAATACATAGAACAGCAGAGAAATAAATGTAAAAAAAAATTAAGTGCTTGCACAGACCTGATAAACTCATGCCACACGCAAAGCACACTGATGCCAATACGCAGCACACGGACAAGACATGTGAGATAAACGCTATGTTTTTTACGCGTGCAAATGGGACACGCTCGTCTGAATGTAGCCTTAGTGGACAGTGTCTGGTATTGCAGTTCAGCTCTATTTCAGGGAGTCTGGGGTGCATTACCAATCATAGCCAATGCACAAGAGTGGCGCTGTTCCTATAAGAAAACAACTGTGTATATTTCATCTCATACAACCGCTTTAAATATAACAAGTGACAGTTTCCCCAATCATTGAAAGGCTTCTAAATTATGAAGAATGGTGGTGGATTATTTCCAACATTTTTAACTATACATAGTTTACACCTACCATTTGTAGAAAAATGGTTGCGCAGCATTAAAAAAGTTTGAATGGAATGGGATTTTGAGTCAGATCTTGTCCTTCCTGCACGTCGTTTGCTGCGATTTTTGCTGCGTTTTTTGAGTGCTACGCGCAAAAATCTCAGCGAAATACGCTCTCTCTGCCTCCCATTGATATCGCAGGAGAAAACCGCCCCCTTCTCCCATTGAAATCAATGGGAGGCATTTTCAGCCGGTTTTTGACAAGTTTTGCGGAGCGGTTTCCGCTCCATAAAGCTCGTAAAAATACTCCGTGTGAACAGGCCCTAAGGTTAGAACTCCACAACAACTTTTGGTCGCATGGTGATGTAAAACCACAGGTAAGTCCCTGTTCACATCTGCGTTGGAGGCTCTGTCAGGGGCCTATATCACAGATACGGCAGGGGTTACCGTAATAATAGCGCAGCTAATTCCATGGACACTCCAGTAGAAAGCCGACAGAACCCATTAACCCTTTCCCACCGCAGCCCTTTTTCAGAATTTAATTTTCGTTTTTTCCTCCCCACCTTCCAAAAGCCATAACGTCTTTATTTTTCCGTCGATATAGTACTATGAGGGCTTGATTTTTGCGGGACGAGTTGTAGTTTTTCGTAGCACCATTTATTTTGCCATATATTGTACGAGGAAACAGGAAAAAAATTATTTGTGGGGTAGAAAATGAAAAAAAAACAGCGATTCCTCCATGTTTTTTTGCACGCCGTTTTTACGGAATTCACTTTGCAATTAAAACAACATGTTAACTTTATTCTGTGGGTCAATACGATTACGGTGATACCAAATATATATAGTTTTTTCTATATTTTACTACTTTTACAAGTAAAAACCTAAGTGTAAAAAAGAAAATTTATTTTGTGTCGCCAAATTCTGAGAGCCATAACTTTTTTATTTTTCCGTAGATTAAGTGGTATGAGGGCTTATTTTTTGCAAGATAAGCTGTAGTTTTTAATAATACCATTTTGGTGTGCATGCGATGGTTTGATCAGTTTTTTTTAAATTTTTTGTGGGAGATGAGGTGACCAAAAAATAGAGATTCTGGTGTTTAAAATATTTTTTTTACGGCGTTCACCGTGCGGGTTAAATAATGATATTGTAATAGTTTAGACTTTTACGGACGCGGCAATACCAATTATGTTTATTTATTTTTTTACTATGCTCTAGGGGGAAAATGGGAAAAGGTTTTTTTTTTAACTTTTAATATTTTTGTATTTTTTTTACCCAAAAAAACAACTTTATTTAACTATTTTTTATTAGTCCCCCTAGGGGAATTCAACCAGCGATCGTTAGATCGCTTGCACGATATACTGCAATACTAATGTATTGCAGTATATCGTGATTCTGACAGGCATCTATTAAGCCCTGCTGGAGGCATGGCTTAATAGGTACACAAAGATGGAGGACCTGGGGGCCTTCATTAAGCCCCCAGGCAGCCATAGCAACCATCGCCCCCCCGCAATTGTGTTGCAGGGGGCGCGATGAGCTGTTAGAGGGGGTCGCCCCCCTCTTTCTAATGATTTAAATGCTGCAGTCGGTATTGACCGCAGCATTTAACGAGTTAGACGAGCGGGATCGCGCTCGAGCGCGATGCCGATCGTTACTCTGAAGTGTTGGCTGTAACAAACAGCCGACACCGGCATTGTATGGAGCGGGTTCACTCTGTGAGCCCGCTCCATACTTCCCCTACCCGACTTTGGCGTATGGATACATCAAATGTCGGGAAGGGGTTAAAGTCCATGGGTTCCGTCGGACGCCGGGTATTTCCGTGTGGCAACAGATCTGTCACTTCTGGTTTTCCCTTGTTTTGTGAACAATGGAAACCCACAGCGTAGATATGAACAGGGCTTAACATTCTCCATGTGCGGAAATAGTCAAGTACAATTGCAAGACTGTCACAGTTCTTCTGATTGTTGTACGTCTTTCCATTTTCTCTGGGCTGGGTTTAGTACAGAGCCGCAACATCAGACACAACTTGTGCGTAAAATATATAGTGTTAGATTTTCAGAAAAACTTGTGGGTAAATTATAGTGTTAGATTTTCAGAAACATACATTTCTGAACAGTGACAAAAGGTTTTCAACTCTTTAGTCCCATTGTTCTCAAAATCAGTGATTGTCCAATTTTACAAACTTCGCCAATATATTTTCTCACACGTATCTATGACATATACTGTAGGACCATTATGACTGGATTTGTTCTTTAGTGAGAATCTATCATGGTAAAAACACTTCACTTTAAAGTGCTGTAAAAAGTATGTACCCCTCACCCGATTTTTTTCTGTTTTTGCTAATTTTTCACATTTAAATGTTTCAGATTATCGAACTAATTTTAATATAAGATAAAGACAACACGAGTATTCACAAAATGCAGCTTTTAAATGATCATTCAATTTATTGTGGATAAAAATTTATTTAAAACCTTCATCACCCATGTGAAAAAGTGATTGCACCAGCATCTCAATGGGATTCAAGTCAGGACTCACATCCTTAATTTTGTTTCTTTCGAGGCATTCAGAGGTGGACTTGCTTGTGTGCTTCGGATCATTGTCCTGCTGCATAACCCAACTGCGCTTGAGCTTTAGGTCACAAACTGACGGGCGGACATTCTCCTTCGGGATTTTCTGATAGAAAGTTGATTTCATGGTTCCATTAGTTATGAAAAGTCATCCATGTCCTGCAGAAACAAAGCAGCCCCAGACCATCACACTACTACCACCACCACCACCACCACCACCACCACCATGTTTGGCTGTTGGTATGATGTTCTTATGGTGGAATGCAGTGTTAGCTTTATGTTTGATGTAACAAGACCCTTTCAAAAAGTTCCACCTTTGACTCAGACAATAGAATATTATGCTAAAAGTCTTAAGGGTCATCTAGATGTTTTTTGGTAAATGCGAGATGATACTTTGTGGGTTTTTTTTAAGTCAGCGGTGGTTTGTGCCTTGCAACTCTTCCATGGATGCAACCCAATTGTCACTTGAATTTAGTTAACTGGTTAATTTATTAGCTAAGGGGGCAAATACTTTTCCACATAGGGCCACGTAGGGCTGAACAGCCTTTTTTCTTTAATAAATCTCTAGACCAAGACTTTTACAGGAGGAGGGAGTCAGTGTTCTTGCTTGAGACAACAAGCTTCCCTATGCCATGGTGTTCCCCTGTGACCATCTCCCTGTTCCAGTACCCTCTTAGCAATCGATCTGCTCTTTATATAACCTGGCATTGGTACGTAGGTGATATTATGCTTTCATCATGGGTTTTAGAAAAAAAGAAATAACTGTTGTTGCCAATGTAATGGCATCACGAACAAGGGACCATGTCCTTGGTTAGCCCTAAATGGTTGCCATTCCTCAGAGTGAGGGATTTACACGAGGCAGCATCTGATTTAGCTACAAATGCTGATATACAATAGCTACTGACATCGCTATTGATGACTAGCTTGTAAGATGTCCAGCACAGTGACAAGAAATTCTCAGAATGTGAACGCAGCGTTGCTATAGAAACAGATAAAAGTCCTATCTTCATGACAATATAATTACTTGTTTTAGATGCCTACTTATTATGGAATAATTTTTCACTTGATACCGAAAAATTATGAAGATATATATATATCTATCTATATATATATATATATATCTATATATATATATATATATATATATATATATATATATATATATATATATATATACATTTATCTATCTATCTATCTATCTATCTATCTATCTATCTATCTATCTATCTATCTATCTATCTATCTATCTATCTATCTATCTATCTATCTATCTATCTATCTATCTATCTATCTATATACACATACATAAAATATATATATATATATATATATATATATATATATATACTGATGCTGGTTGTAAGTGTCTATATTCTTAGTCGACATTGTTGGCACAGGAGTTATGGCAATGACTTACAGAAATAGAAAAGAGCAAATTCTTCTTATATTCGCCTGGATGATCTAGGTGGGTTCTGGCTCAATGATTTAATTAGATAATATATTTCAGGTACTTATCAATATAGAAGTAATAGATGTTCTGCACGTCTGAATCTCTGTAACAATCACTGATCCAATTTGTCTCCTCATTTCCTGCTATCTATCCAGTGAAATGAGTACCCACATTTGGCATCCAGATTTGACTTTTATGATCCTGTAATTACATCTAGTAACACTGTAAAGTACACCGATCACAGTGATTTCATATTTTATAATTTAATAGCATTAGAAAAAAAATTGCTAAAGTTTATATCCTGGATATTTCATAACTACTTATATTAGTCTGACATTTGTTGTATGTTCAAGTGACATCCACAGGGTCAAAATTCAGAACCAAATTATTTTTTTTACGCCTATAAGTATTTTAGGTATATCACCTAGGTATGCCTCCATCATCTTGAAAGCTATCATCTGACATACATTTTATAATTATTTTTTTAGGGATTTTAATCTAAAACTGTTTCAATGTGTGTGCTGATTGTTTCTTAATATATCTGTATATTCTGATACAAAGCTCCAAATCCCCTGCATAGATATATAGTTAAATTATAATATTATGGCTGCCTTGAGCCACCACTAGAGGGAGCTAAAGAGTTTACTGGATACTGTGTGTATATATTGAACTCAATAATAAGATAGTATGCAGTAAGCTTCTAAGCTCCCCCTAGTGGTGGTTTATGGCAGCCAGAATTCTATCACTGAACTCTTTTAATATGCAGGAGCTTTGAAGCTCTGTATCCAAACACTATACAGGTATATTAAAAAAATTAATCAGCACAATATGTATGACCTAAAAACAGCATGGTGTTAAGAGGTTTAGGTTCATTTTAAGTGGTCACGTTCCTGGGAATTGAATCACCTATAGTGTATTTTTTATTATTGTTTTTTTTAGGCGTATGAAAAGCAGAAATTAGACCCATAGAATCTAGTCAGATTACAATAATTCTGTAATGTAGGTTTATGGAGAAGACATGTGTAAATGAATATAACTCATCCTTAATGCAATATTACTCCCCAAGATCAGCGCTCAGTGACCCAATTCTAAGTGGGAGTATATTAGAAAATCGAAGCCCATACAATACTGTGTTATTTGAGAGATTTAGTGGAATAAAGAGAAGCACATTAAATATTAGTTAATTTACTGTTGCTGCTGTGACAACTCTAGCTCTGCTATTATGTATACATCTACCAAAGAGGATATTCTGTAGGTGAAGACTGATAACCACTCATATGCACAGGAAATGGAGAGAATTACTTATTTTCTACTATAACATATTGATTGAAGGGGTTAAATGACATCATACTTAATTTGTACCTTCACCCAGAGGCATAACTTGAAGCTCCTGGACCCCAATGAAAAATCTATAACAGGGCCCCCATCTACCATATATCATTAATAATACTGGTGTCTTCTTATGCGGCTGAGGGGCTTTTTGACCCAGGTGCGACTGCTACCTCTGCACCCCGTATAGCTACGCCCCTGCCTTTACCAAAAAATAGGATTCAAATTGAACGGACTGAGCCATAAGGCAGTTCAAGCCATGTAGTAAAAATTTAAACCGCCGCACAGTCCATTTACCATTACGGTCCCCCGAAAGGTCCAGGGACTCTAAAAATATTGCCTGGTGCTTCGTTCCATTTATGTGATCGCAGTAGTTGTCATTCCCTTTTATAATACTACAGTGAAGGGAACTTAGTTATACTGGGTTAAAGAAAGACCCAACAAGTCTTACAGACATTTGCATTTATTGCCTTTTTTGGCTTATATCTCCTCTGATTGTGTTTCTACATAATAAATTCTGGTTGTTTTCATGTATTATTTCATTTCAGTGTTGTGCACTTGAAAGTATATGCTGATTGGTTGAGTATGTATATTAAATGTGGATGTAAATTATAATGTATAGTAAATTAATATACAGTACTTGACTTGTTCTATAAGAATATCTTTGTGTGATTTTTCAACTGTTCTTTTGAAAAAAAGCTTTAAACACAAATGGACTGACCTTGAGTTTTCGGTTTTCGTTTGTGCATTGTAGCAATGCTTTATATGACATTGTGCCGTCTTTCTATCAAAGTGGAATAAAACCATGAACAAAAGTTGATAATTTCGTACTAAAGGTTCTCTTGGTAGCTAAGTTTTTAAATTAACTATTTCAATTCCATTTTAATGTGCATAATTTATATACCACCACTAGGATCAGATTGTATAGTAGTAAACCACATATTGTGGCTTCTTAACTACCATGTCGGTCCACTGTGAAATATGAACGGAGGTTTTTCTGAAGACCATTGGTTTATCAGTTTCCATCACATGCAAGTATATAGGAGGGAGGTGGAGTTTTTAGTTGGACAGGTCATTTGCCCAGGCTAGGAGTTTTTTTTAAAATTCTGCACCCTGCCAAATTAAAAAATAAAAATAGTTTTTAGGGACATTTAACACCCCAATACAGTATTTATACAGGGATGCCTTTTATAGTTGTTGTACTGTAGATGCAGTTTACCTAAAATATAGTGAAAAAACAGTGCATAGATTTGATAATAGATATATTAAATAACTTTATTATAGACAAAAAGAAACCACTGGCCCTCTCATTCTCCACTTCCAAACCACACTATTAAAAAAACCAAAAAACACTAATATTTTTAGCAAAGTTCACATTTGCATTGAAGCTTCCGTTCATATGCTGGATCCTTTTGTAAAGGCAGATACCACCAGTGCCCAACAGTACCCATTGATTCGTAATAGGGTCCGTCGGGTTCCGGTACCGTGTCTGTTGTTTTCATGGGAAAAATTGCACTGCATGCAGTGTTATTTTTTTTTCATCAAATATGACAGAATCTACAACAGAGGCTCTGAATGGAGAACGCCAATGCTGATGTGAACAGAGCCTTACTAGACATATCTGCAAAACCCCATATTTTGACTTTTGTTCGGATTTCATTTCCATGTTTTTTTATTGTTTGTTTTTTGTTAACCTGAGATCCGTTTTTGGTTCTGATCACTGTACAGTACACAAATTATACAGCAATACAACACATAACTAATAACGTTATACAATGCTTCCTTATAGTTAACAAATAATACTACTATAAAATTCTTAAAGAGGCTCTGTCACCAGATTATAAGTGCCCTATCTTCTACATAATCTGATCGGCGCTGTAATGTAGATAACAACAGTGGTTTTTATTTTGAAAAACAATCATTTTTGAGCAAGTTATGAGCAATTTTAGATTTATACTAATTAGTTTCTTAATGGCCAACTGGGCGTGTTTTTATTTTTACCAACTGGGCGTTGTGAAGAGAAGTGTATGACGCTGACCAATCAGTGACCAATCAGCGTCATACACTTCTCATTCTTCCAGCCCATTGTTATCGTGCGATTGTGCAGTGAAGGAAGCTGGGCTGGAACAATGAGAACTGAATGACGCTGATTGGTCACTGATTGGTCAGTGACCTACACTTCTCATTGTTCCAGCCCAGCTTCTTTCACTGCACAATCACACTGTAACAATGGGCTGGAACAATGAGAAGTGTATGACGCTGATTGGTCACTGATTGGTCAGCCTCATACACTCCTCTGTACAACGCCCAGTTGGTAAAAAGTAAAAACATGCCCAGTTGTCAATTAAGAAACTAATTAGCATAAATATTAAATTGCTCATAAATTGCTAAAAAATTATCATTTTTCAAAATAAAAACCACTGTTATCTACATTACAGCGCCGATCAGATTATGTAGGAGATAGGGTACTTATAATCTGGTGACAGAGCCTCTTTAAATAATAGCGCCATATACAGTAGTGCTCAAATAATACAGTACATACTGCATAAGGTGGCCACATAAAATGATCATATTGTGCTCACATTATACCACCTTATAGTAATATATCTTTCCCTGCTCCCGTATTGCTGCATATTCCCCCCTTTCACTTATCTGTAATGGTATTGTAATGGGGAAAACAGATGAACGATGACAATGCCATTGGTGTGGCAAGGAAAAAGCCCCTAAAGCTCCAACAAAATGCCAGCCTACCCATCAGAGCTCAGATATAGCATCAAGTGACAGGTAAGGGGCTGCTGAGAACATCATTGTGTAATTTACTACAATCAGAACTTTGAGATACTTATTCAAATCCTGGCTCCTGGACTTTCTAGCGAGTCTAGAGGGGGTCTCCCCCACCCATACACAGTGATTGTCAGCCTCTCCTATATACACACACATTGCGGGGGGATTATATAAGCAACATAAAATAAATAATAAGTACCCCCCACGAACAGAGGTGTTCTTTAAAACTCACTTCAGACCAATTATATAATAAACATAATCTACCCTGTTTGCCAACGGAATACATTATGAAATGTTACATATTATAAAAATGCCGTACTGTATAAATGTAATGGAAGAAAACACTTCTAGAAAGCAGGGAAATCTTAAGAGATAGACACGTTCCCTTTTTCTTACAATGTCACTAGGTGGCAGAGAAGGGTTAACTTGAAAGCTTGTCGCCTGGTGTGTTTTATTTCTATTTGCTTTATTGGATGTGTCTGTTTTAGCATTTGTTTTTTGTCTTTCTTCTATTTTCAGCAGTTCAAGGTAAACCTCCTTTTGCTGGAAGCATAATTGTTCTGTATCTGCATTGCAGAATACACGATGCACGCAGAAATAATTTATGCGCTAAACATGCATCACATTTAGTAGCTTGAAAAGAGCCATCAATACTTGCGACATCAATTACATATTACACCATAGTCAAAAGATAAAATGCCATAAAATAACCTAAAGTATGAGGATGACACATTAAATCCAGTAGCTTCACTAAAGCAAATGACCAGCAGAATACAGGTAAAAAGGCCCATGATGGAAACCTAAGTTCACGGTCACCCTACTTACATATGGTGGCAGTAATAAATGTATGACTCCTGGCCATAGTACTGATGTTTATGACATGTAGTTTTCATTTATTCATTCTTCAAGCAATAACAGAAATGTATAAAACTGACACACCAATGTAGAGTTGAATTTATCCTCAGTTCGGAGCTACTTTATAATAATATAATAGGGACGTGCATGATTATTTAGCAATTATAATATATGTATCATTATTCTCGTCTCCGGCGGCAAACATGGAGAATGGGGGGGGGGGGGGGCACATAGCAGAGATACAAATTAGGTCCATTTTAGGAGCTGCTTGTCAACAACACAATCTAAACCACCCACGATAGGAGGTCCTGATACCCCATTTTCATGACTTGAGTAAATTGTCCACTTCTCACCAGTCATTAAAATAGGGAAAAGACCAAGCTGGAAAGTGCCCCTTCTTTCCTGGGGCCCCATAGCCACATGGGATGCCTATATGGTAGGTACACCCTTGGTGATCACTCCATTTAGTAGTATTCGTAACCAGAGAGTAACTGGAAGGAATGATGGGATTTTCAGATTTGCCTGCAGACCTGTCAGCAGAATACTGGTACCATTTACTGTCTTATTATGTCAGTACAATGCACAAACAGTCTGGGTTTTATACAACGAATAATCACGATAAGAGAATATTTTGGAACTGCTATTTATGCAGTTCCCAAATATATTAATGAAAATAGCTCCAAACCAAAGCTAAACACTAAAGAGTTAATAAACCTATGTATTAATCCTGTATAAAGGGTTGTCAAGAAAATCTATAATACACACTGCGAATTGACAGTGTTAGGCTGGGTTCACACGACCTATTTTCAGACGTAAACGAGGCGTATAATGGCTCGATTTACGCCTGAAAATAGGGCTACAATACGTCGGCAAACATCTGCCCATTCATTTGAATGGGTTTGCCGACGTACTGTGCAGACGACCTGTCATTTACGTGTCGTCGTTTGACAGCTGTCGAACGACGACGCGTAAAAATACAGCCTCGTCAAAAGAAGTGCAGGACACTTCTTTGGACGTTTTTGGAGCTGTTTTCTCATAGACTCCAATGAAAACAGCTCCAAAAACGGACGTAAAAAACGCCGCGAAAACGCAGCGAAAAATGCAGCGAAAAATGCGAGTTGCTCAAAAAACGTCTGAAAAGCAGGGGCTGTTTTCCCTTGAAAACAGCTCTGTATTTTCAGACGTTTTTGGTCACTACGTGTGCACATACCCTAAAACGACCAAGAAAATTTGAGCATATAAAAAACATGATTTTATTGAGCCACGTTAAAAGTTACAACAAAAGCATAAAAAGAAGGGGTGTCAAAAAGAGTCCACACAAACAAGCGGATTCTGAGTGGGCTACTGGCAATAACACCTATACCATGGATTGATACATCATAAATAGTCTACTCAAAAAAACACATGTATGAGGACAAAACAAGTGCATCTAGCAAGGTAAGGGTACAGTGTAAAAGCACAATGGCAAAAAGTAAAAGAGAAACATTCAAGATAAAATGCAGAGGAACAATGAGGTAACCAGTAGAAATCTGCCAGAAGCCCACCTACACACCCAACGCGTTTCGTCACAAGGCTTCATCATGGGGGAATGACTATAAGCAGCATTAGGGGGTATAAGAAGCTTCTTATATGCAGCAGGTTTTCTTAAAATCCTGATTCTGTATCTTTACATAGAGGCTGATGACTGTGATTTGCCAAGTCGCTGTTCCACTTACACGTGGAAGCTGTAATATTGACCATGTAAGTAGATTTAGCAATAATGCATATTTCTTTATTTTTCGTGTTTTAGGTGGCATTAGTGTTCGCAGTGTGCTGTCGTCATTTTCTTATGTACCGTATTTTCCGGACTATAAGGCGCACATAAAATGCTGAGAATTTCTCAGAAATAGAAAGTGCGCCTTATAATCCGGTGCGCCTTATATATGAACCCGACAGTAAAGAGAGGGGTTCATACAGGATCCTTTACCTCTATCGTGGGCGGCAGGGGTCGGCGGCGGCATACCACAGCACACACCATGCTCCTCCCCCCCGTGCGCCTATGAATTTATTCTTCACTTGGGTTTTTACAGTATCCATAAATGGATTGAGCATTACGGCCACCGTAGTCAGGAGCCACACTGAGTGATACTTACAGCTCTGTGCGCAGGATCCTTGCAATATATCTGTGCTTTAGCGTTAACTATACCCACTACCCCAAAAAATGCCTCCTGTTAAGAGACATGCTTATGATGCAGGTTTCAAGCTTAAAGCTATAAGTTATGCAGTAGAGCATGGAAATAGGGCAGCTGCAAGAGAATTCAACATTAATGAATCCATGGTGCGTAAGTGGAGAAAACAAGAAGATGCCCTCCGCCAAGTAAAGAAGACCAAACTGAGTTTCCGAGGAAACAAAGCAAGGTGGCCACAGTTGGAGGACAAAATAGAACAGTGGGTTATGGAACAGAGAAACGCAGGTAGAAGCGTCTCCACTGTCTCTATTCGACTCAAAGCCACTGCTTTAGCACGTGACATGGAGATCAAGGACTTTCGAGGAGGTCCTTCATGGTGCTTTCGTTTCATGAAAAGGCGTCATCTCTCCATTCGCACCAGAACTACTGTGTGCCAGCAATTACCAAAGGATTATGAAGAGAAGCTGGCCATTTTCCGCACCTACTGCATAACCAAGATAAATGAAAAGAATATCCAGCCAGAACACATTATTAACATGGATGAGGTTCCCCTCACTTTCGATATCCCCGTAAACCGTACTGTTGAGAAAACAGGGACCAGTACGATATCTATACGTACCACAGGAAATGAGAAGTCATCTTTCACTGTAGTTCTCGCTTGTCAGGCTAATGGCCAGAAACTACCACCCATGGTAATTTTCAAGAGGAAGACTTTGCCTAAAGAAAATTTTCCTGCTGGTGTCATCATTAAGGCTAACCCAAAGGGCTGGATGGATGAGGAGAAGATGAGTGAGTGGCTGAGGGAGGTCTACGTCAAGAGACCGGGTGGCTTTTTTCACAAATCCCCATCCCTATTGGTCTGTGACTCGATGCGCGCCCACGTGACCGATACTGTCAAAGCCCAAGTGAAGAAAACTAATTCGGAGCTTGCTGTCATCCCTGGTGGATTAACCAAAGAGCTCCAGCCGCTAGATATCAGCATCAACAGGTCATTTAAAGTTAAATTGCGAGCTGCATGGGAGCATTGGATGACAGAAGGTGACCACACATTCACCAACACAGGGAGGCAACGCCGTGCGAGTTATGCCACTATGTGCCAGTGGATCGTGGATGCCTGGAAGAATGTATCAGTCTCCAGTGTCATCCGAGCTTTCAGGAAGGCTGGAATCACCACTGAAGAGCCTAGCAGCAGCAACGAGACCGACTCGGATAATGAAGAGGAGGTCCCCATGCTTGATGCCGAAATCGCCCAACTGTTCAACTCCGACACTGAAGATGACGGATTTGATGGATTTCTGGTGGAGGAATGAACTGAAAAAGTACGGTAAACGTTTTGATTTGCAATTACAGCTGAACCAGTTGCAAGTTATTGTTAAAAAGTGTAATAAATTTTGACTTGCAGTCTGAGCAATGGTTTATTTAACGGTAATGTGCTGCGCCTTATAATCCAGTGCGCCTTATATATGAAACAAGATTGCTTATAAGGCGCTCATAGAAAGTGCGCCTTATAATCCGGTGCGCCTTATAATCCGGAAAATACGGTACTGTCCATGGCGTTCTGCATACACTTTTGTTTCATTTTGCTGGAATGTGCTCTTCAAACTTTTGTGTTTTTTATGTATTGCATATATGTGGAGACAGTGACATTTTTTGATCTTGCACTCCTCCCTTTTTGCCCTGGCTTATTCTAATTAGTTTAATGCTGGCTCCTACCATCCCGAGATATATGTAGGTTTAGTCTCAGTTCTGGGTACATGTGCAGCGTAGGTTCCCACCTCAGAGGTTGCCTTTTCATGGCAGGTGGGCTCACACAATTTGATCAAAATTGTATTATATATATATATATATATATATATATATATATATGTGTGTATATATATATATATATATATGTGTGTATATATATATATATATATATATATATATATATATATATATATATTTTATAGATGCATATTCAGTAATTGCATGTCACGTCATAGAGTTCAACTTTTGTTCCTCCCAATAATGACAAGTATACAGCACATCCCCAGTGCTTGTAACTGCTGTACATGTCTTCAGTCAGGTCCACCATTTATTAGAAACAAAAGTAAGAAAGAAAAGAATACACTATGGAGCAACACAGTTCAACGCAGAAATCAACAAAAAAATACACAAAGCATTTAACAAGTCAGCAGGTCTGCATATACTGAAAGTTATGTCCAGACTTGGCCACTTACTATGAATTCTCATCACCCTGATCATTGTACATCAATGTTGTATATTATACCTAATGAAGAAGGCATTCTTGATTTCTATATGGAAAAATAGATAGACAGCCGGAAACATGTAAGCGAAACAGTATTCAGTTCCACTTCAGCGGTCAGCCGCAACACCTAGCGCCATTTGGCAGTAATCAGTATACTACAGTGCCTGAGGAAGGTCAAGGATATGACCGAAACGTTGCACTGATACTGGCAAAAAAATAAAATAATATTCTTTGAAATTACTCCTATTGGTGTGCATAGTACTTCATAAGTATTCAATTCCCTGTAACCCCATTATTAAAAACATTGCTGCATCGTCATAGTGACATGACTTGTTGGCAGTTGAGACGTCATAGTTAAAGAAGAGCTCTGGTAAAAAATGAATTATATCAATGGACAGCAGTTATTACCATGTAAATAGAACTGTAGGTATAACCTTTATTTAATCTTCCTTTTGTCCTCAAAAACTGTGCGTTCCCTACTTTCAGTTGGGTAACGTGACGCTATTGTAACCCCCTGTTCTTTTTATTATCAGCCAAGGGTCACCACCTGCCTGCATTACCCTCTTCCGGCAGCCTACATATCTGTGTCATCCACTGCACGCTGCCTGAATGCCACACTCCATTGTAGAATTGGCAGGGCGACATGATTCGGCGGGAGGACGCAAGAGGGAGCAAGTCAGAGATAGAGGAGAAATAGGTCCAAAGATGACTGCCGATTGTGAAATTCAAGAAATAGTGGTAATAGTAAGTACTGCTTGATCATGGAAAAAATGCAATCGTTTGATAAGATTACCGGAGTGCTTAAGGCTAGATTCACATCATATTTGGACACTACGTTCAGCATATAAGCCAGTAAATTCTCCCAATGTATACATCTAACATACGCATAGGCGCTCAGAAGCTAAATGTATGCCAGTCCTTATGACATAGGTTTGGCCAGTGTAAGTCGTATGCCATAGTCGACTATGCTTTTCAATACAACCATCCCGTATACATTTGGAATCAATGGCAGACTATTATATTCACGGTGTATAGTTCCTTATGTCTTGGGGATATAATCGGTTTAACATATAAAACAGTCCAGACGAAGATAGCGCTCAAATGCAGTGTGAACCTAGCCTGAGAATGATTTATTTCAAATCTAAAGCTAAATAATAAAAAAATAGTTTAAAAAAATAGTAAAACAAAAGACCATCCCTCGTCTACATTATTCAGCCCATAATGATGCCTGTCTTTGCCTTACAAATCATTAGGTTCTGGTCATGAAGATGATGGGATAAGAGATGTAAATCTTTAGCAACTCACACATTTATTTTTCTTTGAGGCAAATTTGTTGCATATTTCATTTTATAAATATGTTTTCTATACGGCTGTAAACATAGCATTATATCTGTGAGATTTTTCTAAAACAGTTTAGCAGCTGGGATGTTTCATAACTTCAATGACGTTACTGTAAAGACATCTGTGGAAAATATAGGAAAAACGTTATTTAAAATATCGCATCCTGTCATAGAATAAAAGGTGTTTGGCCACTTGCAACATTTTTTAGGAGTCACTTAATTCTTATAGCGTGTGTATACAGTGTTTTATCTCGATACAAAATCCACTTTTATCTTTCGAGTTAAAAAACATGGTTTGATGGATTCACGAATTAGTCCAGTAACAGAGAGCATTGCCAACCCTTGAAGACAGCTGCTAACAAGCATATGTTCATTCTTCAAGTGTTTTATCTTCCAAAGGTGGAAAATTCCCTTAAAGAGGCTCTGTCACCAGATTTTGCAACCCCTATCTGCTATTGCAGCAGATAGGCGCTGCAATGTAGATTACAGTAACGTTTTTATTTTTAAAAAACGAGCATTTTTGGCCAAGTTATGACCATTTTTGTAGTTATGCAAATGAGGCTTGCAAAAGTCCAAGTGGGTGTGTTTAAAAGTAAAAGTACAACTGGGCGTATATTATCTGCGTACATCGGGGCGTTTTTAATACTTTTACTAGCTGGGCGCTCTGAAGAGAAGTAACATCCACTTCTCTACAGAACGCCCAGCTTCTGACAGTGCAGATCTGTGACGTCACTCACAGGTCCTGCATCGTGTCGGCCACATCGGCACCAGAGGCTACAGTTGATTCTGCAGCAGCATCAGCGTTTGCAGGTAAGATCCTTACCTGCAAACGCTGATGCTGCTGCAGAATCAACTGTAGCCTCTGGTGCCGATGTGGCCGTCACGATGCAGGACCTGTGAGTGACGTCACAGATCTGCACTGTCAGAAGCTGGGCGTTCTGAAGAGAAGAGGATGTTACTTCTCTTCAGAGCGCCCAGCTAGTAAAAGTATTAAAAACGCCCCGATGTACGCACATAATACACGCCCACTTGGACTTTTACTTTTAAACACACCCACTTGGACTTTTGCAAGCCTCATTTGCATAACTACAAAAATGGTCATAACTTGGCCAAAAATGCTCGTTTTTTAAAAATAAAAACGTTACTGTAATCTACATTGCAGCGTCTATCTGCTGCAATAGCAGATAGGGGTTGCAAAATCTGGTGACAGAGCCTCTTTAAGGCATTTTAATGGCATGTGTCTTTAAGGGCACATTGCATGTGTTTAATCCTGGACATTAAAACATATTTAAAGGGGTTTTCCTACTAAAGTAAGTGATATGCCATAACCTACTGGTCAATGTAGGTCTGACTGCTGGTAAACCACCTTAGTATGAAGAGGCGGCAGGGCTAGGTATGAAGTGCGGAGTAGTAGCTGAAACTTGTAGTACAACTGAAGGCAAACCAGCAGAACTGGCATAGCTTAAAACAGAGGCAGACCGGCAGAGTGCCGTTATTGGGTTGGCAGAGGGTAACCTGGGTTAAATAGCCTGGGGGAGCCCTAGTATACAATCTTGACTCTTCTCATAGAGGTATGGGATTAGCTGCAGGGTTTTCCTATGTCGCAGCCCTCATATAGTACCCAAGAGATGATCAGAGGAGACAAACAGAGAAATATCAAAAGAATAACCCGTAAACTAGGTTGAAGTCAATAGGCGAGAAGTACAAAAACAGGTCTGATTGAGCATGGGAAATCAATTACCGAATCTGGGCATCTGGGCAAAGCCAGCGGGCAGAGTGGGCAGGAACCCACTTACAGGAGCCGAGGACGAATTAAATGTAAAGAATCAGGTCTCCTTTATATATCCCTGACATCCGACCTCACTAATAGCTGAAATCCCGAAGCCCCCCAACTGGAAGCAAGAAGATGGCAGCGGTAAGAAGGGGGACGAGAGGAGCAAGATGACCTGACATAAACCTTTGTATCTCCATACCTGTGCATACCACAAATATAGTATAATGTAGAAGTGTGCTGCATAGTGAAGTTTAGCAATGTGTAAGTAATTCTTCCACCCTCTGCAGGTATCTGCACGTAAGAAGATACCAGCGTCCAGACAGGGAGTCCTGTTCAACATCAACTCCAAGGACGAGAAACCTGTATGTTTTATAACGTATTTCTTTTGTGTTGGGTCTAAAGCACAATAGGAGCACAAACTTGATTCTGGCTGAGGCAAAGTAGCTTGTTGACGCCCCCCCGGCACTCATCACCTGGGGCACATGCCCCAGTTGCCCCCCCTAGCTACATCCCTAGGCAGGAAGGCCTAAAAAGCTGAATTGGTAATGCATGCCAGTGAGTAAAATGAACGACTTTGCAAGGAAGGAAAGAAACATTTGCTCCTTTGCAAATACATAATTCTGCCAGGAACATTTTTCAGCCTCTGTTCACAAAGACTCCTGTCACAGTCACTGTATTAACAAACAATAGCTTGTGTTCTGCTAAGCAATGGAAACCACCCATCCAGTCACTGAAACTTCCTAATTGGTTTCCGCACGTTGATTTATCTGTCATAGTCGGCATGCACCAAGGTTAAAAAATACAAACATCTTTCATTTTCCCATTGCATTTTCCTAAAGCAAATATCAGTGAATAAATTTAACACTGTTTATATGGTTGGGCTCCAATATACTGTCTACGGAAGTGTATCATAGATTTTGCAACACTGACCTATTGTTTATTTGTAAAGTTCTCCATAAGTAATGTCTAGTACATGGGCTGCCCTTTAAATGATGTGGGAACTTTACCTGAAGCTGCACACATACCTGACCAGAGGGGGGCAGCAGCTTGGTAGAAATATACTCAATTACTGCACTTTTCCCATCTCCAATATGTAAAGAGGGAGAGAACTATTTAACTTTTTGCTTCAGGCTGCAAAAGGACTAGAAGGGAGATGCAGTAAGATGGCGCCAGTTTTAATAAAAATTAAGCTGGAGCAAGATTGTAATGATAGGGGTAGGGAAACGGACAAGTGAGCCCTAATCTACCCGCCACTCTGTCCCTGCCTACTTGCAACGACCCGCCCTAGGTGACGGGGTACAACTGGGCGGCGGTCCCTACGCTCAGTAAGTGCACGAGACAAACAGACAAGAGTACACAAAGCTAAGGGAAATGGGGCAGTTGCCCACGGCAACACCGTGAGCAACAAGAGAGGTGAACGAGCCGAGTCAAACCAGGAGTGTACGAGGTACCAAACGCAGAGCAGGAGAGTAGTCAGAAAGCCAGGGTCAGTATGGAGCAGGATCAAATAGTCAGGAGCTGTAGCTGGGCCAGGAAACCACACGAGAAGAATCACAAGCAAGGAGGAACAGGAAAGGCAGGTATAAATAGACAGAGGGTGGGAGCTAGCTCCGTCTGGCCAGGCTGCGATAGGCTCTCCCACTCCTAAGCCTGCCAGCCTGAGTGGTGGAAGCTGGAGTCAGTCTCAGAGACATTGACTCAGGTGCCGACTGATTACCTATGGGCGTTAACCCCGAAGCTGTGCCTGGCAGATCCTTTACAGTACCCCCCTTTTATGAGGGGCCACCGGACCCTTTCTAAGTGGACCTGGTTTATTGGGGAAACTAAGGTGGAACTTCCTGACCAATACCCCAGCGTGAACATCCCGGGCGGGTACCCAAGTCCCCTCCTCAGGCCCGTATGCTCTCCAATGGACCAGATACTGGAGGGAGCCTTGGACTATCTTGCTGTCCACAATCTTGGCCACCTCGAATTCCACCCCCTCAGCGGTGAGAACGGGAACAGGAGGTCTCCTCGAGGGAGCCAAGGACGGGGAGCAGCGTTTAAGGAGGGAGGCATGAAACACGTCGTGTATTCGAAAAGATGGGGGCAACTCCAGTCGGAAGGAGACAGGATTGAGGACTTCAATGACCTTATACGGCCCAATAAACCGGGGAGCAAATTTAATGGACGGGACCTTAAGGCGCAAGTTCCTAGACGATAACCACACCAGATCCCCGACCATAAACAAGGGGTTAGCAGAACGTCTTCTATCAGCCTGAGTTTTTTGTACGCTCTGGGACGCCTCTAGGTTCTTCTGAACATGGGCGCAGACTGTGCACAGTTCCCGATGAACGACCTCTACCTCGGGATTGTTGGAACTACCAGGTGAAACGGAGGAGAACCGTGGATTAAACCCAAAATTACAGAAAAAGGGGGAGACCCGTGACGAGTTACTGACCCGGTTATTAAGGGAAAATTCGGCGAGGGGAATGAATGAGACCCAATCATATTGACAGTCAGAGATAAAACACCTTAAATATTGTTCTAGAGATTGATTAGTCCTCTCAGTTTGGCCATTAGTTTCAGGATGGAAGGCAGAGGAGAAGGACAGATCAATCTCCAACTTTTTACAGAAGGCTCTCCAAAACAATGAAACAAATTGTACCCCTCTGTCCGAAACAATATTGACAGGGACCCCATGGAGACGCAGGATGTGTTTGACAAACAAGGTAGCTAACGTCTTGGCATTGGGTAGTTTCTTGAGGGGCACAAAGTGGCACATCTTACTGAAGCGGTCTACTACAACCCACACCACCGACTTGCCTTGAGATGGAGGCAAATTGGTGATAAAATCCATGGAGATATGGGTCCAAGGTCTCTGGGGAATGGGCAAAGAACGTAGTAAGCCCGCTGGTCGGGACCTGGGAGTCTTGGACCTAGCACAAACCTCACAAGCGGCGACGTAGGCCTTAACGTCTTTATGCAACCTAGGCCACCAATAATTTCTGGCAATGAGGTGTTTGGTACCCAGGACACCTGGATGACCAGATAGTGCGGAGTCATGATTTTCCCTAAGTACCCTTAGCCGGAATTGCAGGGGAACAAACAGCTTGTCCTCAGGAAGGTTCCCGGGAGCTGAACCTTGATCAGCCGCAATTTCTGAGACTAAATCAGAATCAATAGAAGAAATAATTATACCAGGAGGCAAAATACAAGCAGGATCTTCCTCCGAAGGGGGGCTGGCCATGAAGCTACGCGACAGTGCATCGGCCTTAATATTTTTAGACCCAGCCCTATAGGTAACCAAAAAGTTGAATCTGGTAAAAAATAGCGCCCATCGAGCTTGTCTCGGGTTAAGCCTCCGGGCAGATTCTATGAAAACCAGATTCTTGTGGTCGGTAAGGACCGTTACCTGGTGCCTAGCCCCCTCCAGGAAGTGGCGCCACTCTTCAAATGCCAATTTAATGGCTAAGAGTTCGTGGTTGCCAATATCATAGTTACTCTCAGTGGGCGAAAAATTCCTGGAGAAGTAGGCACAGGGGCGGAGATGGGTGAGGGACCTGGTACCCTGGGACAAGACAGCCCCCACTCCCACCTCGGATGCGTCAACTTCCACGATAAATGGCTCCATTTGGTTGGGCTGAACCAGCACCGGGGCCGAGATAAAGCACTTCTTAAGGACCTCAAAAGCCTGGACAGCCTCAGGAGGCCAGTGGAGGAGATCAGCACCTTTGCGAGTGAGGTCCGTAAGAGGCTTAGCGATGACCGAGAAGTTAGCAATAAATCTCCTGTAATAATTAGCGAACCCCAAGAAACACTGTAACACCTTCAAGGAGGCAGGTTGGACCCATTCCGCCACAGCCTGGACCTTGGCGGGGTCCATGCGGAATTCATGAGGAGTGAGGATTTGACCCAAAAATGGTATCTCCTGTACCCCAAACACACATTTTTCGGTTTTCGCAAACAGTTTGTTTTCCCGAAGGACCTGGAGCACCTTCCTGACATGCTCAATGTGGGAGGACCAGTCCTTGGAAAACACCAGTATGTCATCAAGGTACACTACAAGAAATACCCCCAGGTAATCCCTTAAAATTTCATTTATGAAATTCCGGAAGACCGCAGGAACATTACACAACCCAAAGGGCATGACGAGGTATTCGAAATGACCTTCGGGCGTGTTAAACGCAGTCTTCCACTCATCCCCCTCTTTGATGCGGATAAGGTTATACGCCCCCCGTAGATCAAACTTAGTGAACCATTGGGCCCCCTGAACCTGATTAAAGAGATCAGGAATCAAAGGAAGGGGATACTGGTTCCTTACAGTGACCTTATTCAAGTTACGGTAGTCAATGCACGGCCTAAGACCACCATCCTTCTCCCCTATGAAGAAGAAACCAGCACCTACCGGAGAAGTAGAGGGGCGAATGTAACCCTTGGCCAGGCATTCCTGGATATACTCTCTCATGGCTTCACGTTCGGGACAAGAAAGATTAAATATCCTTCCCTTAGGGAGCTTAGCTCCTGGTACCAATTCGATAGCGCAATCGTATTCTCTATGAGGAGGTAACACTTTGCAGGCCTCCTTAGAGAAAACATCAGCGAAGTCCTGCACAAACTCAGGTAGCGTGTTCACCTCCTCAGGGGGAGAAATGGAATTAACAGCAAAACATGACGTCAAGCATTCATTACCCCATTTGGTAAGTTTCCCAGTATTCCAGTCAAACGTGGGATTATGCAACTGCAACCAGGGAAGGCCTAAAACCAAATCGGACAATAACCCCTGCATCAACAGTACAGAGCACTGCTCCAAATGCATGGAGCCAACAAGGAGTTCAAAAACAGGGGTATGCTGTGTAAAATAAAAATTAGCAAGAGGAGTGGAGTCGTTACCCACTACCGGGACAGGTTTAGGCAAATCAATCAAAGGCATAGCTAGAGACATAGCAAATTCCACAGACATGATATTAGCAGAAGACCCTGAATCCACGAAGGCACTGCCAGTAGCAGACCTACCACCAAAAGAGACCTGAAAGGGAAGCAAGATTTTATTACGTTTCATATTTACGGGAAATACCTGTGCGCCCAAGTGACCTCCCCGATGATCACTTAGGCGCGGAAGTTTTCCGGCTGCTTATTCTTACGCCTAGGACAGGAGTTCACTTGATGCTTGTCATCCCCACAATAGAAGCAGAGACCATTCTTCCTGCGGAACTCTCTACGTTGTCGGGGGGACACGGAGGCCCCGAGTTGCATAGGTACCTCCGAGCCTTCCGTGGAAGAGCGAAGCAACGGGACCTCGGGAGGCATCATGGAGTCAGAGGGGAAAACACAAAAACTTTCAAGTTGTCGTTCCCTGAGACGTCGGTCAAGTCGTACCGCTAAAGCCATAACCTGGTCTAGGGAGTCAGAAGAGGGATAGCTAACTAGCAGGTCTTTCAGGGCGTTCGACAGACCCAACCTAAACTGGCACCTTAAGGCAGGGTCATTCCACCAAGAAGCTACGCACCACTTCCTAAAGTCAGAACAATACTCCTCAACAGGTCTCTTACCCTGACGTAAGGTCACCAGCTGACTCTCGGCAAAGGCAGTCCTGTCAGTCTCGTCATAAATGAGTCCGAGAGCAGAAAAGAAACGATCAACGGAGGAAAGTTCAGGGGCGTCAGGAGCCAAGGAGAAGGCCCACTCTTGGGGCCCTTCCTGGAGCCGGGACATAATTATACCCACCCGCTGGCTCTCAGAGGTGAGACCATGGTAGCGTCAGGCTGGTTGACCCTCTGAGCCAGGGCCTGGACCTGTAGGGAGAGACCCTGCATTTGCTGGGCCAGGGTCTCAAGGGGGTCCATAGTAGAGACAGGGACCAGGGTAGACTAGGTAATGGGCTTGTGATTATGTAATGATAGGGGTAGGGAAACGAACAAGTGAGCCCTAATCTACCCGCCACTCTGTCCCTGCCTACTTGCAACGACCCGCCCTAGGCGACGGGGTACAACTGGGCGGCGGTCCCTACGCTCAGTAAGTGCACAAGACAAACAGACAAGGGTACACAAAGCTAAGGGAAATGGGGCAGTTGCCCACGGCAACACCTTGAGCAACAAGAGAGGTGAACGAGCCGAGTCAAACCAGGAGTGTACGAGGTACCAAACGCAGAGCAGGAGAGTAGTCAGAAAGCCAGGGTCAGTATGGAGCAGGATCAAATAGTCAGGAGCTGTAGCTGGGCCAGGAAACCACACGAAAAGAATCACAAGCAAGGAGGAACCGGAAAGGCAGGTATAAATAGACAGAGGGCGGGAGCTAGCTCCATCTGGCCAGGCTGCGATAGGCTCTCCCACTCCTAAGCCTGCCAGCCTGAGTGGTGGAAGCTGGAGTCAGTCTCAGAGACATAGACTTAGGTGCCGACTGATTACCTATGGGCGTTAACCCCGAAGCTGTGCCTGGCAGATCCTTTACAAAGATGCAACATATTTATTAAGAGGCACGCTCCTCTTAATAAATTTGTTGCATCGTCGGCTGTCTCTGCGCCACTTAATGAAATCTACGCAAGCCAGTTTCTGGCATTAATTATCATAAATTCGTTGGGCCATGGTTGACCACACTCCTTTTAATAAGCTCTGCCCACTTTTCTAAAAAGTGGCAAAAGCAGGGGAAATGGCCCAAAAGTTGTAATGTTGAACTATTTTTATTAACAATGTTAACTTATTGGGGGAATTTGCATGAACTGAATGGCCGTCTCAGAATAATGTGCATCCTACCATATGTGATTACAATCTTCTCCTTAGTGATCCCTCTAGAAGATAACCGAAGAGAGAGTGTTCCGATGACATGACACTGCACAAGCTTGATGCTCATCCTTATTTAACATTATGTCACTCAAGACCTGAGGGATCACTCAGGAGCATTGCTCATTACCACTTCACTGTGACCCCAGCAATTTGAGAGACCCTCACTAGTATAACACAGAAAAAATGGGGACATAGATATACTCAAAAAAACACAGAAAAGGTCATACTTACTCAATGGGTTGGTAGACACCAGTTCCCACCAGGACGCAGACAAGTAGAAAACTAGTTTAGCATTATCAGAGCATCATATAGTTGCCCTTATTTTTTGAAGCATAGCCTGGTGACAAGTTCTCTTAAGCAAAAGAAGGAAAAATGCACAACACTAGGAAATTTAGTACTAAAACCTCCAGTTACAGATCTTGCATGTTGTCTTAAAAGAGGCGGTATGAGAATATGATATGGATTCACACGACCGTGCTCGGTATGTGCGATATTGACCACATGTCAGCTGAATTTCCCGGACCGAAAACCGTTCACGGAACCAGACTCCTAGCATCATAGTCATCTATGACGCTGTGAGTCACTGCCTACCTGCAGGAATACTGTACCTCCCGTAGTGTAATCATGCTTTCAGTACGGGAGGGTAGTCCCACCTGGAGGCAGTAACTCACAGAGACATGGATGACTATGATGCTAGGAGTCCGGTTCCGTGAACTGTTTTCAGTCCGAGAAATGCGGCCGACATAATGTCCATATGCCATATCTCATGGACTGAACACGGTCCTGTGAATAGCCCCTAAGAAAATAGGTCTTCTCTTTCCCCCAGAAACAGCGCCACTCTTGTCTATGAGCCAGGGGCATGGCTAGCATCGGATCTTTGGCCCGGTGCCCCGGATCCCCGGTGACTGCCACATTCGGGTCGCAATTGCGACCGGGCAACTACCGCCCGCATCTATAAAAGTTACTGTAGTAACTGGGGCCTATGTAATAAAATACACGGGCCCCTGTTACTATAGAAACTACACATACTTACCCATCTTCCTTCCCGAGCACATCGGAAGTACTGCCGTCTTCTCACGTCATGACATCACGATGCTAGATGGTGTTGGGAAATCCGCTGCACCCGGAGCCGAAGAGGAGGTAAGTGTAACGTTACGGTCTGCTGGGGTCCTGTATCTGCTTGGCCAAGTATCTAAGCCTATCATGTGTGATACTGACTGCTGGGACACTGTCTCTCAGTCTATCACGTGAGATACTGACTGCTAGGGCCATGTATCTAAGCCTATCATGTGTGATACTGTCTGCTGGGCCATGTATCTAAGCCTATCATGTGTGATACTGTCTGCTGGGACCATGTATCTAATCCTATCATGTGTGATACTGTCTGCTGAGGCCATGTATCTAAGCCTATCATGTGTGATACTGTCTGCTTGGCCATGTATCTAAGCCTATCATGTATGATACTGACTGCTGGGCCATGTATCTAAGCCTATCATGTGTGATACTGTCTGCTGTGCCATGTATCTAAGCCTATCATGTGTGATACTGTCTGCTGGGGCCATGGATCTAAGCCTATCATGTGTGATACAGTCTGCTGAGACAAGGTGGGTATGTGGGACTACCTACAGGGGACTGCATGGCGCTGTCTACAAGGGGATGTATGGCAGGCAAACCGAGTGTGGAACCATACAGGGGGGTTGTGACTATATACAGGGGGCATTGTATGGGGAACTCTCTACAGGTTCTTTGATAAGAGCCCCGAGCCCAGCCTATGGACAAGAGTGGAATTTTTTCCGGGAAATAAAAGCCGACCCTTTTTCTGATCTCATACATCCCCCTACAAGGGGTTGTTACATCAGGACAACCCTTGTCCAAATTCTGATGACCAGTACAGCAGCTCCCATATGAAAGGGGCTCATATGGTGAGACAGCCCCTTTTATTATACTCATAGAATTAGGAACAGCTACCTATAAAGCTGGCAATAATTGACATTTGGACCCAAAGCAAGCAATTCCTTAAAAGCTGATCATGCTTGGAGCGCTAACATTTTTAGTAGATGTTCTGATTGTAAGATTATTCCCTTTTCTCTAGACGGGGAATAATTGGACCTTTGTTGCGCTTGGTCTCAGCGAAGGTCTCAAGACCCATCATTCATAGGTGCTGGGGAGACATCTCACTGTGTGGGGTTCGTTTACGTTATCCATGTGCAATAGCAAGTGGAACGATCACGGTTCTCCTTATAATACTTGCACCTGGGAAATTCTACATATTCATCGTGATGCTATCATTTTGTGGTTGCACTAGCTGAGCGGTCGGAGTGAATATGTCTGACTGCCGGCTCCCTGAATGTTGTTCTGTGCTTAATGAAAGCAATTACTGGCGCAGCTCCATGGCAAGTACTCTGATGCCTCTCACAGATCCATTCTGTAGGTTATGATTTAAAGTACAGGCGTAATAGCTGGATTCAAGGATAAATCAAATGTACATGACAGCTGAAAAATTGCAGAAAAAAAAGATTATCTGTCAGAGGATTATTTCAGATCAGAAGTGAAAACCTTTGTTAGGAAACCTTTTTTGTGAAAGAGGGATAAGGTGACATTGATAGAGATTACACAGCAGTCTCTGAGAGGCAGGTGAGGCAGATGCTACTAACGGACCTGGCACAAGAAACCTTTTCAACATCAAATTGCTACCAAGACAATGACATGGGAAAATGAATCTGTATTGTATTTGTAGATGCAATGTGCAATTTCTTATGATCAAATAAAATCCTCTTCCTTGCTATAGTGCCAAACATAAATGCAAGTTATTTGATCTGATACTTTCCTTGGTAAACATATTTTCTCATTTGTTTTCTCGCTGGTTTGGAAATACAATAATCTCCTGTAAAGAAAAAAAAGAAAAAACATATATTTGATGACTTGTCGACAGTAAGTGTAGGGTCCGACTTAATAAAATCTTCCTTTTCAAAAAATGTCTGCCGCTCTTCATCTATTTATTGATATGTGATGGCCATATTTTATCTCTCACTGCCTTTTTTTTACTATTTCTGACCTGTCTTTGTAACTAGTGCTATTTTGGTTCTCTACTGCCGGGAGATTGTACAGAAAAATGAGAAAGGAGAAATCGAAATGTTACATTATAACTATTTTATTTAACCAAATAACTGTGTGCCCAGCGTGATAGACTCCACGGACTCGACAATTGGGGTAGGTTTGTAAATTCTTTATAGCCATTGTCTGTTTTAACCCTCTAATGAAGCAGCTTATTTTGGCCTTTAGGACGCGTTTGTTTTTTTTTTTTCAAATGACCACATATTTAGAGCTATTGCTTTTGGATTTTTAAATCTATCTATGTTGTGGCATGGGGACTTGTTTTTTTTTTTTTTGCAGAATGTGTTGCATTTTTATTAATTGAGGCATACATATAAGTTTTTGAGTAGGTTTTCGTAAAATTTTTTTGGGGGGGTAGAAAAAAAAACCAGCCATAGTTTTTTTGCATTTTAAGTTTACGCCGTTCACCATGCAGCATTAATGTTACATTTATTTTATAGGTTTGTACAATGGCGATAACACATATGTATAGTTTTTGATGTTTTACTACTTTTTGCACAATAATGACACCTTCAGTGAAAAATATATATATTTCTATGTTGCCGCACTGCAAGAACCCCCTTTTTGTGGTTTTTCCGTCCATGTGACCATATATGTAGGCTTGTTTTTTTTTGGTTTTGTTTTTTTGCAGGATGAGTCATATTTTTTTAATAGAAGCATTTTGTGGTACTAATAGATTATAGATTAACTTTTATAAAATAAAATATTTAAGGGGGAATAGAAAATAAAAGCAATTCTGCCGTTGTTTTTTGCATTTTGGTTTTTCATCCTTAACCGTGGGGTGTTGATGGTCAAACATTTTTTCTTACCTTAAGATATCAATGATGTACATTTTATGGGAAGGGATTAAAGTGGTTGTCTGAGATTAGAAAAAAATATTTTTTTATTATTATTTTTTTTGTCAGAAATAGCGCCACTTCTATACATGTGATTTTGCAAATTGTCCTCCTTCAAGTGAATGGAGATGAACTGTAATACCAGACATAGCTCATGATCAAGAGTGGCGCTATTTCTGGAAAAATATACTATTTTTGTAACCATAGTCAACTGAAGGCAAGATGGAGGACCACAAAGTGACCCATAAAAAAAATTGATTGGTTGGAAGTCCATTGATTTTAAATCAAGTTAAAATATTGTGGTGCCCTTTTCTGCAAACAGCTTTACATAATTGTTTATGATCTATGGGAAGAAACACATTTGAAAATATGATATAGACAAAATGGTTGAAATGTTCCACAGTGACTGGGAAGTACAATATGCATAAGACTATCATCAAATTTCTCATAGCACTGTAGTCATCTCAGGAGGCTGGCAGGGACGAGTTGCAGCAGTGGTCACATGGAACAAAATTAAGTCATCTTATGAGGCTGGCAGGGACACGTCGCTACACCAGACCAGGGGAGGGGAGTATGGCATTTTCTTTATTTTAGGGGTAGAAATGCAAGTCACCAGATTGCCCTGTTTGGCTCTCTGATGTCTTCTTGGACTGTTTCCAACTTGGAAAAAGTCCTAGAAGACATCAGAAAGTAAGACAGAGCAATCGGCGCACTTGCAATTTGCGTCAAATTTATTGGAATGGAATCAAATTGGACATATGGACTTGGCCCCGAAAAGAATTTTGGAAAATTCGCTCATCTCTATCCATGATCTTTTTTTGGCATTACAATAAAGTGATGACCTGATGATTACACATTTTTGAATCATCACATCTAGGTGCCCACCCCCATAATACAATGTAAAAGTGAACAAAAATTTTAGTGAGGGGGATGTTCAAAGAGTGATGTGGTGATTTAATTGTATTGTAAGTTTCACTAGTGATAATAGTACTAATATAAAATAAGCATGTAGTAATTCTGTCAGCTTGTCGATAGGATTAACTATTATGGATCTTTTGCTGCTATTGCAATTATAGAGAAAGTCCAAAGAACCCTCATATCCTGGAATGCATGAAAGAGGACCTGTCACCAGGTCCAAACATCTAATGTACATATATTACCTTCACCCGGCTCCCTCCCTGTTTCCATTGCTGTTTTTCTTTTTGTACTGCTCCCTCTCATTCCTGAGTAATTATGCTCCGTACTCTAGGCGTCGGATATGGTAATTCAGTGAAGGTAGGGAAGATGGCTCCACCCGAGGAGATTCACTGTAGTTCGCGGCCTGTTGGTTGACTACAGTGAATTACCGTATCGGGCACCTAATGGACAGAACATCAACACTCGGGAAAAGAGAACGAAAAGAAAAATGGCACTGGAAACAGGGGTAAAGGTAATATTTGTACATTAGATCTTTGGACTGGTCCTCTTTAATGTCAAGTGTATAGGAGAATTGATCTTTGAGCACTGAGAGAATGTGCGTTACTTATCGCTTCTGTCACAGATGAGTCAGGCAGATATGATGGACACTAGATTTAAAAATCGGTGCTGTATCCAATGTAACACTCCCCCACCGTGATCCTTCTGGCTCTGCAGTTTAGGAGAGTAGATTTGCCATGTTTTATTGATGACCCCCCGTAACAGTATAGTGCTTATCCCTTCTGCTGTTAATAGGGAGACTAAGAGCTAGATTATTTACACCTATGCTCTCTAATCACATAGTCTAGGTAAGAGGTGGCATTGCTAACTCCAAAGAGTACTAGCTTTGTCATTTGGGTGAAAAGTTGGCTGAAGTCATGTGAAATTAAACATGCCGACACGTGTTTTGCAGGTGTCCTGGCTTCTCTGTGGTGCTTCGCTTGACTACACTTTCCAGCAACCTGAACAGTACTGTGTCACCATAGCCAGTGGCGTAGCTCTAGGGGTCGCAATTGCGACTGGGCCCCTAAGCCTGGGGGGCCCACAGGGCTCCCGTAGCCATGCAGCGCTGACCGTGCTGGTCCCGCTTCCTGAATGCTGAAGCAAGGAGCTGACGGCTCCTTGCTCCAGCATTCAATTTGCCGTGAGCAGCTTGGCGCAGGCAGGCACAATGTAGTGACATCAACGCGCCTGTCTGCGCTGATTCACTCACAGCACAGACCGGCGGAGAAGGATCCCCCATCCGTCGTGGGAATGGGGATAGGTAAGTGATTATGTTATTATTTTTCTATTAGGCACATATGGGGCATTATACTGGGTAGGGAAGGGGGGCTGATATGATGGCAGCTATAGGAACATTTTACTTTATGAGGGGCATTATACTGTATGAGGGGCATTATACTGTGTGGGGACAGCTATGGGAGGCATTTTACTATGTGGGGGCAGCTATGGGAGGCATTATACTTTGTGGGGCAGCTATGGGGGTGTTATGCATCATGGGGCAGCTATGGGGTCTTATGATGTATGGGTAATTTGTTTGGGCATTGTACTGCATGGGGGCATATGTGCGCGTATTATAATGCATGGGGGAATCTGTGTGCGCATTATACTGTATGGGGCATCTGTGTGTGCATTATACTGTATGGGGCATCTGTTTGGGCATTATACTGTATGGGGGCATTATACTGTCTGGTGGCAGTTATGGGGCCATTATACTATCTGGGGGCACTATGGGAGCATGATACTGTGTGGGCTGAGCAGGGATTTGGTGGTATTAGAGGCGTGGCTTAAAAAAATAAAAATTGACGCTGCATGCCGCATCGATTCTCCCTCTTTGTGATGCTTGAAAGAATATCACTGTCTACAGGGAGGGCTATATAGCACTTTATGGGGAGGCTGTATAGTACCGTCTACAGGAGGGGGGCTGTCTAGCACTGTCTACAGGAGGGGGCTGTATGGCAATACCTACAGGGGGGCACTATCTACAAGGGCAGGCTGTGTGTGGCACCCAGGGGAGCGGGGCTCAGTCAAAAGTTTGCTATGTGGCCCAATGTTTCCTAGTTACGCCCCCGGCTATAGCTATATAGTTACTATAGTGTACAGTATGTTCATCAAGTTCAACTAAGGGATTGGAGAAAGAGAAGGGATGTGGGTAAACGTTAGATCTTTTTTTTACCTCTATTGCTCCTGATTCCAAGTGGTGATCAGACGGGTCAACATTCAAATAAGAATTCTATACATGGACATAGGCGCTGATATTATTTTAGTCTTAGATTATCTGAGCCTGTTACTGCTAGATGCTGGCAGGTGGAGTTGCCTAAAGCCTGCTCCATTTTCCTATTTTCTAACCTTAGATACCCCCTTTAACCTTATCTACTCCAATCTGATTACAAATCTATCTTCCAAATACCTCGATTTTATACCTTGGAGTCTGGTATACTGTATTTGTGAACACAGCAACAACATAAATTCACTCAATGTACAAGAGAAAATCCTTGTAGAACAGTTAATTAGATTTGCAAATGACAAACAAGAAAATCATGATTCTTTAAATAGAAAACATTGATACCAGATGTCTTATCCAGCTTTAAATAATCTACAGCCTTTCTCACACACAACTATCGTATGACAGGGATTTCAGCAATATTCCAGCTACTGTACGTCCATATTATTCACACTTATTTTTTTCCTTAGTGAGAAACCATCATGTTCGGATTGATCAAGGTCATCTACAAGTCTGAACTCTACAGTCAGCTGAAGGCGGATGGTCTCTTTAACCACACAAATGATATTTTCCAATATAATGGATTTCCCTATAACTTGAACGTTCTGAATTATGTTGTGTACTAGCCAACACGCTTTATGGAAGTGCATTTGCTGGGTAACAATATTTTCAACAGTACTGTTCCACCAATTAGATGTTTTAGTGGGTTACATTTATCAGTCGCGCTCCAGGTACTGGCAGTCATCAGTCAGTGCTCAGGCTATTAGTCACAACCATGCAGGCCTTGTTCTCAATCATTTGATCTCCGCTCACTGCTGTTATGTTCTCAAAAATGACTATTTTACAGATTATCCTACAGTGTATAGCACAACACCGGGTAAGTAGACCAAAGGGAGAAAAATATCACTTCCTTTTTCTGTCTGAATTTCCAACTTTCCTGGGCAGAAGGAACCACAAGAGAGGAACAATAACCCGAGTTTCTTAAATTAATGGCATTTCTACTTGACCACATCTTAATAAGCCAAGTGAGCCAGGCAAGATATCTTTTGTGTGCAGAGAATAGATGTCATTTCAATCAGGCGGCTCAACTAAAATTGAAACAGATTGCAAAAGTACAGCTGGAGAATGTAAATATCAATGTATTTCTATGTTGCAGCTGGACTTATATTTGTCATTATATTTATTTTTAATTATCTCAGATTTAGTGCAACTGTTTCCTACTGCAAAATAACAAGCTGCGGCCATGGGGATTTTTTGAAATATTGTCAGATTATTGACTCAGATGTGATTTATGGCTTTATAATAAATGCCGATTACATAGCAACCATCAGGGAGAATAAACTAACCAAACGTATTTGTTGTAATGTAGTAAGAGGGGTTGAGATGTGCGGAACCTGTTGATATTGTAAATAGACGCTCTTGTTAATTATTGTATTTTGGTAACAAGATAAAAGCAAAGGTATGAAAAGCATTTGGATAATGACTATGTTTATCCTCTAAGCATCCAAGGGGAATGTAATAAAATGCTGGGATATGGGTTGCCATCGAGATAGAAGCATCAATGGATTAAATTTGGCTTTCTTCTGAAAAATTTTCAATTTAAAAAAGTATTAAAAGAAGGTTTGTTTAATTCTGCTTCTGAAACTTTGCTACAGCTTTTAATGCCCAAGTGTAAACCTTGCCAAACTAATGGGGGAATTTATTAAGCCCTTTACGCCAGTTCTATGGTGTAGAAAACTGAAAAAACGTAATATTTTGCAGCTTTTTTATTTTTACGCAG
Organism: Rhinoderma darwinii; assembly: GCF_050947455.1. Taxonomy (NCBI): domain Eukaryota; kingdom Metazoa; phylum Chordata; class Amphibia; order Anura; family Rhinodermatidae; genus Rhinoderma; species Rhinoderma darwinii. The sequence continues at coordinate 35,770,981 of NC_134693.1, forward strand.
CCTCCACCACTCAAAAAAGTAGACGGAGCTGGCAGTAAGACCAGGGCCCGATAAATTTGCTATAATTTCTGACAGAAAGCTGGAGTAAGTTATAGCACAAATTTATGCCAGCTCCTAGCTAGAGTAGATTTGATTTTCTGGTGCATGGACAACCAGAGAAAAAATTAGGCGCCAACCTTCTTTAGATGGTGACGCCACTCTAAATAAATTCGCCCTAATATGTGTATAAAAAAACGCATTCAGAGCATGTATAAAAATCCCCATCATGTTAGTTTGGGGGACAGTATCAAGACCTGCCAGACCTTTTTTTTTTTTTCTGTTGCTTATATAGCGCCAATATATTCTGCAGCGCTTCACATAGATTGTTATTACTCTCATTATGCCTGTGCCCAATGGGGCTCATAATCAAATTTTTCGTAGACATACACTAAGCATAATCTCATATGAAGCCCATTTTAACATACAAATATGTTTTACCAGGGGCGTAGCTAAAGGCTCAATGGCCCCGCTGCAAAAGTTCTTATTGGGCCACTCCCCACAAACTTCTCATGGCCGACAGCCCGCAGCTTTCAGTTACATCGCTGGGTCTCCTAAGTGACCCAATAATGCAGCACTAGCGGCCAGGGGTGTCACTAAGGTCTTAAAGGACGGGTGTCGCGGGAAAAAATATTTTTCGATCAATTTGCTTGTAGTGTTTTATTTTTTTTAAAAATGTTTTATTTGTGTGTTTGTGTTTTACTTTTTTTTTTTCCAAACTTTTTCTTCTCTATGGGCGCTGCCATTTTTTTTTTCATCTCTGTATGTGTCGATTAACGACACATACAGACATGGAATACGGCACATACAGCCCCATAGAGAATGCGCCGCTCCCACACAGTCCAAATGGAAGGTCTTCGGCCGAGCGACATCCGGCGCCATTTTCTTGTGGACCGGAAGCCGCGGCCGGACAGTAAGATGACTACTTCCGGTCGCGGCTTACGGACATGTGTTCTGAAGCAAGCACTAGGAGCGGAGGGAGCAGACGGAGCGGACGGACCGGAGGGAGCGGTGGCGGCAGGAGCAGGTAAGTTATGTCTGTGTATGTTCGTGTTTTAGTGTGTGATTACCACTGTATGTAAGCCTACTACACTGTGTATTCGCTCAAAAAATTGCGGCACACAGTGTAGGAGGCTTGAACATTCCACCCCCTCCTTTCTCCTGGCACTAGCCAGGATAAGGGAGGGGGGATTCTGTGAGCTCACTAGAGCGTGTGTGTTTACACCAAATTTGCGGCATATAATATTACCTGACTTGTGAAAATTGTTTAAAAAATATAACAATGTCTAATCATGTATACACTAACTGTTTAACTAAAATAAAAGCGACACATTCCCTTTAAAATGTCAGGGGAAATAGTCCCAATACGTATGTCCCCCCCCAATAAAATGTGTATGTGTATATCTGTGTGTGTGTGCGTGTGTGTGTATATATGTGTGTATAGGAGACAGCATATCTATAGCACTACGACCTATAAACTAAGGATAGGATTAGATACAGTGGTTCAGCAGACAGTATCACACATGATTGGATTAGATATAGGGCCCAGCTCACTGACATTGCGGCTCCAGCGCTGGACCCAGGAAAGGTAGGTATAATAATTGTTTTGCTTCTTTATGTGTTACTAATTATTTTTGTGTGTTTGTGTTATTTTACAGGTTCGGTCGTTGGACTATGTCGGATTCGAGGACTACTTCAATTACAGCGTTTTTTTATTCTCAATAAAATGGTTAATGAGGGTTGTGTGGGTTTTTATTATTTCAATAAATTATTTTTTCTATGTCCTTGTATGTTTTTGAAACTTTATTATTACCACCTTAGTAATAGGTGGCTGGCAGTATTAGGGTGGGGAAGGCAAAAGACAGTGCCCCTTCCCACCCTGGTAATGCTAGGCTGCTGCTGCGTTGTATCTGGCTGGTTATGAAAATTGTTATTATAATTTTTTTTAAATGACATGGGTTTTTCATGACCAGCCAGATACAATAAAGCAGCAGCAGGCTAGCATTACCGGGGGGGGGGGGGGGGGGCTGCGTTGTTTCTGGCCTTTCCCAGCCTGATAGTACCAGCCCGCGGCCGCCCCAGTATCCGACCATCACTACATATGGCCAAGTACTGGATCGTACCCGGCTATTCCCGGCACCCCTGGTGGCTGTGGGTACCAGGGTAGTAATGGGGGTTGTGATAGCCTCTGCACTGGCTAACACTAAGCTCCGCCTTAGTAATGGATGCTGTCAATCAGCCAACAGCTATTACTAAGGCGGTAGTAACAAAGTTGAAAAAAAACACAAAGACATAGAAAAAATATTTTATTGAAATAAAATAAACCCACACAACCCTCATTAACCATTTTATTTATAATAAAAAAAGCTGTCATCGAATTAGTAATCGAATCCGACGTAGTCCAACGACTGAACCTGTAAAAAAAAAAAAACACGAAAAAACTGATCAGTAACACATGTGGCAGGCTTAGATACAGGGCCTATGTGTGATACTGTCTGCTGGAGGCTTGTATCTAAGCCTACCGTGTGGTAGGCTTATAAACAGGACCCATCAGACAGGATCACACATGGGCCCTGTATCTAAGTCTACCATGTGATTGTCTTAGATACAGGGCCCAGCAGGCAGCATCACACAATCTGTGATCCTGTCTCATGGGCCCCCTAAGCCTGCTAAATCATAGGCTTAAAGGGGTTGTCCAGTCCCTAAACATTGATCGCCTATCAATAGCTGATGGGTCGGGTCTGACTCCTGGGACCCCCACCAATCAGCTGTTTTGAAGGGGCCGCAGCGCTCGTACGAGCGCTGCTTGCCCTTCATTTCCCTTACTTGCTCACACTGTGAGTCACCAACACGAATTCACAGTGTGAGCAAGTAACCGGAATGAAGGGAAAGCAGCTCTCGTAGGAGCGCTGCGGCCCCTTCAAAACAGCTGATTGGCGGGGTCCCGGGAGTCGGACCCCGACCTATCAGCTTCAGCAGACAGGGATATTAAACTTACCCACCTCTGAAGCTGCAGCAGAAGTCCTGACTCTATCTAGGGTCCAGATGTTGTGAGCGGGGCATAGCGTTGTGACATCATGCGCTGCGCACAGCGCTGTGACGTCAGGACCAATGCTGCACTCCGGGACCAGGCGGGTAAGTACTGTCAGTTACTATAGTAATAGGGGCCCGCGGCTCTGTAAGGTACACTATCTACAGGGGGCTCTATGGGGGGCACTATCTATGGAGGGCACTGTGTGTGTGAGGGCACTGTATGGTGCCATTATAATCAGGGACACAGTGTATTGCGCTATTATAATTAGAGGTGCAGTGTATGGTGCTATTATATTTAGGGGCATAGTGTGTGGCACCATGAGAATTTTATCTTCCTTTATAGGTGTAGAAATGTTTGAAAAGTGAGAAGCTGAAGACATCTGAGCAGAAAATTGCAGAAATGGGCTGTGGCTGGGAGAAGTAATCATAGAGGTTTGGACCAGATGGAGAAGAAAAGAGAACAGAATCTGCGAAGACGTCACCTGTGAGTCACTTAGTATAAATGTTTATTCTGCCTCTAATCAGTACTGTAGTCACTGTATGATCTGCAGCGAGATGATGGGTTTCGCACACTATATGCTAATTACTCATTAAATGGTCATGGGGTGGTGCCGCTATCCTAATGTGTAACATAGTCCTGCCTCCAAACCCACCTTTCCATGCTTGATTCACATCCCCCAGGCTGTTATACATCACTAGCAGCCTACTCCAACTTTCTCAGATGCACCATTGCCTTGTACTACACCAGCGAGGTGCACCGCGAATGCCAGGGGAGTACAAGGCAACAGCGCATCCGCAAGAGTTGGAGGAGGCTGGTAAAGATGTAGAACAGCCAGGGGGATGTCAATCAAAATCTGGGGGTGCCATTTCAATTTTCACCTCTAGCAGTAAAGCTAGAATCGGCCCTGACTGTAGTCACTGTATCTGTGTTATCTGTGGTGTTACATAGGAATGCAGGTAACTTCTACTACATCATCTGTACTCAGAGTTATCACTGTGTTATCTATGGTGTTACATAAGATGGCAGGTAACACTACTACATTATCTTAACTGTGTATATATGTTCATGTGTGGGTGTATATGAGTCTGTTTGTGAATGTATCTTTGTGTCCAGGCAGGTTGCCATAGCCAAACGTTCTGAGTTCGGTTTAGATTGGAGAGATATTTCATTATGCCTGGGGCGAGGCTACAGGTGTGGTTATGGCATCCAGCTTAGGAATGCCTGCTAACAAAGTTTAGTTTGGCTAGATGTCATTCACGGACTGGAACAACCCTCCCCACAGCCCATGCACCATCTCAAAGCCAGGGGATCCTAGGTAAGGAAGACTTGGTGAGGATATTGGGAAGTCCAGTGCACAGCCAAACTGATCATTTGAGTTTTCACTTTTTGGCTGGAGATTTATGTTATTTTCTGGTTAAACACTGCCCTCCATTCAAATTTCTTATACTTTGTATAGAATAATAAATCATTTGTATAATTTAAAGTCAAGTGGAACATGGCATCATGTCGTGTGACCTTTCATTTATTATTGTGTCTTTGTGAACTATTCATTAAGCAAATATTCCACAACATGGAAAGCACATTTCATGCCATAAATTGAATGAGTATCATTGTTCTTTCATTACCAAGGTAATGAAATGACAAACTACACTACATTTAGCTTACAAACGTGTCTTTGGAAATCATCTCATTAGGAAATGCTCCACTCTGTGATAATTGATGAGTAAATACAATCAGTAAAACTGCACATATTAGTCCATTGTATGTATACTTGCTGACAGTTTTCATATTGCAAATTGTCAACAATAATTCGACTGCATTCTTTCAGCTACAACTCCTAAATGTTTAATCACACTCTACATAGTGTGATTGCCCATTCAATGCCTCCTACCCATGGGCTCCCATTCAAATAATGTGCCTGTTTTCCTCTAGTTTGTTAACTCATACTTACTGTTTTTAATTATTAAAAGTAACAAAACAGAACAGCAGGAAAATGTTGTATTCCCCGGCAGCGCAGTGTTGATTTTAATCTGTACTGAGACGAGAGGAGTGGGTGGTAGAGGTTGACTTAGAGAAAGGGATTTAAAACAAAACTAAAAATGTAAGAAACGATAGAGAAGCCCGATCGGGGCATCATTAGTGATAACAGTGGCAGTCAGATCCTCAAGAGACAGAACATCGCCTCTAAGGGTAAAACGTGCAAGTGATTTAGTTGCAGTGATAACTGCCGATTGGCCTTCAGCGGTCTGGGAAATAGTTCTCATTTAAGATATATATATTCTCCATTGTCTGAATTGGGTCAGATTATTTCACTGCATTAATAAAAATAAAAGCATGTTACACAGACTCTCATTGTGGTCATACAAAGCAAGGACCAGGCTGCGCATAAAGATTGCATTGCCCCAAGCTATAATAGATAAAAGTGACTTAAATTAACAATTATGCACATAACATGTTCATATCACATTGTCTAATATCCCTGGCAGGAATAATAAAATGCCTTGCAAGTTAGCTACCTAATATTTTTTGGCAAGCTAAACCATTCTGTTGCCTGAGGTAGAATATGAAACTATACCTCCCCTGATCCCGTATACTGTATGAACACCATAAATAATCATAGTGCATGTTAGACGGCACATTTTCATAAAGCTATAATATTTAATTACGCTCTTCCTCATGGGGTTGTACAGGTTTACAGAAGAATGGCTGCTTTCTTCCAGAAACAGCGCCACACCTGTCCATGGGATGTGTCTGGTATTGCAGATTAGCTTAATTGAAGTGCAAGGGGCTTTGCTGCAATGCCTTATATAACCTGTGGACAGGTGTGGCACTGTTTTTGGAATAAAGCAGCAATGTTTTTCTAATACTGTACAACCCCTTTAATCATAGGGATTAACCAGGTATTAATACTATAGTTTTCATGTACATTAACCTGTCCAATCTACAGTCAGAAAACAATGGGGGGCCCTGTTTATTTAACCATACAGGATGATTTATTATACATACACTATATGCGTTCACTATATGAACAAATGTATTGGGACACCTCTCTCAATCATTGAAGTCAGGAGTTTCAGTCATTTCGATTGCCACAAATGGAAAAAATCCAGCACCTAGCCATGCAGTCGCCTTTACAAACATTTGTGAAATAGTGGGTTGTTCTAAAGAGCTCACTGAATTCCAGTGTGGTACTGTAAAAGATGCCACTATTGCAGTTCGTGAAATTTCATCCCTTCTAGATATTCCACGATCAACTGTGAGTGATATTATTGTAAAGTAGGGGTGTTAAGGAACCACAGCAACTCAGCGAAGTGGCAGACCACATAAAATTACAGATTGGGGTCACCGAGTACTGAGGCACATAGTGAAGTCGCCTACGTTCTGCTGAATCAATAACTGAAGAGCGTCAAACCTCCTATGTCATTAACACCCGCACAAAAAAAATGTGTGTCAGGAGCTTCATGACATGGGTTTCCATGGCCGAACAGCTGCATGAAAGCCTTACATCACCAAGCACAATGCCAAGTGTCGGATGGACTGGTGTAAAGCAGGCGCCACTGGACTCTGGAGCAATGGTAATGTGTTCTGTGGAGTGACGAATCACGATTCTGTATCTGGCGGTCTGATGGATGAGTCTAGGTTTAGTGAATGTCAGGGGAACGTTACCTGCCTGTCTAGATTGTGCCAAATGTAAATGAAGAGGAGGGATAATGCTATAGGGATGTTTTTCAGGGGTTGGCCTTGGCCCCTTATTTCCAGTGAAGGGAAATCTTAATGCTTCAGCATACCAAGACATTTTGGAAAATTGTAGCTTCCAACTTTGTTGGAACAGTTTGGGGAAGGCCTTTTTCTGTTCCAGCACGACTGTGCCCCAGTGCACAAAGCAAGGTCCATAAAGACATGGTTGGGCGAGTTTGGTATGGAAGAATTTGACTGGCCCACACAGTGTCCTGACCTGAGCCCTATCTAACACTTTTGGAATGAACTAGAACGGAGATTGTGAGTCAAGCCCTCTCATCCAACATCAGTCTCTGACCTCATAAATGATCTGCTAGATACATGGCCAATAATTCCCACAGATACTTCAAAATCTTGTAGAAAGCCTTCCTGGGACAGTTGAAGATGTTATAGCTGCAAAGGGGGGGGGGGGGGGTAGCTCTATATTAATGCTTATGGATTTAAAATGGGATGTCATAAAAGTTCCTGTAGGTGTAATGTGTAGGTGTCTCAATACTTTTGTCCATGTAGTGTGTGTAGAATTATATATATATATATATATATATATATATATATATATATATATATATATATATATATATATATATATATATATATATATATATGTATATATATTCTTTACAAACAGGAGTCACAGACTGTTTTACAGGATCTTTTTAAGAGCTGCTGATAGATTGAGAGGGATCATGTTATACGCTATGTGTACCCACAGAGCATGCTCTTTTTTCAGTCACGTGGTTTGACAATTTGGAGAGCTATTTAGCGTAGACAACTAACTGCCGTCAGAGGCTGAGAGAGGGTAAACTTAAGGCTGAGAGAGGGGAAATTTTTTGAGTTTACAACAGAACGTCCATTCTCCCCTTTCCCCCTCACTCTCATCCTGACAATTTTATTTTAATAGCTCTGTCATAATGATAGTTCTACTTTAAGGGGTGCTAATTAATTCCCCTTCTCCATAAAATGATTTGACTAAAAGGTGTTGTTTCAGGGCATATGGACATCATAGAGGAAGGTCCCCTGATTTAAACCCCCTATATTAAGCAGATCAGAGAGACATTAAATAAGAGCACAGACAATATTTCTGCGGTTCCCAGGACCCCCAGCACTCTGATTGGCGGGGTGACTTTTTTGGTCTTGTGAAATAACCCAATTAAGTTGAGTATGAAGGAACGTACAAATATCAACCTAAACTTTCAGTTCGTAGTCTTTATTTTGGGTTTATACATATCTATTTTTTATACATATCATATTTTTTTTTTTTATTATCATTCTTGAGACAAGAGAGTAATCTTTCCTTCAACATGCTTCTTTTCTTAAGCCATCTTAAGGAATATTATTACTCATTATGAGAATTGCTAATATTAGGAATCATTCACAAAGAAGTATCTTACTCTTATACTAGTGAAATATTATTGGATATAACGTAGGTTATGACGCTTTAAGGAATAAACCTGGGCGTCGAGTGATTGGTTACGAATATTCATAAGTATAAAATTAAAAAAATAAACAAACTTTAGATCAGGAACTGAACCTGTATCTGGGTCCTTGTGTATACAATATTACACTGAGGAGTGAACGATCTGTTTGATAACCAATTTCCTTAACATCCATTTTACTTACATTGGAAAGAAAGACATTTAAAACAACTTGAAATCATGTAATGTGATGTAAATGTTGCCAATTTTCAAAGTTCTACCAGTAAAATATCCATAAAACATTTTTCTAATCCAAGAAAAGACACAAGAATCCCATATAATCCACAATGAAGAATACAAGGACACCTCCAGGGGTCGCCTCTCAACTCCTTTGTTTTCTCAATTGATGCCTTTCTAGCTCTCAACAATATATTCCCGACTCTTCTTCAATGCACACAAGGAGACCATCATTACTACAACAAAGCACAGCAACGAATATACAGAGATTTCTGAATTTTTATTTATAAAATACATTACAAATTCAAATCGACATGCCTTATTATAGATTATCTTTCATTTCTAAGCACAATTGTGCCCTAGTTGCTTATTTTCATGGTAGACTAAAGGAAGGAAAACAATAAAAGAACAAATGCAAGGTAAATATAAAATTATAATGTGGTATTATTTACTGTTGGATCTGTATCATACATTGCTTTTATTTGAAGGCTCAAGAGTAAAATAAAACTATTTTGATGTATCTTGGTATTAAGACCAAAGCAGGGAGTAAAATTACAATGTGAAGTAAAAATGCTTTTGAAAAAGTAATGAAACAGCATGTAATGAAATTTAGTTTTGAAGAAAAAACAAGCAAGCAAGAAGTGCTCTTTTTTTTTTAATGATCTATTTGTCTCATTTTATATGTCCTTTAAAACAATGAAATTTTGACAACGATCATTTCCACGGATATATAAATCATTTTCTTCAAGGAAAAAAAAGTATTAATGTTAGCTGAGATGTGGCGTGCTCCCTCAGAGGCTGGTATTTGTGTGTATTTTGTATACTCAAAAATAGGAGGACTTTAACCCCTTAATGACCGGGCCATTTTGCACGTTAATGACCAAGGATTATTTTTTGTTTTTTCATGGTCGCATTCCAAGAGTCGTAACTGTTTTTGTCTATATAGCCGTATAAGGGCTTGTTTTTTGCGGGACGAGTTGTATTTTGTAATTGTACCATTTTTAGATGCTTATAATATATCGATTAACTTTTATTAACTTTATTTTAGGAGAGAATTGAAAATAAGCAGCTATTCCAGCATTGATTTTCACGTTACAAATTTACGCCGTTTACTATGCAGCGTAAATAACATGTTCACTTTATTCCATGGGTCTGCACTATTACGGGGATACCAAATATGTAAGGGTTTTATATGTTTTCCTACGTTTGCACAATAAAAAGCCTTTTAGAAAAAAATTACTTGATTTTGCATCGCCGCATTATTTTTCCGTCGATGTGGTCGTATGTGGGCTTGATTTTTGCGGGCCAATGTGTAGTTTTCATTAGTACTATTTTGGGGTACATAGGACTTATAGATTAATTTTTATTTAATTTTTTATGGGGGGAATGGTAGAAAAGAGAGAATTTTGCCGTTGTTTTTTGCGGTTTTTTTGGATGCCGTTCATCCGGCGGTTTAATTAATGTGTTCATTTTATTGTTCAAGTCGTTACGATCGCGGGGATACCATATATGTGTATGTGTGATTTGTTTTGACACTTTTACTAAATAAAACCACTTTTTAGGCCAAAAAAGTAGTTTTATTTGATTTTCACTGTAATTATTATTATTTTTTTTTCACCAACTCTATTTAACTGATTGACATTTTTTTTTTTAGTCCTACCAGGGGACTTCACTATACGATGTGCCGATCGCATATATAATGCTTTGGTATACTTAGTATACCAAAGCATTATTGCCTGTCAGTGTAAAACTGACAGGCAATCTGTTAGGTCATGCCTCCGGCATCGCCTAACAGGCAGATGCTGAAGGCAGACCTTGGGGTCTTTGTTAGACCCCCCGCTGCCATGGAAACCCGACGGCGACCCGCGATTTGTTTGCAGGGGCGCCGATGGGGTGACAGAGGGAGCTCCCTCCCTCTGTCAAACACATTAGATGCCGCTGTCACTATTGACAGCGGCATTTAATGGGTTAAACTGCCGGAATCGGAGCGCACTTCGATTCCGGCAGTTGCAGCAGGAGCCAGGCTGTGCATAACAGCCGTGCTCCTGCCGCTGATCGCGTGGGTACAGTCTCAGTACCCGCGCCATCACAGGACGGATATATCCGTCCTCCTGCGCGAACTAGCAGCTGCAGAGGACGGATATATCCGTCCTTCGGCGTTAAGAGGTTAAGTATAGTATGGTTTTTATGACTACTATAGTCATAAAAATATTGGTGCTATGGACAATTAGGATCGGTTCAGACGTGGCAGAGTTTCTCCATCACAGATCTTGTTGCAAATTCATGGTGAATAACGGCATTGTTTCTGCAACATAATGGGCATAATCCATAGCATGTCCTGACATCCACACAGATTTTTTTTCGCTAAAGATACGCCCTTCCTTACCTTTCCTCTTATCTCAACATATACTGAGATGTGTGGGGCAAGATGACCAGCTTTGGAAAAAAACTAAACATGATTTCACAATACTCTGCCACGAGATGTATATGATATGTCTGTGTGTGATGTGAATTGCAGTCGTTTAAGGGTTTTGAAATTGGCCCTTAACCAAATTCCAGCTAAGGTAAGGGTGGACACATCTGTATATGCATAGAGTTTAAGATCCCATCCACATGACACTTGGGTAATACAGAGGACTACGGGTAGATTGCCCCTGTCCACAATGACGCAGTTGCAGTCAAGATTTTCTAGTGCACATGCACTCCACAGGACTGTTAGGTTATTGTTACAGGAGAAGATTGTTCCCATCCAGACACTGTCTAATGACCACATAAAATATACCTGGTAAATAGATATAGTATATACTGATATTATTCAGTGGTGTTCACCCATTGAGGTGGCAGTATGCTCATAAGCCATTTGGTCATTGATTCTTATCTACTGCCTAATTAACATTTCAATGGACCTCAGTAGAGGAAGGAACCATAGTAAACTGGATGTAGGCACAGCTGGGCATATTGGAAATAGATTTACCTATACGGTACAGATGCACATTGGAAGGTATATGGGTGGTCTTAAGACAGAGTCAATGGAATGGGTGGAGTCAACTCAGAGCTAGGAAGATTTAGGCCATGTGAGGCTCTTGGTTCTCTCTCTTTTCTTGCCAGCCCTGGACGATCATTACTTAACATCAGGAACAAGCCAAGTTATAGCATATGCGTGCTTTCTGTGTATGTATATAAGTATAAGCATAATAACATTACAGCAGACTCTATATGTGTACATAGATATATTCTAGGAATCATATGTGGATTATAGATGAGTAGAAAAAAAATAAAAAATAAATATATATATATATATGTATGTATATATATATATATATATATATATATATATATATATATATGTATATATATATATATATATATATATATATATATATATATATATATATATATGCTATTTATGCATGAGTCTCTATATGTACATGTACTAATGGTCAGGCGCTGTATGTGGCTTTGGTTATAGTTGTAGTACCAGGAGACCGTATAGGGTTGAGACCTGGATTTATATTCTATATACATACATGCACATTACTAGTCACATGTGTAAAGTGCCAAAGGAAGGTAGGAAAAGGAAGCAGCTGTGTGTGGTTGCGTTCTCTATGTAATGTATTGTATCTTGATGTAATGTTTATTGCTTTGTCACTTCCATGCTATGAGTAAATCATTTTTATATATTTAAGTATCTGCGAGGGTTGTATGCTGTGGTGTGCGAAGGACTGGAGTTTATGTGCATTGTAACAATACAAAGTAAGCGGGCTGTATAGGAAACAGAGGTAGCGGACTAGGAACGGAGTAAAGGGAGATAATACAGATAGTTAAAAGTCTCCTATTTCAGTTATGGTACCCTTGGTGATGCTATGATTCCCTTCTCTAACATGGCACTTTTGGCTGTTTGTGAGCTAGGGCGCATACGCAATGTGGGCTGGTCTAGTTTGGCTCCAAGGACACATGATGGCAGACATGTGATCTATCTATCTATCTATCTATCTATCTATCTATCTATCTATCTATCTATCTATCTATCTATCTATCTATCTATCTATCTATCTATCTATCTATCTATCTATCTATCCACAGTCTGTATTGGATTACGGATTCTGACATGCGCTGTAGGTCTTATTGGACGCCGGAAGATAACATGGGGTATCGTACGTATGTTGCCTTTTATTCTTTCTTTATTGTTTTTCATATTGTATTTAATCATGATATTGCTGATATCTGTGTATATTATATTTTTATTATTATTATTATTACTACATGTGAATTGCATCTTATTACTATTGTAAGACATTACTTTTGATATACAATTGGATGTACTATTGTGATATAATTAGTAATGTCAAAGATTATATACACTTTATTTGGTTTCTGTTTTAACAAGATGTATTGATTAATTACACATTGTGTTGTATAAATATTTAGTGAATACTGACACTCATTGCTTGAGAATGCCCTCATTGAGAGGGTGAAACGTTGTGAACACTGAGTAAAGTGTGGTACTTCTGATGCAGATCTTGCACACCTCCTCTGGAGATGTCCTAAATTAGATCGATATTGGGCCAAGGTGCTGGGACGTGTTAAAAGGATTGCTCCGCTGTGTTGAGTCTGACTCTGTCTTACTTTTTTGGGCAGATTCTGCTCAGATCGATAATCTATATAGAAACGTTTAGCTGATCCTTCAATTACTGTTTAGTTCGACTAGAGATTCTTAAAAAAAATGGATGTCATTTAGAACTCCACATTTTCTTAATTGAAAGGGACAGGTGTACAGGACTCTTCTTTATGAAAGATCACACTTTGCACTAATGGGTGGATATTTTATGGTCAAGTGGAAGCCTTGGTTCATTTTCCTAAATGAGGGAGGAAAATCCTATGTCATGAATGATTCATAAGTACAAATATTTTTTTTTTTTTGTGTGTGGTGTCATCTCTCCTGCAGTTGGGTCTACGGTTAGGGGTGGGGAGGGTTTTTGGGGTGATTATAGTATATATATATTTTTGGCCTATTTTTGTGTGTTATTAGTAGGTATTTATAGTTGTGCTGTAAGTCTATATTTAAATAAAGTTTTTCTACTTTGGGAAAAAAAATTTTTTGAGTGGTTCAACAAGAGGGTTAATAATATAATGTTGTGTAGCACAATAAAACCAAATATTGTGGTACATTCCAAATATTACCCACAGTTACATTGGCAGATGACAGATCAAATCATAGAAAACCATATATCTCCATGCTCAATATCTTACATCTGTAATGATTTTTCATAAAAAATAAATGATCTAATAAACTCTTCACTCTCCAAAGGAAATCATGTACCTCTATCACACAAGAAGGGTTCTATGCCAGCTGATATTCCTCAACATTGAGGTTTCTTCTTTATAAGTACCAATTCTACAATAAAAATATAATACATCAATAGTTATTGCTTAATGTGTTAAAAGACATGATGCATAAAAAGTAACCTTTCCGGTATATGCCTAGTGAGAAATCTCAGACCTTGTTGACAAATTTCATGCTTAGTCAAGATGAAAATATCTAATTTCATGGTTTGCCACAAATTGATAAAAACATATGAGGATGAAATGATTTATTTCAAAACGTACCCGGTTATCAGATGTTACGCATGGTGAGATACATCCAACTGTAATAAACATAAAATTACATTTCAATTACGATAGATAGATAGATAGATAGATAGATAGATAGATAGATAGATAGATAGATAGATAGATAGATAGATAGATAGATAGATAGAGTCAAGGAGGACACAGCACCATGGAGACTCTTTAGCAGTGCAAAAAAAGTTGCTGTAGATTTATTCAAACAGGTACAGCAAAAAAGTGCATACAGAGCACCACTGAGTGTACCGATCCATGGCCGCTAAGGATATTCATAAAAATGATATATTTTCTATTTCATGTCTAAACAATACCATTGCGCCTGTCCGATGAGGTTTGTGGACGCCCAATATTCACTATTGTCTATTATATATGTGATATAAATGAATAAATGTGGAGCTTGGGAGAAGCATACACCAGTGGATGGGATGTTTACTGGGGTTGCTATGATACTAATGGTGACTCATCCGCACATGTGTTGTGAATGCTGGATGTAGGGGGTGGGGTATATAAAGCCGCTATGTACAATCACTTGTATGCTTGACAAAGGTGAGTTTGCCGACCTAAACGTTGCAGCTCTGTATGCACTTTTTTTAATGTACCTGTTTGAATAAATCTACAGCAACTTTTTTGCACTGCTAAAGAGTCTGCATGGTACTGTGTCCTCCTTGGCCATATTGATGCTGGATTAGCTATCTCATTGACAGCGTGCCCACTGGAGCTCACCTGCGTGCTGCTTTTTCTTCTTTGAAATATTAGATAGATAGACAGACATGAGATAGATAATCTATCTATCTATCTATCTATCTATCTATCTATCTATCTATCTATCTATCTATCTATCTATCTATCTATCTATCTATCTATCTATCTATCTATCTATCTATCTATCTATCTATCTATCTATCTACGGACACAGACTGCAGAGGGCCCTGTGCAAAGAATGTGCCTGGGCCCCCCATAACCTAACCACGCCCGGGCGCATATAAAACTATACAAATCTATTTTGCACACTTTATTACTAGTTTAAAACACAAGTAACAAACATAAATAATGCAAATAACGTTACTGAATAATACTGGTATACTGTTACTGAATAATACCGCCACACCATAACCACATAGTGACTGAATAATACCCCCATACTGTTACTGAATAATACCTCCACACCATAACCACATAGTGACTGAATAATACCCCCATACTGTTACTGAATAATACTGCGACACCATAACCATATACTGACTGAATAATACCCCACACTGTTACTTAATAATACCTTCACACCATAGCCACATAGTGACTGAATAATACCCCTGCAGTGTTACTGAATAATACCACTACACCATAACCACATACTGTTACTGAATACTACCAACAACCCCATAACCACATAGTGACTGAACGGAATAAAAAAGCACTATACAAAGACCAATATTACCACCATGAAGTGACCATATAGTGGTAGATTCCAGTTATACACAGGAGCACTGCAGACCATATAAGTGATTACAGTACATTTATATATAGTGACTCACAGGTGATGTTTCCTCTCATCAGAGTCGTTCACTTTCCCTTTTCTTCTCTTATCCGACCCAAACTACTGTGACGACTTATTCCAGCCACGACTCGTCTCTGCAGAATTTGACACACAGACATGTTGGTTGCTCGCTTTTCCAGCACCCTCCACACCTATACCCCATTCTCTAAACAAACTCGTAATCCACAGTGCCCGAGATGGTAATAATGATCCCTCAGTGCTCGACATAATAAAAGTGCCCCATCCGTAACCGTCCCCCCTTTGTGCCCCCACAGTAATAATACCCCCTTTGTGCCCCCTTGTGTATAGCGCCACTGCATCCCCTGTAGATAGCGCCACACAGCCCTCCCCCTTTGTAGATAGTGCCATGCAGTCTCCTTCTTGTATATAGTGCCACCCAGCCCCCCTTCTATATAGTGCCACACAGTCCCCCTTTGTATATAGTGACACACAGCTTCCCCTTCCCCTTGTATATAGTGGCACACAGCTTCCTCTCCCCCTTGTATATAGTGGCACACAGCTCCCTCCCCCCTTGTATATAGTCTAGAAAGAAAGGTAAAAAACACGGCGCCACATAGTGCGGGTCACAAAATATCAAGGTAGAGCAAACAACATGAGTTAATGACTGCTCACCTATTGTAGTTGTGCTAAGGCAGGCACAACACTGGTAAAAGCGGAATTGATATATTTGATGAAGCTGCAGCTTGGCTCAGGAGCCAGTCACCTGAGCAAGGAAACCGCTATAATGGAAACGAAGGTAAAATGAAAAGGTGAACCCAGAAAAAGCGCTGCTAACATCCAAGGGAAGTCATAAAAGTAATGGTATAAACTTTTTTTTATTGCGCAGGCTACGCATTTCAACGTCGAAAAGGCATCTTCCTCAGGTCAGATACCTGAGGAAGACACCTGTTCGGCAGTTAAAACGTGTAGTCTTCGCAATAAAAAAGTTTATATCATTACTTTTATGACTTCCCTTGGATGTTAGCAGCGCTTTTTCTGTGTTCACCTTTTCATTTTACCTTAGTTCCCCTTGTATAGACCTGCAGCCTATAATATTCAATTGTATCTGGGTCCTGAGGATGCAGATACAATTGAATGTGGCTGTCGTGGCCTGCTGCCCGGACCATAAATGTTATATGCCAGCCGGCACAGGCCTCTTTATGCCTCGGACATGGGGGCCTAGAGAGGATGGGGGCCATGTGCCAATGTTTGCGCACAGCATTTAGGACTGCTGAGCGGGCCCCCACACCCTCCGGGGCCATGTGCAGCCGAACCGGCTGCACCGGCGATATGTCCGCCCCTGTATCTATCTATCTATCTATCTATCTATCTATCCATCTATCACACAAGAAAATGGCGACAGCACACTGTGAACACTAATTTATCAAATGAGTTGCAAAATGACTAGAAAATATAGTCAAGACATTGACAAGTGAGAAATAATGATTTTTATTAGAAATAATAATTTTCTCCTTCAAACTTTGCTTTTGTCAAAGAATGCTCCATTTGCCGCAATTACAGCATTGCAGACCTTTGGCATTCTAGCTGTTAATTTGCTGAGGTAATCGGGAGAAATTTCATCCCATGCTTCCAGAAGCCCCTCCCACAAGTTGGATTGGCTTGATGGGCACTTCTTGCGTACCATACGGTCAAGCTGCTCCAACAACAGCTCTATGGGGTTGAGATCTGGTGACTGTGCTGGCGACTCCATTACAGATAGATTACCAGCTGCCTGCTTCTTCCCTAAATAGTTCTTGCATAATTTGGAGGTGTGCTTTGGGTCATTGTCCTGTTGTAGGATGAAATTGGCTCCAATCAAGCGCTGCCCACAGGGTATGGCATGGCGTTGCAAAATGGAGTGATAGCCTTCCTTATTCAAAATCCCTTTTACCTTGTACAAATCTCCCACTTTACCAGCACCAAAGCAACCCCAGACCATCACATTACCTCCACCATGCTTGACAGATGGCGTCAGGCACTCTTCCTGCATCTTTTCAGTTGTTCTGCATTTCACAAATGTTCTTCTGTGTGATCCAAACACCTCAAACTTCGATTCGTCTGTCCTTAAAACTCTTTTTTCCAATCTTCCTCTGTCCAATGTCTGTGTGCTTTTGCCCATATTAATCTTTTCCTTTTATTAGCCAGTCTCAGATATGGCTTTTTCTTTGCCACTCTGCCCTGAAGGCCAGCATCCCGGAGTCGCCTCTTCACTGTAGACATTGACACTGGCGTTTTGCGGGTACTATTTAATGAAGCTGCCAGTTGAGGACCTGTGAGGCGTCTATTTCTAGAACTAGAGACTCTAATGTACTTGTCTTGTTGCTCAGTTGTGCAGCGGGGCCTCCCACTTCTCTTTCTACTCTGGTTAGAGCCTGTTTGTGCTGTCCTCTGAAGGGAGTAGTACACACCGTTGTAGGAAATCTTCAGTTTCTTGGCAATTTCTCGCATGAAATAGCATTCATTTCTAAGAACAAGAATAGACTGCCGAGTGTGCGCTCTGGCTCTTTAAGGCTGGACTGAGCTCACGCGCGCACCCTAGTGGTCACTGCATGACAGGACTGGCGCGTGTGCTGGCATCTCTGGAGAGAAAGGCGTTGACAGGATGAGAGGAGTTTGTGGTCAGTGACCGCGGACGTTACACCCACATCTATGAATCACATGAACAACCCAAAAGTTTGAACAGCACATTCCAACAAAATTAAACAAAACGTGTATAAAGGTGCAAGAACACCTGTGACTGCAAATTTATACAGCACACAAGAAAATGGTGACAGAACACTAATGCCTCCTAAGCCGCTATATCTATCTATCTATCTATCTATCTATCTATCTATCTATCTATCTATCTATCTATCTATCTATCTATCTATCTATCTATCTATCTATCTCATATCTATCTCATATCTATCTATCTATGGGTCACACAAACAACGCAAAAGTTTGAACAGCACATTCCAACAAAATGAAACAAAACATGTATGCAGGTGCAAGAACGCCTGTGACTGCAAATATACAGCACACAAAAAAATGGCGACAGCACACTCCAAACACTAATGTCACCTAAACCGCTAAATATACAGTGAAGGAAATAAGTATTTGATCCCTTGCTGATTTTTTAAGTTTGCCCACTGTCAAAGACATGAACAGTCTAGAATTTTTAGGCTAGGTTAATTTTACCAGTGAGAGATAGATTATATTTAAAAAAAAAAATTAAAATCACATTGTCAAAATTATATATATGTATTTGCATTGTGCACAGAGAAATAAGTATTTGATCCCTTTGGCAAACAAGACTTAATACTTGGTGGCAAAACCCTTGTTGGCAAGCACAGCAGTCAGACGTTTTTTGTAGTTGATGATGAGGTTTGCACACATGTTAGATGGAATTTTGGCCCACTCCTCTTTGCAGATCATCTGTAAATCATTAAGATTTCGAGGCTGTCACTTGGCAACTTGGATCTTCAGCTCCCTCCATATGTTTTCGATGGGATTAAGGTCTGGAGACTGGCTAGGCCACTCCATGACCTTAATGTGCTTCTTTTTGAGCCACTCGTTTGTTGCCTTGGCTGTATGTTTCGGGTCATTGTCATGCTGGAAGACCCAGCCACGAGCCATTTTTAATGTCCTAGTGGAGGGAAGGAGGTTGTCACTCAGGATTTGACAGTACATGGCTCCATCCATTCTCCCATTGATGCGGTGAAGTAGTATTGTGCCCTTAACAGAGAAACACCCCCAAAACATAATGTTTCCACCTCCATGCTTGACAGTGGGAACGGTGTTCTTTGGGTCATAGGCAGCATTTCTCTTCCTCCAAACACGGCGAGTTGAGTTAATGCCAAAGAGCTCAATTTTAGTCTCATCTGACCACAGCACCTTCTCCCAATCACTCTCAGAATCATCCAGATGTTCATTTGCAAACTTCAGACGGGCCCGTACATGTGCCTTCTTGAGCAGGGGGACCTTGCGGGCACTGCAGGATTTGAATCCATTACGGAGTAATGTGTTACCAATGGTTTTCTTGGTGACTGTGGTCCCAGCTGCCTTGAGATCATTAACAAGTTCCCCCCGTGTAGTTTTCGGACCTTCCTCAGGATCAAGGATACCCCACGAGGTGAGATTTTGCATGGAGCCCCAGATCGATGTTGATTGACTGTCATTTTGTATGTCTTCCATTTTCTTACTATTGCACCAACAGTTGTCTCCTTCTCACCCAGCGTCTTACTTATGGTTTTGTAGCCCATTCCAGCCTTGTGCAGGTCTATGATCTTGTCCCTGACATCCTTAGAAAGCTCTTTGGTCTTGCCCATGTTGTAGAGGTTAGAGTCAGACTGATTAACTGAGTCTGTGGACAGGAGTCTTTTATACTGGTGACCGTTTAAGACAGCTGTCTTTAATGCAGGCACCAAGTTGATTTGGAGCGTGTAACTGGTCTGGAGGAGGCTGAACTCTTAATGGTTGGTATGGGATCAAATACTTATTTCTCTGTGCACAATGCAAATAAATATATATAATTTTGACAATGTGATTTTCTGTTGTTTTTTTTATATAATCTATCTCTCACTGGTAAAATTAACCTAGCCTAAAAATTCTAGACTGTTCATGTGTTTGACAGTGGTCAAACTTACAAAATCAGCAAGGGATCAAATACTTATTTCCTTCACTGTAAATAAATAAAACTGCACTGGGCACCGGATGTTTTGAACGGTATGCAGTAGTTGGAGCTAGAAGGAGATGGCTCCGTACACTGCATAGCAGCCATTCTGCAGACCTGCAGTTCTGCTCCTATTCACTTGAATAGGAGCAGAGCTGCAGTATTGCAGCTCGGCCGCTATTCCATGACTGGAGCCATCTCCTTCTGGCTCCAACTACTGCATACCGTTCAAAACATCCGGCGCCCAGTGGCAGCCGGGGCGGCTGACCGGTGCGGGGCGCGTGTTGTCGGACCTGCACCAATTATATACTGATGACCTATCCTGTGGATAGGTCATCCGTTGTCCGGTTGTGGAAAACAACTTTAAGACTGGTGTTTCAAAGACAAGTCTAAAAGATGGGGACCTACTCTGCACATACACCCAGAACTGGGACTAAGCCTACACATATCTGGGGATGGTAGGAACCAGCATAAAACTAATTAAAATTGCAGAGTAGGTCCCAACCTATGGAGGACGCCTTGTCGTGGCAGGTGGGCAAACACTTTTTGATAAAAAACGTGCACTAAGAACCTCCCTATTGTAAGTAGATTGAGCAGTAATTTTTATTTATATTTAGCGGTTTAGGTGACATTAGTGTTCGCAGTGTGCTGTCGCCATTTTTGTGTGCTATCGATCTATCTGTCTGTCTGTCTATCTATCTATCTAACATCTTTAATAAGACATTCTCAAACATATATTTTGTTAAAATGTTTACTAAAACATAGGGTATAGAATACTATAAAGAATATGGCTAAAATGCCCTTGTTCCAGACATTAATTTCCTTCTGCTTGGTGTATGAAGCTGTTTATCAATCATCTCATTTATTTAGCGGAATTGAGTATTATCTTTGCTCTGTACAGGAGTAATAATATCTATGATATCTAAAACATCTTTGAAGCATCCACACAATATTTCTTTAGAAAGAAATAAAATGTTTCTATGTTATTTGCCAAAGTGACATTTGAACAATAGGCAGTGCTTATTACTTTTCTGCTGATACAAAATATTCTCTGAAGGTCAGGACGTGTGGAATTACTTATTTTTAGAGAAAAAAAAACAACTTTTAATATGTATGGGTGGTTATTTCCCAACAGAAGCACATTTTGTTTGTGAATTTCTTTTTCCCACATCCTGCTCCAGCTTGTTTCCTTTTAGACTTGTCTTTGAAACACCAGTCTTAAAGTTGTTTTCCACAACCGGACAACGGATGACCTATCCACAGGATAGGTCATCAGTATATAATTGGTGCAGGTCCGACAACACGCGCCCCGCACCGGTCAGCCGCCCCGGCTGCCACTGGGCGCCGGATGTTTTGAACGGTATGCAGTAGTTGGAGCCAGAAGGAGATGGCTCCAGTCATGGAATAGCGGCCGAGCTGCAATACTGCAGCTCTGCTCCTATTCAAGTGAATAGGAGCAGAACTGCAGGTCTGCAGAATGGCTGCTATGCAGTGTACGGAGCCATCACCTTCTAGCTCCAACTACTGCATACCGTTCAAAACATCCGGTGCCCAGTGCAGTCGGAGCGACTAAACAGTGTGGGGTCCGGGTGTCAGACCCGCACCGATCATATACTGATGACTTATCCGAGGTCATCTGTTGTCTGGTCGTGGAAAACCCTTATAAGACTGGTGTTTCATAGACCAATCTATAAGGAAACAAGCTGGAGTAAGATGCAATTTTTTTTTTAACAGATATACGTCTTTTAATACATCTGTCAAATTTTACCAGTTTCTGGCATAAATTACAGTAAATGCGTCCGGACACGCCCTACTGCTAAATCCCGCCTACTTTTTAGAACAGTGGTGGAAATGGCAAAACTTTTGCGTCTTTTGACTCTCTTCGGACGTTTCTGCAAACGTTGTCCCCCCATTGTGCCAGTGAAATAATTCTTAGGTGGGTGTCAGTCAGCAATGTGGAGCAAATGATTAGCACTCACCAAATCAATGTGACGGACTCTCTCTGGAATGATGTGGGGGTGATTCTGGTACTTTGATCGAATAATACCATGGCGTGCCATATGTCATTAATGCACAAAGGCATCTTCAGCTGAGTTACATATGGCACATGAGCCCCTATCCATAGAATTGGCAATTGATTGCCGGCTCAGTGGAGTCCTTTATGTGCTATATACATTGTTACAGATTTTTTATTTGAACATTATGGGGGAGATTTATGATTACTGGCCATACATGTGGTGCGCCAGCAGCCCTCATCCCCCAGTGCAGCGTGCCACAGGGAGCACATCCTGTTGATGAATCTGTTGTAGGGAAAAACATTGCCAGTGCGGAACGAATGTTGTTTATTTAAGTTCGGGTTAATTTCAGATTTTTCATAAAACAACATTTGCATAAAAAACAAGCAAACAATACAACATTGTCACAAGTCATGAGGATATAAATATTCATCAGCAAATACAATCCTAGTTAGAAAAGTTTCAGAAATCCTGAGCAAATGAGTTGCGCTCAATGTGACTCTAAATGCCCGCCCAGTTTTGCAAAAACATTCATAAGATTTTCTGTGGCACTTCATGTTTGTGAAGCTTATAGTGCTACAAGAAAAGTATTGTCTGCTTAGAATTTTGTAGACAAAGTATTTGTGAAGACTTTGGAGAAAACTGTGGACTGCTGAGAAGATATAAAAGGGAACAAACAAAGAGGACAACCAGCAACGGAATGGATACAATCCCACGGCAGCGTTGCCCACAGTCTACAGGGCTCCTGTGCAAAAACATCATATGGGACCCTCTCTCTCAAATATTTTATTGCAAAGCATCCCCCTATACAATCCACCCGTAATTCTGAGCCATGAAATTCTTTATTATTTATAAAGCACCAACACATTATGCAGTGCTGTGCAGAGGTTGTCATCACTCGCTGTCCACAGTGGGGCTCAAAATAAAAAAAACACTATTATAATAATTAAAATGAGCACAGAGAACCTCACAATTTCAACCAAAGTTTCATATCCCCTGCAAGCCCAACATTTCTGTCCCATAGAAATTATGCAAATGTGTATACATACATATATATATATATATATATATATATATATATATATATATATATATATATATATGTGTGTGTGTGTGTGTGTGTGTGTGTGTGTGTGTGTGTATATAATTGCTTATATTGTATTGCCATGTAATAAAGACGTGCAGTTAAAATATCCTTTAATTTTTATTTCTCACAATGCAAAGCTTTATGAAATTGTCTCTAATTGATTTCTGGCCTCTTACAAGCTGTTTTTCTGCCACTTTATTAGAGAAAACATTGACATTTGTCATGTTTCCTGTAGCGGACGCTTGTTGCTTTAATAGGTGAACATATTAAATGCTGCTTCTCCTGTGTAAAGGAGGCGTATATTGCCAGGAAGAATAGGAGGTCAGCATGATGTTAAATTTGCTGCTGAACAGAGGATCAGAGTGTAAATGAATTCTTAAAAGCCAGGAAATAGGAATGTGCAAGTGTAAATAATCTATTAATTATTGACAGGTGGAGAACTGAAAGTCCTCGCTTACTGCAGACATCTTTATTTTCAGATGGTTGGTCTATATTGGGTCATTTTTAACTATTTGATTCCATTGTCTTTTAATTCCAACATTAAAGTGTAGCTCCACCTTCACGGGCACTTTACAGATGATTTTAGAGCATTCTATTCAAAAATGTTTTACTCTCAAATGGGTACAATGTTATAATAATCCTACAAGGCAATATAAAGCTCATATTCTCCACTGTTGGAGCCACTTTGAGGAATGGGTCATGTGATTCTTAAAAAATAGTTTCCAC
Organism: Rhinoderma darwinii; assembly: GCF_050947455.1. NCBI lineage: Eukaryota > Metazoa > Chordata > Amphibia > Anura > Rhinodermatidae > Rhinoderma > Rhinoderma darwinii. Next base: position 35,795,082 of record NC_134693.1, read on the forward strand.
AGCTGCATCACATTATCCTTTTCGGAGTAGACAGGCCAAGTGGGATCATGTGATACACTCGTAACTCCACAGAACTAGGAAATGTTTTCTTTTCTACACCCGCTTCCTATTTGTCACTTTGGGAGGCTGTTTAATGGGTGTAGTTATTCCCATTAGTATATCCCTATCAGAGTAAGTAAAAGGTCCGTCAAATTAGCATGTTCCCTATAAGTTCCCTTTGTGTATAGGTTCAGACAGCACCAGATACGTGGAAGGATGGGGTTTTGCACGGATAGGGGCCCAACCCAAATATGAGTATAAAAGAGTATCCGGCACACCAATTTTGAAACAAAGGTATTTTTATTTTGTTTTTGTTTTTAATGCCAGTGGCAGAGTGCGACATTTCGGTCTAAGCGACCTTCATCAGGCACTGAGCCTTGCTGGAAAACTGCATAGACGAGCGCTAGTGGTGCTGATAGCGACTGGCCGCTGTGTCATGGCACAAATTGGTTTGCCCGATACTCTTTTATACCCTATGCCACTATCCTGCAGACTCATTGATCACTTTACTGAACTTCTAACTGCATTAAGAAAGCTTATCTTACAGTTACTGAAGCTTAAAGGGGTTTTCCCACAAATACATGTATCCCCTATCCACAGGATAGGGGATAGGGGATACATATGTGATCGCCGAGGGGTTCCGACCGCTGGGACCCCCAGCGATGAGAACAGGGAACTGAAAGTCCCCCGAAGTGCTCCATGAGAATGGACTGCTGGTGCGCATGCTCAGACACTGCTCCATTCATTTCTATGGGACCTCCAGGACAGCTTTTTCTTGTAACTCCATAGAAATTAATGGAGTGTAGACCGAGCATGTGAGATGAAGCATAACACAGTTCTTATTAAAATCAATCGTCTGTTTTTGTAATGCCAGGACATGCTGGGTCCCCCACAGCAATAGACGCTCTTTGTTACAGCTCTGCAATCTGGCTAGGAACCTGGGGTACTGAACATCAATGCCCATCAGAATCCCTAATATAAAAGTTGCTAAACTAGACAACCCTTTAAAATTCAGACATGCCCAATTCCCTATAAAATTCCATGTAAAAATGTAATTTTAAATGTAATAATAATCAATGTAATATATTTTCTATAACGCAATATTGCATATCATCTTTGTTTTATTATCTGCAGTATTGTACAATAAAAGTACATTTGTATGACAATATCATATGGCTTATAAGACTCATTTGTCAAATAATTATGTTTTCAATACTCGGTAGAGCTCTTTATCTGTAAATGAATGAACTTTGGTGTTCTAGCAAAATCCTTGAAAACATCATGAGCTATTGTTCTTTTTATTAAAGCCTTTTCAGATTTCAAACAATCAGCAGAATCTTTTAGAATACCTTGAAAAAAAAAACAAAAGCTTTTACTATGTGCTGAAATACATTACTTATGTTAAATAAGAAATTATATATATATATATATACACACAGTATATATGTATTTATTTTTACACCGATCAGCAATAACATTAACCGGTTCAGTTCCGGGCTATTTTGAGCCTTCAGGACCAGACACCGTTTGGCCATTATTAGCACGCGTTAGTTAAGTGGCTCTAACTTTTCTATTTGTTGGGCTAGCGACGTGATTTTTGCAATGTTTTTTTCGTAGGCAAATCATTTTATATCAGATTCATCCTTTTAGCTATTTTAGCATTTCTAGGCTTAAAGTTTGAACATTTTAGTAAAAAAATATGCTTTTTTTTTTACTTTTCAGCTAATTTTTTTTCTGGTAATAATATAGTTTTACCCTAAAATAGACTTTTTATTTGTAATCATCATTGTCTACTGTCAATTTTGATATATTACATGTCTATTTTAGGGTAATTGGGTCAAGGCTAGCGTTACGACAATGATTGGCGGGGGGATGCTTTTTGGGTGGGTATTTTATGTGTATTTATTATAATTTTTTTTGCACTTTATTTTACATTTATTTTTTTTATTTTTATAATCTGTTTTTCAAAGGTCAGAACAGACCTTTGGGGGGGGGGGGGCTTTATTTTTTCTTTTACACTTTGATTTTCCATTGTAACTGGGGCTGCAGAGCGGTCCTAGTTACAGGGGAAATCAGCCCTCTTATAGTGTCTATTGTCACTAATAGGGCTGTGCTAGGTCTAGTTAGACTCAGCAGCAGCCTGCCACTAACGTCATCCCGGCGATCATGTGACCAGTCACATGATCCCCGGGACCAATATAGTCATAGAGGTATGTGTAGAAGAAATCTGAGACGATAGAAGCAGCGAAAGCTGCTTCAATCTTCTCCTCAGGATCCCAGGCAGTCACTGACTGCAGGGCACCCAACATTCAGCTGCCCGATCAGCCTGTTAAAACCAGTGCCGTAAATACACTATGGCGCGGACACCGACCACCGAACGTCTATATACAGCCAGCGGTAGTGAATCGGTTAAAACCACCTGCCTAATATTGTATAGGTCCCCCAAATGCCACCACAACAGCTCTGACCTGTCGAGGCATACACTCCACAAGTAGGGCTGCTGTAATTATAGGGCACATAGTGTGGCTGCACTCAGCCCTCCTCAGTGGTGTCAGTCCTGGGCCCTGTGTTGCCAGTGATTATGTTTTCTCTTTACTTCCTACTACTAGAAGGACTGCCGACAGCTCTGTGAAGGACCTGCTGAGATCCCAGAGAGAAGGAGCTTATCACTGCACTACAGAACAGCCCAGGACCATGCTAGATTTTACTGAGGTAGAGAAACTTTTTAATGTGTGGATATAATGTGTATGAGGCCTCGTGAATCGTGCGTGAACGCGAAACGGCTATAGAACAGTGGGAATGCTAAATCTTCTCATGGATGCTGGTGTGCAGGTCACTCAAGTTATTTCACTATAAGCAAATCTTTCTTATTGATCTTGCTTTGTGCATAGATTCGTTATCATGATGAAACAAAACTACCATAACAAACAGTCTCGCTTACTATTCTTTGTAAGCAATGTACACTATTTCTGATTGCTCCAATGCATCTAAAAAAAAATAATTTAAAAATTAAGCAACATTGTAAATAGTCTTGATAAAAAAAGTCTACTACATTGCGTGTATGCAGCTCCTATGCAGACCTATGTATCTCCATGTTTACAGACTACAAACAAACCCTATACAGTCTGATCCTGCAGTCGAACACCCTTCCAACTGCTTGTTTTTAACCCATATAGGGTTTGTTTGAACAGGAACTGTAGGTACAAAATGTAAGTAATTTTTCAAGACTATTTGCAAAGTTACTATTTAAGTTTTCATGTTCGATGTACAAAATAACATCTTGTCAACTGTTAATCATGGGTGTGAATTTATCATGTTTTAGTTTTATTAAAGTCTGAGATAAGACATAGAGGGAAGAATAGATACTAAGCATTACAAAATCCAAGAAACTAATGCTCCATTGGCAATGACAAAAATGAAACCGAAAAAAGGTCAGAAATGACAGTAGATAAGAAGATTACACCAAAATATCTTATAATCATCCATGAACTACATCATGAAATATAATTTTAGGCTCTTGGCGATTTGTCAAATCCGCAGAGAAATCTCAAACATTAGTAGAAACATGGTAAACTATGAATATTTCTAAACTAAAACTTTTTTTTTGCAAAAAGGGTGGGCAACTTCCTAGAATCAGAGCAGAAAGACCCTTAGCTAGCTATGGGACACATTTATGGCAGCCAGGTGGTGCCCAGTCAGGAGGGGTCAGGCCAGCAATAGAACACTGTTCATGTCACTAAGACCTGTCGGAACAGGTAATCATATGAGGTCTGTGCCTGTGACTAGAAAGAAGGGGCATGCTGCTTCTCCTTCAACCTCTGATTTTAAGATCTTAATTTTTCCATAGTCGGAATCTCCCCATCATTGCCATTAGATTTCATACGCAATTCCAATCTCTGTGTTAGTAGATAAAGAAGAATGAGGTGTGACTCCTTCATCCTAACAATTGGTGAAGGTCAAAGGGCACAGACCCCTACCAATGACTTCTTCCGACATGTCCCAGTGACACGTCGGGAGATGTTTAATGGTATACCTTCACTTTAAATTAAAATATTTACCTTTAATTTACACCATGTGGTACACCAATTCATAGACCATGGAGGAAAGTATACAGAGTGTTCTTAGGTCTTATTCACACGAGCGTATTTCACGTCCGTGTTACACGCGTTAAAACAACGGATGTTACACGACCAATGCAATTCGATGGGGCCATTCAGACAGTGTTTTTCACGCAGCGTGTGTCCGCTGCATAAAACTCACTGCATGTCCTATTCTTGTGTGTATTTTGTGCATCACTCACCCATTGAAGTCAATGGGTGCATGAAAAATACAGACAGCACACGGACGTCATCCGTGTGCTGTCTGTGTTTTTCACGCACCAGTTGCTAAAGAAATGATGAGATAAAAATAAAACACCTCCTTCAGGAAAACGCTGCATTTTTTACGTGCGCAAAACGGACACATTTGTGTGAATAAGGCCTTAGGGGAAGGAGCGTTGTTCTGTGGTTTGACTAGTGGTTGACCAGAGTTTTGCATTGACAGTTATTATTCAGTAGCTATTAGTTAATTTGCTGTTACTGCCAACAGCTAATTTACCATTTAATATTCACTGGAACAACTTTTATATTTACATGCCTTTTAGAATATTTTGATGAAACTTTTTTTTGGTCTTTTTGCTTGTATTTCCTTGGTTGCAATGTTTCTAAGTAATCTTAATTTTTTATTATAAAATCCTAGTTCATACATTCACATCATATGTTCTCTTTCTCTTGTAAACCAAGTGGCTCGGTCTACACAAAAAAACCAAAAAGCATGATAGTTTTAGTACTTACTCTTATTATTAAAAAAGGTCAAACGAGAGAGAACTGCCGGTACTAATCACATCATTTTGCTAATGCTTTTGTTTGTTTGTTTTTCAATGACTGTACTGTTCTAAAGTAGAACTGTTGACAAGGTTATATTCAATGCACTGCAATGCACATAAAGTTGGTGCTAAGAAAAAAAATTGATAATGTCATTATCAGGGCTGGAAAGAAGGGTAAGAGATAAGGGTAAGAGATAAACTAGGGCATCATTAAAGGTATGATGGGGGCTTTACATTTCTTTCTACAGCAAGTAAATGCTGTGTCTGAGTGCCTATTATTGCTGTAGGACGGACACAACTGTGCATATGCTGTATATGGATCAGCTAAACAATTTTACATACAAAGCTTTAGGGACTTAAAGTGTGTGTGGGGGCAGTATAAAACTGCTAACTAGGGAAACAAGACAGGTTGTCCTGCCACCACTGGTGGTCATTCACTTATTATTCATTTCCTATACGGTACCAACAGATCGCCTCTTCTCATTGTATGGTGCCTGGACAAAGAGAAGGGGGATAGCTTCAGTCAGAAAAGCTAATGGCTATGCTTCCTGGATTTGTATCTCCTCATTGACCAGTGTTTTCAGAGATATCAAGTAATAGAGAACAATGACAAGTGGCACGCTACATACTATTGAGGAAGAGCTAGGTCTTTGAGAATGGAGTATATGGTGTGGTGTGAAAGAAGGTAAGCTAGTAGTAGGTAGGATGGAAAAAGATTGTGAATACATAAATATAATAGGGATCAGCAAACTAATATGGATTGTACTAGGACACTCAGGTCATTCAGGAGAACACATCCTCTACTGTTTAGATCTCAGCAGCAAAGAAGTTTATATGTGGCCTCCATAGTTGGTTGCTAAGATGACTAATAATGATGAGACAGATCAACTAATGACTATTCTACGTCTTGCATATCATACACATTTTCACCTTAGCAACTTTTAAAGGTGAAGAAAAGACAGAATTGATGTATGGTTAGACCCAAGTGGAAAATGTCTAGAATAACTAACAATATTTGCTGGTAATTCAAGGGACCTAAAAGGAGATAGATGGAAATACATTTAGAAAGCATAGATGATGCAGGCAAGAATCAAAAGAATGAACCACGCCCCATTTTTCATTAAGTAACCCCCTTTTATGGAACACTTTAAAAAGTGTCTAGTGAGGCGCAAACATCTGGTTTAACAAGAAATGCGCCAAAGTGCAGCAAGATGCACCCGATTTTGGCGCAAATTACGACACAGTCGAGCTACAGACACATTAGTACATCTGCCTCAAAATGTATCCTCTATGGAAACTTGACTGTGAGTTGCAGGGAGCTGCCAGCCAAGAAAAAGTCCAATATTAGAACCACATCTATAAAGAAAATAATATAGAAACAAACATGGAAAATGTGGATTGTTATTATAAAGATCTGTAAGATCAATAAGAAATTGTAGCCTAAAGTGATGAAAATATCAATGGGTAATACAGTAACTGATTAGGGACCCTTATCCATATAGATTGGACGCTTACATGCAATCTGGATGCATCCTGTCATGGACAATTGTATGTTATCAAACATTAAACCCCCCCCCCCCCCCCACAACCAAAGTTCATATAATCACTGGAAATGATAGAACATCAAGGAATAGTTGAGCATAGTTTATATAAAAACATTTCAGATGCAAGATAATACTTATTTAGCACTAGTGGGCTTCCCTATACCAGTAAATTGTATGTGGACATTTCAGAAGTTATGATCAATGGGGGTGCGGATGTTGAGATCCCCATACCGATCCCTCGGATTAAAGGAATGTGCCACTCTGCTGCGCTGTCGTTTTAGCTCCTGTTACTATTATTCAGCTCCTTGGGGAGCTAATTACAGGCCATAGACAATGATACTTGACTCTCTAAGTGAAGCAAAGGACAGCCAGTAGGGGCCTAGTAGTCAGAGCGGGTCTCAGCACCTGGACCCTTATTGATCACAACTTGGGTTTATTTGGGTTGATATTATAAAAATAGTCATTCTTTAAGAACGTCAGCCTATATACAGTAAAGTATGAGCAAAAATGGATCTTATGAGATAAATAGCACTCTTGAAATCAATGACCTAGACTTTAGGCTCTCTGATATAAGCTGATGTTAGCAATTGGATGTTATTCTTCACTTTGTTACATTCCAGATATCTTGTGCAAGCCGTTATAATGAGCCGGTATATTGATTGAATCATTTCATTATAAGTTTGTCTCAAAAAGGACTTGGTGAATGTAGTTGTGGAAATTAATGCATTAAAAATGGAAATGAAAGCAACCTTGAGGATTTTCTATGAAGTCCCAGCAGTATGAAGCCAGATGGAGGAGACAGATTTCAACTAGTATAACCATGGTCAACCAGGCATGCAGTCTCATACTCAATTTATGTCGTCTGGTACATGTTACCAGGACACTCAGCTGTTTCCATTTATTGTAAATGAGAATACTCCAGAGTCTGGAATCTGTGATATTTTTACATTATGGAAACCTATGGCCATAAGGTGCGGCATCACACTACATTACCCAATTCTTCATATTCTGTGATCTCCCTTATAAAAATGTAAATACTATTTCAGACTTTTTAACTTCAGAACATAAGGATGGCCACAATGTGGCTAAGGAGCCACATGTAGCTTGCAGGCCTCTTTTGTGACAATTTAACCCCATGCTAAACAAGGGCACAGGATTCAATGAAAAAGTCCTGAATTCCTAACACTGTCCCATATGCTATATATATATATATATATATATATATATATATATATATATATATATATATATACACTACCGTTCGAAAGTTTAGGGTCACTTAGAAATTTCCTTATTTTTGAAAGAAAAGCACAGTTTTTTTTCAATGAAAATAACATTAAATTAATCAGAAATACACTCTATACATTGTTAATGTGCTAAATGACTATTCTAGCTGCAAACGTCTGTTTTTTTAATGCAATATCTACATAGGTGTATAGAGGCCCATTTCCAGCAACCATCACTCCAGTGTTCTAATGGTACATTGTGTTTGCTAACTGTGTTAGAAGGCTAATGCATGATTAGAAAACACTTGAAAACCCTTGTGCAATTATGTTAGCACCGCTGTAAACAGTTTTGCTGTTTAGAGGAGCTATAAAACTGACCTTCCTTTGAGCTAGTTGAGAATCTGGAGCATTACATTTGTGGGTTCGATTAAACTCTCAAAATGGCTAGAAAAAGAGAGCTTTCATGTGAAACTCGACAGTCTATTCTTAGAAATGAAGGCTATTCCATGCAAGAAATTGCCAAGAAACTGAAGATTTCCTACAACGGTGTGTACTACTCCCTTCAGAGGACAGCACACACAGGCTCTAACCAGAGTAGAAAGAGAAGTGGGAGGCCCCGCTGCACAACTGAGCAACAAGACAAGTACATTAGAGTCTCTAGTTTGAGAAATAGACGCCTCACAGGTCCTCAACTGGCAGCTTCATTAAATAGTACCCGCAAAACGCCAGTGTCAACGTCTACAGTGAAGAGGCGACTCCGGGATGCTGGCCTTCAGGGCAGAGTGGCAAAGAAAAAGCCATATCTGAGACTGGCTAATAAAAGGGAAAGATTAATATGGGCAAAAGCACACAGACATTGGACAGAGGAAGATTGGAAAAAAGTGTTATGGACAGACGAATCGAAGTTTGAAGTGTTTGGATCACACAGAAGAACATTTATGAGATGCAGAACAACTGAAAAGATGCTGGAAGAGTGCCTGACGCCATCTGTCAAGCATGGTGGAGGTAATGTGATGGTCTGGGGTTGCTTTGGTGCTGGTAAAGTCGGAGATTTGTACAAGGTAAAAGGGATTTTGAATAAGGAAGGCTATCCCTCCATCTTGCAACGCCATGCCATACCCTGTGGACAGCGCTTGATTGGAGCCAATTTCATCCTACAACAGGACAATGACCAAAAAGCACACCTCCAAATTATGCAAGAACTATTTAGGGAAGAAGCAGGCAGCTGGTATTCTATCTGTAATGGAGTGGCCAGCGCAGTCACCAGATCTCAACCCCATAGAGCTGTTGTGGGAGCAGCTTGACCGTATGGTACGCAAGAAGTGCACATCAAGCCAATCCAACTTGTGGGAGGGGCTTCTGGAAGCATGGGGTGAAATTTCTCCCGATTACCTCAGCAAATTAACAGCTAGAATGCCAAAGGTCTGCAATGCTGTAATTGCTGCAAATGGAGCATTCTTTGACGAAAGCAAAGTTTGAAGGAGCAAATTATTATTTCAAATAAAAATCATTATTTCTAACCTTGTCAATGTCTTGACTATATTTTCTAGTCATTTTGCAACTCATTTGATAAATATAAGTATGAGTTTTCATGGAAAACACAAAATTGTCTGGGTGACCCCAAACTTTTGAATGGTAGTGTATATATATATATATATGTATATATATATATGATCAATTCTGCTTAATGTGTTTTCTTCAGTGTTAACGTGCCATATATGAATAGGTATTGTTGTAGGAGTAACTGTTCTGGGGACACTGCTATGTGTGGTACAATAAGTCATTCTGTGTAGCAGACGCAATGGTATAGACAAATCTGTGATAATGTCATTATTGTGCTGGAACTGCTATTTGGCTTACACTACTTGATGGGATCTACAAAAGGGAATAGCTGACTGTGACATAACCTGTGTAGATACTTTATAGCTTAATTATGGGGATAGCCTACTGGAAACACTTCTTTATGGAACAATCAGAAGCAATATTTGCCTAAATAGCTGGGCTGAGAACACTGGATTATCTTAAAGGGGTTTTCTAGTTTGGGGTTTTCTAGTATCTACAGGATAGGTCATCAGTATACAATCAGTGGGGGTCTGATACCCGGACTCCGCACCAGTCAGCTGTTCCGACTGCCTCTGTGCGACGGAAGGTATGCAGTGGTCAGTGCCGGAAGCATTGTATAGCGGCCGTGCTGGGTTACTGCAGCTCTGCTCGTATTTACTTACTATACAGTGGTGCTTCCGGCACTGACCATGCAAAGCTTCCGGCACATGGAAGCAGCTAATACAGCTGATCAGTCTAGCGTCCAGGTGTTGGACCCCCACCGACCGTATACTGATGATCTATTCTGTGGATAAAAGCAGCCTCAAAGTGGATAACCCTTTCAAGGTTATAATGAAGATTTGTTTTGGATAGGGATGAACTGAAGTGATCTGGGCCCCTGGCATTAAAGGTCATGGGTTCCACACCAACCACTATAGTCAGGATACACTTGGTTGGATAAATAAATTGTGTTTGAGGAGCATTTATCACTGCGTTATAACCATAACTTGGGCACTGCGCTAATGTGTCACTCTATGTGCTTCTATGTTTGAGACGTCTGAAAGGCACATAGCAATTATTGTGGCTCCCAAGAGCCAGTTATCCGGTACTCCTGTAATTTAATATAATAAGATATTATATATATATATATAGTAAACAAGAAAGCAGCAGCACTCACACGGAATCAATCGATCAGGTGCCCAGCAAAACGTCCCGATCCTCGGACGTGTATTGATATATAAAGAAAGAAGATTTGCAGCACTCCAATGTGAAAAAAGTGGTGGTTTATTCAATCCAAGAACAACAGCAACGTTTCAATCCTACAATAGGATCTTTATCAAGCCTAGTGACACATCTACTACAGGAAACTAATATAGGGTTGAGACTACTTAACATAATTAGTCTCATTATAATACAATCAAGTATACAGTGTTGAAAAACTCATATAATGCATGTTATAAGGTATCATTATAAAACACAAACATGATACAGAAAGTGCGAATGTGTATATATAACAGTGTAAGTGGCAATGTACAGTGACACAAACGTTAAAAACAACTGATTACAACATAATCATTTATGCCTCAGCGGTGTTAGAATCAATCGTCATAACTAGAGATGAGCGAACCGGGACAACCGAACCCGGTTTCGGTCCGAACTTCCGGAAAAGTTCGGTTCGCAGCGAATCCGAACTTCACCGGGTTCGGCCGAACCCGTTTTGACCGAACCCGGTCAAAAACATTATACAAATCGGCAGCCACTTATCTCTATCAATCACTGATAGAGAAAAGAGGCTGCTGATTAAAAATAAAAAACATTTCATACGTACCCGGTCGTTGTCGTGGTGACGAGTCCCTCTTCTTCCTCCAGTCCGACCTTTTCTGACGCGGCAGCCTGTGATTGGCTGCAGAGGCCTCTGCAGCCTGTGATTGGCTGCAGAGGCCGCGGCAGCCTGTGATTGGCTGCAGTGCTCACATGGGCTGCATCGTCATCAAGGAATGTCGGGCCGGATGTCGAGAGGGACGCGTCACCAAGGCAAGGGCCAGGAGACCGGACTGGAGGAAGCAGGGAGTTCCCGGTAAGTATGAACGTCTTTTTTTTAAACAGGTACTGTGATCGGTAGTCACTGTCCAGGGTACTGAAACAGTTACTGCCGATCAGTTAACTCTTTCAGCACCCTGGACAGTGACTATTTAGGGTATGTGCACACACACTAATTACGTCCGTAATTGACGGACGTATTTCGGCCGCAAGTACCGGACCGAACACAGTGCAGGGAGCCGGGCTCCTAGCATCATAGGTATGTACGATGCTAGGAGTCCCTGCCTCTCTGCAGGACAACTGTCCCGTACTGTAATCATGTTTTCAGTACGGGACAGTAGTTCCACGGAGAGGCAGGGACTCCTAGCATCGTACATAAATATGATGCTAGGAGCCCGGCTCCCTGCAGTGTGTTCGGTCCGGTACTTGCGGCCGAAATACGTCCGTCAATTACGGACGTAATTAGTGTGTGTGCACATACCCTTACTGACGTCGCCTATTAACGCTGCCGTAATGACGGGTGCACACATGTTTTTGGCCCTTCCCAGCCTCATAATACCAGCCTGCGGCCGCCCCAGAGCCCGACCATCACAACAGATGGTCGGGTACTGGATCGTACCTGGCTCTTCCCGGCACCCCTGGTGGTGGTGGGTACCGGGGTAATAATGGTGGTTAGTGTTAGCCTCTGCACCGACTAACACTAAGCCTCGCCTTAGTAATGGATGTTGACAGCGACCATTACTAAAGTGGTAGTAATAAAATTTGAAAAGAAAAAGACAAAGATATAGATAAAATATTTTATTGAAATAAAGCACCCCCAACACAACCCTCATTAACCATTTTATTGTAGAAAAAAAAACGTCATCATGACTTTAGGTGTGCAGCGGTTTGCTACAATGTATGCTTACGAATTTGCATACTAATGATTCACCTGATGTATCTGAAGTTCTGGTTGGTGAGTGTGGTTATGACGATTGATTCTAACACCGCTGAGGCATAAATGATTATGTTGTAATCAGTTGTTTTTAACGTTTGTGTCACTATATATTGCCACTTACACTGTTATATATACACATTCGCACTTTCTGTATCATGTTTGTGTTTCATAATGATACCTTATAACATGCATTATATGAGTTTTTCAACACTGTATACTTGATTGTATTATAATGAGACTAATTATGTTAAGTAGTCTCAACCCTATATTAGTTTCCTGTAGTAGATGTGTCACTAGGCTTGATAAAGATCCTATTGTAGGATTGAAACGTTGCTGTTGTTCTTGGATTGAATAAACCACCACTTTTTTCACATTGGAGTGCTGCAAATCTTCTTTCTTTATATATATATATATATATATATATATATATATATATATATATATATATATATATATATATATATATATATATATATATATAATAAAATCCCATTCAAAAACAAGAAATAATAATTTAAAATAGAAGTGGAACAACTCCAGCTGATCAGTGTATAAAATGTCAGTTCTTATTAGCAAGCTTTGTAAATCTGACAACCAATATTATGTTACATAAAAAATCTATAAACAAATCAATATCTTTTAGCAAAGAACAAAGCACACATTTATCCGAAATTATGTGAAGATTGTTTATTAATAAGGTTCTTTATTCGCAGTTTGAGGAATTATCTGCTCAGCTCCATTCACTATATATTTTTGTCTTAGCTATAAAAAAAATTTTGTATAATGTAAAATATAAAAAGTCTTAATATGCTCCAAATAATATGTGATGTGGTAACTTTAATAAACTGAATCATGCTCAGTATTCTGTTATTTCTATTAGAAGACAATAATCAATTTTTACAATATTTGAATTCAGAGACTCTGAACATTGCCCCCTTAATTCAGTTAATAGGGTCGTACTTTTAGAAAGGTTGCTATGCATTCAGTCATGTGGAATGCTGGTAACCATCATTATCGTGTGTTTCTAAACAGATCAAGAGCTATTTACCATCTCTGTGTTTTGTGCACAGCTGGGTGACTGGCAAATGTCCAAAATCCATTAACATTTGAAAAAATTAGTCCCATAATGCATCTTTTCTGCGACTTGAGCAGTCTATATTGGCACACGTTAGGAACCAATTATATTTGCACCACTATTAGCTGCCTGCATTGAACTTCTTAGTAAATGAGGACTAATTTAGTTTCCAGAATAGCACTTTTACATTCATGAAATGACCTTGAAAAAATAGATAAAATAAAATGAATAAATGTAAAGCGAAAACACCAAAGAGAAAAAAAGTCATGGGCTGCTCTAATCATATTGTCATACTCAGCTGTTTTTATCATTTACTTAAAGATTGACTATGTTGCAAAAAAAAAAAAAACAACAAAAAAGAGAAAACTACAAAAACTCGAATATAACAAAGAGCAAAAATATGTTCTAGATAAAGTAAAAACTGCAATTGTATATAGTTACATAGTTGATAAGGTTAAAAATAGACGCCGGTCCATCCAGTACAACCAAGAATTCTACCATGTTGATCCAGAGGAAAAAAAACAAAAACATGAGGTGGATACCAATTGCCTCATTAGAGAAAAATTCATCCCCGACTCCAAAGTTTGCAGTCAAAATAATTCCCTGGATCAAAGTCCCATCTCCAGAATCTAATAACCATAACCTGTATTATTATATTTTACAAGAAAGGCATCTGGGCCCTTCTTGAACTTGTTCAATGAGCCAACCATCACAACATCCTGTGGCAGAGAGTTCCATCGTCTCACTGCTCTTACAGTAAAGAATCCCTGTCTGTGATGATGGTGGAACCTTTTTGCCTCTAGACACAGAGGATACCCCCTTGTCCTTGTTACAGGCCTAGGTGTAAATAGATGATTAGGCCTCATTCACACGAGCGTATCAGATTCACGCGCGTGAAAAACATGCGTGAATCTGGTCCGTGTGTGTTGCGTTATGCATCAGTGTGCTTTGCGAGTGGCATGTGTTATTCATGCACTCGCAAAGCACATCTTTTTTTTAAATTATTATTTTCAATTGAATTGATGCGTTAATCACGTACCGCACACAGATGTGCATCCGATAACGCGCCAATATAGGACATGCAGTGAATTTCACACAACGCACTCACGCTTCGTGAAAAATCGCGCATGTGTGAATAGCCCCATTGAAAACAATGGGTCTGTGTACTGTGAATTGTTTCAACGAACAGCAAACGGACGTGATTCACGCTCGTGTGATTGGGGCCTTAGAAAGATCTCTGTACTGTCCATTCATATATTTCAATTATATCACCCCTCAGCAAGTTTGATAACCTTTCTTGGTACTGAAATCCAACTATTCCCTCAATTACATTGGTCATCTTCCTTTGCACCTGTTGTAGTTCAGCTATGTCCAGCTATATATACACAATAAAAGACTACAGTATCAATGCTAGGAATATGTAAGCATTCCAAAAACAGGCTTGTTACAGGGAACGTGTCAGGCTCCGTTAGGGGCCCTTATCGCAGATCCAGCCGAGATTAACAATAGCGCAGCATGCTGTGCTATTATCTCTTGGAAAACCATGGACACCCCAACGGAAAGCCGACGGAAGTCATTAAAGTCAATTGGTTCCGTCGGCCGCCGATGGTATCCGTTGTGAAACGGATCAGTTTCTTCCGTTATTCCCTTGCTCTGCTCCTCTTATGCAGCAGAACAACGGAATGACACAACGCAGGTGTGAACATGGCCTAACTTGCACCATCTATTTCGATTATGCATTTGTTTAGTAAAGTATGTTTGCTTTACTGTTGTTGAATGGTTCCATTTATATATAAAATGGAGCACACCTATATGACTTTTTCTTGAAAGTTGGAGCACATTGGGCCCAGTGTTGCCAATCAAATGTTTCTAGAAAAACATTTATATATATATTCACTGTCAGAAGATAATAGAAATATCTCCACCCAGACTCAGAAAGCCTAAGAAGATGCATAGGGATAATGTTAGGGTCAGGTTGCTCTGGCTCTTTGGATGCTTCTGGGTCTGTGTAGAAATCCAAATGTCACATTGACAGAGATTTGGGAGCTGGGCCGTATGAATGGTTCCCTTGACTGGTTTCCATAGTGTTTAAGATTGTGGCTTAGAGAACATTTTGTATTTGCATAGGGTAATTCTTATCATTTAGTATAATCATTTCAGAGCTGTGGTGTTATGATTTAAATTAACAAGCTAAAATTATCTTTAGGGATACACAACACATTTTACTTTCATATAATCTGAATTAGAATTGTAAAATGTCATTAAAATAAAAAATTCACGTATCATTCTAGAACTCTAAGCTTCTACTTCTCACGAAGTCTACTCTAAATACAGCATGCACGCTTCCACATCGATATCATTTGTATTTTATATGGCTATTTTGCCCTGAAGCAGGATTCTATGTTTAATTTCATAAGAAGAGTCACCAACAAAGTTGTTCAAGTTGACGAGTTCTTCTTGTGGGAATATCGGGACTGGAAAACAATTAGCCTGATTTTCTCTTGAATTTCAAGTCCATGGCGCAGTATGCAATGTATTAAAAATGAATTCACAAGAATAGCACTAACCCATTACTTAATCAATTCAAACTCTATGCCTCCACAGGTGGAACAGAATAGAATCAGTGGAGTAATCCATTCTAACACCATGGGACCTGTATTGTTCTTTGCCGAAATGAAAAGAAAATAGGATTCGGTCTCCATCCAGGAAAGGAAACCACGTGAAAAAGAAATTCAATTTAATTCTTTATTAAACAGAATCAATCAAATTTTATTAAAACAAAGTTGGGGAAAAGATTGCCACTTTGAGTAAAGGGCAGATAGATCCCATGTGAGTGACACATAAATTCTGGGAATTATGCAGAATCTTAGGAAAGACATTAGTTATTAACAGTCTCCGTGCCACAGTTTGATAGCTACTGGATTTTAGCTTTCAAGTTTCTTCTTTGGCTTTAGACCCTAAAGCTGTATTGATGCAGACCTTTTATATGTACGTATATGGCCATAGGTTACATACTGCATATTATATGGGGCAAGGAAAATATCTATCTAAAAAAAAAAATCAATCTATCTATCTATCTATCTATCTATCTCTCTATCTATCTATCTATCTATCTATCTATCTATCTATCTATCTATCTATCTATCTATCATCTATCTATCTATCTATCTATCTATCTATCTATCTATCTATCTATCTATCTATCTATCTATCTATCTATCTGTCTATCTATCTATCTATCTATCATCTATCTATCTAATCTATTCCACTATCCAGCAGCACCAGTCAAAATATGGGTGGGTGCACGTCCCAGGTGCCCGATCACAACTCCAAATCTTCTATAGTCGGCCAATAAGAGACAGCACTCCAAGTAGTAGTGAAAAAAATGGCTTTTTATTAGCCCTTGTGCGACGTTTCGGCTCTTTACATAGAGCCTTTGCTTGAAAAAGGCTCCATGTAAAGAGCCAAAACATCGCACAAGGGCTAATAAAAAGCCATTTTTTTCACTACTACTTGGAGTGCTGTCTCTTATTGGACGACCTATCTATCTATCTATCTATCTATCTATCTATTTATCATCTTATCAATACAGAATCATTTGCTAAATTTGTAGTATTACGGTATTTAAATATAGAAAGCACATTTAAAAGGAAGCAGCACCATATAAAAATGAAATGAGGTGCAAGCCTCAGGATCCGGACTCCGCATCCTCCTAAATCCACATTTCCATCGAGCAGAAGGTGTCACTCCTGACCATTCTAGTAAAAAGAGTGGTATTTTATTCACCCATATATGTGCTACGTTTTAGCCCTTATACAGAGCCTTTCTCAAGTGTCCAAATATATAGATACCTTCACAATAGCATAGATGTTCTTGAAAGAGTGAAAATATTATATCCTTGGCCATAATTTGTATCATCAGTTTGATAACTGAATCTTGTTCACAATAAGTTACTGCAATGTCCTAACTATCATTGCCCTGTGCAGTAACGACATGTAAAGATGTGCTCCCCTTTAATAGCAGATTAGGTCCTTTTCACATCAGAGGAACAGATAAAAGGAACCCCGAATGGAAACTATAGCTTCCGTTTGCATTACCATTGATTTCAATAGTAAGGCTTCCGTTTCAGTGTGTTTCCATTTGTTTCCGTTCCGTAAAGTTTCCGCAGAAACAAAAGGACTGTGTTTGGAACTTGTACAATGGTACACATAGCCCCTAAGGCTAAGTACTACCTTCATGCCTCTGAACGCAATGCTCCTAGGGAAGAATATCAGGGATACAGCATTCGATGGCATATGATACGTAAAAACCTCTTTATGGATGTGTATGAAATAGGAAGCATACAGAAGTAGTATGGCTCTATAAACTTTTACATGTAAAAAACTGTTTAAATGTTGCCAGGGCTGACAGAGAACGCCTGTGACGCCCGCCTCCCCCGCCCACACAGAGTGTTTGACAGCTTTGCCTGTATGAGTGCGAATACAGAGAAAACTGTCAATCAGCCTGTGTGGGTGAGGGAAGCAGGACTTGGAAAGCAAGACTATTGTTGTTATATGTTTAGGCCTGTCTTAATTTATAATTTCGATGTTCTGATCTTCAAAGCATACATTAAAGCCTATCTGAAAGGTGCTTAATTCTGCTCTACAAGAAGGAGGAACTCCAAAAGGATCATCATTTCCATTGATGTCTGGATCATGTTAGCAATGATAAATGATATTTGTGTAAGACATGCAAGATCCTGCTATGAACGGTGACACATTGCAATGTATCATGATTATAGGAGCTTTATGTCTACAAGGACCTTATGGGTAACAGAAAACTGTACATTCAGGATATGAATAGTAGTATAGCAGATTATGATGTATGTATATAATAGCAAATTATATTGTTTTGGTCTTTCATTTAAAAAAAAGATTCCCTATAAGTATGCGTAACCATTTACATTAATAGTGGAATTAGCAAGGGGGACTTTTATCATCCATACTTTTTTGGAAGTCTCAAGACTTCTACAAAAATTGAACACCCATGACCATGATCTTAACTGCCCACTCACAGACAGACAGACACGGAAGAACAGAGATTTTTTTGTGAAAATTTAGGATCCACTTGATGCAAACGTAGTGCCACCAACTACTAGAAAGCTCAAATCTATCCAAATATGTTCCTAGAACAGAATAAGGGACATAACACATTGTATTCAGTATTGTGGCCTTTCCCGCCATTCATACACAGAAATATGGTCTCGGTCCATGTAAATGATATGTACCTGATATTTACATATTTCATGGCTGTATGTGCAAGGCAATATTGTAGCAATGTAATATTTTTGTCTCCACTGAACCACAGCAGGACACATTTCAGAAAAGTGTTTTACACGTCCATTTGTAGTTTTCACCTGTATGATAGATGGAAGTAGGACATCAGAATACATCGAGAGTGGTTACACCGTGCGGATAGTAGAAAGAGTTCAATATAAGCAGGCTCGCCCATGCAGACGCTAGTACTGATGAGCCTGCGTCCTCTTTTAATGTTCCCTCCCGCCACTCGCACTCATGAGCCAATCTCTGCAGGACTATTATAACACAAAGTTTATTAAGGAGGGTTTTCCAGTTTTATGTAATTAAAGAGGATCTGTCACTAGTTTAGTAATTCCCGTTTCCTAGCTGATCTAATAGGCGCTGCCACACTGAAAATGCTAGTGAAAATTGTGTCCCAAAAAGTTTATTATTTTAAAAGTTATGAGCTTTTTTTAAAATATGCAAATGTGGCTATACTAGACAAGTGGTAGGTATCACCAGCGATTCTCCTGAGGTGGAGCCTCCCCACAGCCTCTGACACTGTCCTATCAGCATGAAGCTGCTTCACACAGTGTGAGAGACTGAGGCTGGCGGGAAGGGGATCCCTTCAAATAGCCATATCTCCAGCTGTGTACCACCACAGTGGTTCTAGTGGCATATGAAAGACGAGATTCTAATGTTTCATATAGCACCAAGATCGCAGTTCTAGCTGTGAAACAACCGGAGATATCACCAGTTGAATACACAGTCGGGAATGGACGCTGTATACTATATGATCACGCTGTGTTGCTGGGATGGGAAGGGGGAGAAGCTGGATGCTGATTGGACAGCGTCATACAGAAAACATTACACCGCCCAGCGTGAAAAGAAAGAGTCACCTCCCATTTGGCAAGTATAGCTAAATTAGAATATCTCGAAAAATGCTCATAAC
This sequence comes from Rhinoderma darwinii, assembly GCF_050947455.1. NCBI lineage: Eukaryota > Metazoa > Chordata > Amphibia > Anura > Rhinodermatidae > Rhinoderma > Rhinoderma darwinii. Next base: position 35,814,577 of record NC_134693.1, read on the forward strand.
TTTGCAAATAATAAACGTTTTTGAAAAGTAATTACACGAGTTATCAGCATCATAGCGCCTATTAGATTGGTTAGGAGATAGGGCATTAGTAAACTGAACACAGATCCTCTATAAAACTTAATCGCTGCTTAATGAAAGTTCTGCAACTTTCTAATATACTTTGTGTTTCAATTGCCTCACCACCTGCAAGATGTACTTGCTGTCAGTGAATGAGAACACCTGTTTATAAATTCAGTTTAGTACAAACGCAGGGTAACCACATGTTATGGCTGTAATACAGATCCTCAAATGAAACTATATCATGGATTATGAACCTCTGAAACTGGCGTAACCAAGTTTTATAATATATTAAATGGTATTGATTGTCATTATTGCCATTATTATTTTTCACAACTTTGTTTCAATTTCAGCGTATTTTGTAAAGGAATTTAAGAAAGAGCAACAATCCAGACTGGCAATGTACATGGCGAGAGACACAAAAGTTTGATCAGCACATTCCATCAAAATGAAACAAAATGTGTATACAGGTGCAAGAACGCCTGTGCAGCAATGCAAATGTATCTATCTATAGTGTTTAGGTGGCATTGGTGTATACAGTGTGCTGTATATATATATATATATATATATATATATACACACACACACACATCACACTGTGAACACCAATGCCACCTAAACGCTATAAATAAATATATGTTTAATATTTTAAGATAAGAAATATTTCCATGGCTTTTAAATAGCTAAAAGTCTGTAGTTTCATTAAAATAGTGCTCATACAATGAAATATTAAAAACTCTGCTTGCTACCTGACTACAAGTTCAGTCATCCAAATGTCATTCCAAAATATCTGAATAACCTAAGAGCTATAATTTAGCATTGATTAGTCCTGTCAGATATCACCTTAATGAGGCTCAGATCTAAGCATAAGAAAGGAGCAGTAATGAGCAACATAGCACAATAATTGGATCAAGCTGCGGCAGTACTAGCTGTAACTGACTGCAATGGGCATTAGGAATATTTCAGTTCTGGTGCAATTGAAAGGACTGTCACAAGCAAATAATTTGCAACATTTCAGTTTCCTTGATACATCTTTTATGGTTAGATCTACATATTAGATACATGACAGCTAACGGGGTAAGACACACCCTGCCTATGCCTTTTGTTTCACATATGTCCCTTGACCTTTATTTTGGGGTCTATGACAGGCCAGCTGCAGCAAGATGAGGGGAGTTGTTTATGCAAGTGCGTGGCTCTCTCCATTCTCTCCATTCAAGTCTATAGGTCCTTCGGAAACTGCTACATTCATAGTCTTGGGTCAGGTCTTCTTCTTTTGAGAGCCAAATTTAAACATTCCTCCTTGGAATGGATCTTCCCTTTCTCTTTTCCTCATTTATTCTAATGTGAGAGAAAGATACTGACAAAGCCTGTGGATGCTGCACATAATCCCAAGGTCAATCTGTAACGACTTATATGGCAGCTTGAGCAGTTTCAAAACAATTCTACGTGGATACGTTTGTATAATTCCCCCTATGTAGAGCTGTAGATAAAATAGTGCAGACTGACAGGGATAATACAATGTTACAAATATTACATATTTATATATTGACACTGGAATAATAGGATCTGGATGAAAACGTGCATGTGTGAGTGTGGGAGGTGCATTGCTACAGATGTAAGGCTCCGTTCACATCTGTGTTGTGGCAACCATTTTAGCGGATCCGTTGAAATAAAAAAAAACTGACAGACTGACGGATGCCAGACTGAATGCAACACAAGGTAAAATATTTTGTTTTTGGCGGATCACTTTACCGGATCCATCAAAAAAACAAACTTTTTTCTTTCACTTTGTGTCAGTTTGTCATCAGCCATAACGGATTAATTTTTATCTTTGAATCATTCTTGCTTTCATTTTTAGGCTCCGTTCACATTTGTGTCTGGACTCTGGTCACGGGTTTCACCGCAGCTTTCCATCAAGGGAAATCATGAACAGAATCCAAACGGAAACAAACAGAAACCATAGGTTTCCGTTTGCATCACCATTGTTTTCAATGGTGACGGATCCGGTACAAATGGTTTCCGTTTGTCATCGTTATGCCAGGGTTCCGTCGTTTTGACAGCATGAACAGTGCAGTCGACTACGGTATTGATCCCGTCAAAACGACAGAACCCTTGCATAACGGTGACAAACGGAAACCATTTGCACCGGATCCGTCACCATTGAAAATGGTTTCCGTTTGTTTCAGTTTGGATTCCAGTCATGGGTTCCCCTGACGGAAAGCTCAGACAGAACGAAACAGAGTCGCAACACAGATGTGAATGAAGCCTTAGTCTGCGCATGTGCAGAATTTTTTTTATTTGTTAAACATAATGCATAACTGATACAAACGGATGGCATAACAGTTTGTATCCATCATCCATTGACTTCAATATTAAAAAATAACGGAAAGCTCCTTTTCGTCAGGTTTCCATAATTTTTTACAGAAACAACAGCTCAGCAGACTACGGTATTTCTTCTTTCAAAAAAACGGAAACCTGATGGAGTGGAGCCTAACTGAGCACAACTGATGCAAAAATAAAACCCATTGAATGTTTTTTTTTATGGAAACGTTAACTTCCGTTCTTGCGGTCCTCTGACGGGTACGCTAGAACGGAAGCCACAACGCTGATGTGAACGCAGCCTAAGAGAGCTGAGTTCATCACAGTATGTTTTTAGTGATTTCCTTGGGACTGCATGTAGAGGCATAACAAGTAAACATGGGGCCCCATAGCAAGACTTTTAGGGGGCCCCAGTCTGTAATGACCACCCCCAATGTCATTATTGCTGTGGTCATTGCTTTGTCCCGTAGGCCTCTTTTCCTCCTCCTCGGCCTTTCAGAGCTCTGCATTTTACTATATACTGTCTCCCCACTCACCTCTGAGAATCCTTTAAAAACAGAGTTACGCCATCTCGCCTGCTTCCTACGCCCCATAATTGCAGGTAAACCTTCTCAGTTATCTTGACTCAGCAAGTTAACACAATACAGAAACGAAACAGAAAAATGATAACTTTAGCTCTACTACATCTATATATTACCATAAAGGCAGATCTAGCTTTTAATCAGAGGGTCAAATCGGCTGTTATAATTTTTAAATAGATACTCACATAAAGTATCTTATCATGTTGAAGAGTGGAGAAAATGAAGGGACCTAAGTTTCCGAATACCCAATGGCATACAAGCGACATGTGTCCATAAGGTAAAAGTTTTTACTAAAGTGAACATCTTCTCATTTTCACATTTTTATAACTATATATATATATATATATATATATATATATATATATATATATATATATATAGTTTTTAATGTACTGCAACTAAATTAATGAATACAATGTAAGACACATCAGTAGAAACACCTACTGCAATGCAAACATTACAAGCTTATGTATACTAATATTTCCTAATCCTTTTTGTGTAGCTTCAGTTTTTATATATTTAGCTTTAGTGGTATACAGATAAGTAGAGACTCTTCCAAGTTGTGTCCAGCGTTCTCGAACAATAAGCTGCAAACGTGGGAAAAATCTCCTATTCATGAATATGTTAATTGAGACAACGTCCATTACAATAGTGTTGCTGGTTGTCTAGGATATTCCTGTCAATGTGGGGGTGACTAAGATGTTTTCCACTAATCTGTCAGTATTCTCACAATGGGAAGGGCGGCCCACCCCTCCCATTATTCTATTCACATAATGGATGGGCTGCCCACCTCTCAGTATTCACAACATGGGATGAGCAGCCATCTGACATGAACATTGCAGCACAATCCATCAGTACAGCAGGTGTGATATCTGATAAGTCCAGGATTGGTTATGCGGGGCCTCTCTCCTTTAGGAGTAGAGCTGCGATAGACCGCATCCTTGTGCACTTTTTGTGTGGCACTCCCACACTTTTTATGCACCTGGGTAATAGAAAGTATGACTCGGGCTTTCAAAAAAAAATAAAAAAAAATCTGATATGTCCGGGACACAACTAAACTCAACCAGTAAAGAAATACATTCCAAAGCTTAAAAAACAGGGGTATCCTCAGCAATGACATCATGTCAAATGTCTATATCAGTCTAGCACATAAAGTAGTCCTGTAGAGTTCTTTCACATTCATGAGCTACATAATAGATTCCGTGATCACACAAAATTAGAGAATGTGGGAAAGATGTTGAGTAAAGGGAACCGTATTCCTTCAGCGTACCATCAGGTGTCTTTCTTATAAGAGCAGTTTTACAGATAATGTAATCTCTAGTTGTCTTGTTCATAAATTCAATACTTAAAGAGGCTCTGTCACCAGATTTTGAAACCCCTATCTGCTATTGCAGCAGATAGGCGATGCAATGTAGATTACAGTAACGTTTTTATTTTTAAAAAACGAGCATTTTTGGCCAAGTTATGACCATTTTTGTAGTTATGCAAATGAGGCTTGCAAAAGTCCAAGTGGGTGTGTTTAAAAGTAAAAGTCCAAGTGGGCGTGTATTAGGTGCGTACATCGGGGCGTTTTTAATACTTTTACTAGCTGGGCGCTCTGACGAGAAGTATCATCCACTTCTCTTCACAACGCCCAGCTTCTGGCAGTGCAGACACAGCCGTGTTCTCGAGAGATCACGCTGTGACGTCACTCACAGGTCCTGCATCGTGTCAGACGAGCGAGGACACCGGCACCAGAGGCTTCAGTTGATTCTGCAGCAGCATCGGCGTTAGCAGGTAAGTCGATGTAGCTACTTACCTGCAAACGCTGATGCTGCTGCAGAATCAACTGTAGCCTCTGGTGCCGGTGTCCTCGCTCGTCTGACACGATGCAGGACCTGTGAGTGACGTCACAGCGTGATCTCTCGAGAACACGGCTGTGTCTGCACTGCCAGAAGCTGGGCGTTCTGAAGAGAAGTGGATGATACTTCTCATCAGAGCGCCCAGCTAGTAAAAGTATTAAAAACGCCCCGATGTACGCACATAATACACGCCCACTTGGACTTTTACTTTTAAACACACCCACTTGGACTTTTGCAAGCCTCATTTGCATAACTACAAAAATGGCCATAACTTGGCCAAAAATGCTCGTTTTTTAAAAATAAAAACATTACTGTAATCTACATTGCAGCGCCTATCTGCTGCAATAGCAGATAGGGGCTGCAAAATCTGGTGACAGAGCCTCTTTAAAGCAACACTCTTGGCAGAACTTATGCACTATATTATGCTTAGTACAAGCCCTGAGGGGTTGGTGCCTGACACAGGGAATCGAAGAACGCTAAAGAAACAAACCCTGTGTTATGCACTACCCCCTCTGCACACAGTTTTGTTTTTGTTTCCGCCTGGAGTGCACCTTTGAGGATTGAGTCTACCCTCCCCCGTTTTCTGCTGCTCCTTCAGCACAAGTGCCTCTGGTAAGCAGGCCCATCACATTAGGTCATATCTTAAATCAAAGCATCTGGTCTATTACTAAGGGGGAGTTCACACAGAGTTTTTTGACGCGGGAAAAAGAAGGGGCATGCCCTATCTTCGGGCGTTTACGCTTCTGACCTCCCATTGACATCATTGGGAGGCAGAGAAAGCGTATTTCGCTGTTTTTTATGCCCACGGCACTCAATGGCATGCAGGCAGAGGAAAATCTGCCTCAAAATTCCAAACGGAATGTTGAGGAAGATTTTCCTCCTGCAAAAAACTCAGTGTGAACCCAGCCTAACATTATAATGACTTGATGAAAAGTTATTGCATTTCGTGTCTTCCTTCAGCTCATAATATTGTGCCAATTTTTATACTAAATGTTCAATAGGAAAGAAAGGGGTAGATTTACGAAGCAAAATGTGCCAAAAAAAGTGTTGTATATACTGTACTGTATGCCATATTTATTACGTTTTGCACGTTCCACAGTTTTGAAAGTGTCTAGAAAAAGGTACATGACCAAAATAAGTTGGAAAAAGCACCAAATTTATTAACAGTATGCACCTTTCTTTTTGGGGAAAAGTATTAGTGTTAAGTACAAAAACCGAGAGATAGCGTAAGAAAGAGAAGTGTCCAATATGTCTTGAGAGTTTTGTCAAATTCATAATTTAGCATGCGCCACTGTGATAAATTTGGTTCAGTTTCTGTCTGTGATCTAGTTTTAGTTAATAGAGGGCGCTCCTGTTCAGGACCCCAATATTTTAGCTAGAGCACTGAATGGATTACATAGATACCCAATTTGATTTTAATGGGCATTGTGTAATTCTTAATTTCTCCTACAGGGGATTGCACACTAGCTGCTGGACTCCTCGCCCAGATTACAGTTGATCGCTGGGGATCCCAGCAGAAGAACATCCTGTGATCAGCCCTTTACTGGAGAACATCATTCCCCCGACTTACTATGATTGTCCAAAGTAGACAACCCATTTAAATCTTAGCTCTATGGTAGAGTTTTATTAATATAAGGATTGTACCAGAACAGCAAAACATCATGCAAGTGCATAATACAGTGCACTATATGGAATTTTGTTGACAGTGGACAGAGTACTGAAAACATTGCTTCTAAGGAAGACTATAGTCCTCTATATATTTCATCTGGTGGAGCATGCTGCAATTTTTTTCATGAAAATATGGCGATTTCCAAAGTAGAACAAACAAAACTAAATGGATAAAACTGCAGTAGAAAGGTTAATAAATTCCCCCATAGTTTCTTAATGGAGATGCATAGGTTTTGCAATCTTCACAGTTGGTGCTGACCGGTTTCAGTCATTTTTATTGCTCCTCTACTATACAGCCAGTCCCTCCCCTCCCAAGTATAAAAAAAATTCATGAGCTTATTAGGAGCGGACTGCAACATGCTTTAGAAAATCCGGTACAGAGGAGTTAATTGAAAATTGAATTGAGGGATGTAGTCTAAATTACACTATTGATTACTATCTGATTTGCTCACTCAGAAGAACATGTATTAAATAATTAGAAATCCCCCATTCCCATAGAAACAAACATTAAATTACACATTGCAGTCTGCATTTCCTTTATAAAACAATTTGTATATTTAACATTTCCAGAGCTTCAAAAGCCCCATATACAGACAATGTAAATATTTAATACATACGATTAATTAGGATGAAAGAAGCAATAAAAATGCATAAGGCTTAATGGCAAATGCTCAACTCAAGCTTCAGTTTTCTTCCATAGAAAGGACCAAGTTCTAAAATCTAAAAACTATTAGAAAATCCTCATAATTTGGTGGCAGTCAGGCCTCTTTCACATGACGTTTAGAACTCTACTCTCTGGTCCTTTTTATATATATATATATATATATATATATATATATATATATATATATATATACGCACAGTTAGGTCCAGAATTATTTGGACAGTGACACAAGTTTTGGCATTTTTGAATATACAGTTATATAATCAATATGGGCTTGAAGTACAGACTCTCAGCATTAATTTAAGGTTATTCACATCCTAATTTGAGTAAGAGTTTAGGAATTACAGCTCTTTAGTGTGTAGCAGCGTCTTTTTCAAGGGACCAAAGGTAATTGGACAATTATCTTAAAAGCTATTTAATGGGCTGCATGGGCTATTACGTCATTAATCCATCATCAATTAAGCAGGTAAAAGGTCTGGAGTTGATTCCAGGTGTGGCATTTGGAAGCTGTTGCTGTGAACCCACAACATGAGGTCAAAGGAGCTCCCAATGCAAGTGAGACAGACCATTGTTAGACTGAAAAAATGAAGAAATCCATCAGAGAGATAGCACAAATGTTAAGAGTGGCCAAATAAAGTGTTTGGTACATTCTTAAAAAAAAAAAAAAAGCGCACTGGTGATCTCGTGAACTACAAAAGGCCTGGACGTCCACAGAAGACAACAGTGGAGGATGATCGCAGGATCCTTTCCATGGTGAAGAAAAACCCCTTCGCAACATCTACCCAAGCGAAGAACACTCTCCTGGAAGTAGGTGTATCAGTATCTAAGTCTACCATAAAGAGAAGACTTCATGTGAGCAAATACAGAGAGTTCACCACAAGGTGCAAACCATGAATCAGCCTCAAAAATTGAAAGACCAGATTAGACTTTGCCAAATAACATGTAAAGAAGCCAGCCCAGTTCTGGAACAGCATGAAACTAAGATCAACCTGTACCAGAATGATGGGAGGAAGAAAGTATGGAGAAGGCTTGGAACGGCTCATGATCCAAAGCACACCACATCCTCTGTAAAACATGGTGGAGGCAGTGTGATGGCATGGGCATGCATGGCTGCCAAAGGCACTGGGTCACTAGTGTTTATTGATGATGTGACTGAAGACAGAGGCAGCCAGATGAATTCTGAAGTGTTCAGGGATTTACTTTCTGCTCAGATTCAACCAAATGCAGCAAGGTTGATTGGACGTCACTTCCCAGTACAGATGGACATTGACCCAAAACATACTGTGAAAGCAACCCAGGAGTTTTTTTAAGGCAAAGAAGTGGAATATTCTGCAATGACCAAGTCAATCACTAGATCTCAAGCCGATCGAGCTGCATTTCACTTGTTTAAGACAAAACTTAAAGAGGCTCTGTCACCAGATTTTGCAGCCCCTATCTGCTATTGCAGCAGATCGGCGCTGCAATGTAGATTACAGTAACGTTTTTATTTTTAAAAAACGAGCATTTTTGGCCAAGTTATGACCATTTTCGTATTTATGCAAATGAGGCTTGCAAAAGTACAACTGGGCGTGTTGAAAAGTAAAAGTACAACTGGGCGTGTATTATGTGCGTACATCGGGGCGTGTTTACTACTTTTACTAGCTGGGCGTTGTGTATAGAAGTGTCATCCATTTCTCTTCACAACGCCCAGCTTCTGGCAGTGCAGCACTGTGACGTCACTCACAGGTCCTGCATCGTGTCGGCACCAGAGGCTACAGATGATTCTGCAGCAGCATCGGCGTTTGAAGGTAAGTCGATGTAGCTACTTTACCTGCAAACGCTGATGCTGCTGCAGAATCAACTGTAGCCTCTGGTGCCGACACGATGCAGGACCTGTGAGTGACGTCACAGTGCTGCACTGCCAGAAGCTGGGCGTTGTGAAGAGAAGTGGATGATACTTCTATACACAACGCCCAGCTAGTAATAGTAGTAAACACGCCCCGATGTACGCACATAATACACGCCCAGTTGTACTTTTACTTTTCAACACGCCCAGTTGTACTTTTGCAAGCCTCATTTGCATAAATACGAAAATGGTCATAACTTGGCCAAAAATGCTCGTTTTTAAAAAATAAAAACGTTACTCTTATCTACATTGCAGCGCCGATCTGCTGCAATAGCAGATAGGGGCTGCAAAATCTGGTGACAGAGCCTCTTTAAGGCAGAAAGACCCACAAACAAGCAACAAGTGAAGACCGCTGCAGTAAAGGCCGGGCAAATCATCACAAAGGAGCAAACCCAGCGTTTGGTGATGTCCATGGGTTCCAGACTTCAGGAAGTCATTGCCTGCAAAGGATTCCCTACAAAGTATTTAATAAAAACATTTTATTTATAGTAATGTTAATTTGTCCAATTACTTTTGACCCTCTGAAATGAGGCGGCTGTGTAGAAAAATGGTTGCAATTCTTAAATGTTTCACAGGATATTTTTGTTCGACCCCTTGAATTAAACCTGAAAGTCTACACTTCAATTCCATCTCATTTGTTTCATTTGAAATCCAATATGGTGGCATGCAGAACCCAAATCATGAAGATTGTGTCACTGTCCAAATTATTCTGGACCTATCTGTATATAGAGCATGTTCTTGGCACAAGGAAGAAATCCTTTGTGCTGAGATTTGACCTGCATGGGCCATCAATATGTCATCAGCAGGGGTCCGATCTCTAGGATTCCAACCAATCAACAGCACAAAAGAGCCACGGCGTACTCCTAATTGGTGGAGATGGCCACACTTTGATGGTCTATACTAGAATAGGCCAACAATGTATAGCCAAGAATTTCCCTTTTAAATTAATGACATTAAAAAAAAACAGAAGCATTGACAAACATCTATAGTTTTCTACAATTTGCAAATGATATCTAGAATCTGATTAGCTGCCATCGGTATCCTTAAAGGGAAGTCCTTAAAGGGAATTTTTTAAAAAATGTTTAATAATATTGCTTTTAGTATGATATTAAAATTAATTTTATTTATTTGTGTTCTTGTGTTCTACTTTTTACTTTCTTTTACTTCTCTATGGGGGCTGCCATTTTTTTTTCTCTCTGTATGTGTCGATTAACGACACATACAGAGATGGAATACGGCACATACATCCCCATAGAGAATGCGAACGAGAGTCGTTCCATTTTCTGCAGTGTACGCCATCTGTGTGCGCCGCTCCCACACAAACCAAAACGAAGCACATTAGCAGAGCAAAATCCGGCACCATTTTCATGTGGACCGGAAGCCGCTGCCGGACAGTAAGATGATGACTTCCGGCCGCGGCTTCTGGCCATATGTTCAAGGAAGCGAAGACGCAAGGAATAGGAGCGGAGGCGGCAGCGGCGGCAGGAGCAGGTAATTTATGTTTGTGTATGTGATGTGTGTATTATGTTCGTGTATGTTAGTGTCATACTGTCTGCTTGGCACTGTATCTAATCCTCCTACACTGTGCAGTCACTCAGAAAATGGCGGCACACATTTTAGGAGGTTTGAAGATTCAAACCCCTCCTTCTCCTGGCACAAGGGGGATTGTGTGAGGACACTAGAGAGAGTGTGTCTACCCCAAATTTGCAGCATAAAGCAATGAGGTTGCTTTACCACATTGACCATGCTGCAATTTTGGGAACTGCTCCCTCTGGTGACCAGCACATGGAAATTTTATAATTAGAATCTAATTTATAATATTTTCTGACTTGTGAAAAAATTAAAACAATGTGTAATCATTTAAATAATTGTTTAACTAAAAAAAAATATTTCTATCGACATATTCCCTTTAATGTACTTACAGTCTTAGTGCCCAGAGGATACCCATAGCATCTGATTGTCTATGCCCTTTTGTCATTATATAGTCTAAACACTTTACTGTATTTATTATAAAAAATGGACCACAGAACAATGTACATAATTCCTAATGTAACATAGTGGTGTAGACATTATCATATTGTGCAGAAAAGCCTTAAAAATTCAATGAACATGCAGCATTGTCACTTTAAATCATGTCATTTATGTAATATCGCACTACATCTTGAAATGTTCAGAATGTATAACAGTCAATAAATTATATAATGAGCATTGTTCTCTGTGAATTGAAATATGCATCCACATATAATGGTATATATAAGACATACATAGGAAATGCAACAATGTAACAATAACAAAAATATAGCAGAGGTCAATATGTATATATAAAAGCAATAAAGAGATATAAATAACTGAGCATAGCTATAGAGTAATGAGTATACAGTCAATTTAACACTGAACGTGACAAGCAGAGGTCATCTTTGCATAACACCGGAGGGCAGTGTCTCTGCCATGTCATGACAGACCACATGCAGAAATCACAGAAGCTGTGACACCGGCCGATACTAAAGCCAAGTTAAAAAATGTAAAATTGCTGCTTTCAGTAAAACAACAGACAGTAGTTAACAGTAATTATATTTCCACCAAAAGAGCAGCAATTATATTAAGACATTTTAATAGATTATTCACATCTGTCAAGTAAGTGAACGCTGTTATCTGATACTTAATAATTATAATGTTTGCTGGGTTATATTTCTTGAATTATATTGAAATACACCAGTGAAGTATGCGGAGAGTTAAATTGTTGCTATGAAAAAAATACATTATCCAGATCTTCATAACAGATAAAAACAACCTGCTTAGGATTCATATGTATTCAGAAAAATGAAAAGCTTGAATAATTATTAAAAGTAAAATAATTCGCAAGGGAGCAAGAAGGAGCCATGGAGCCCCATATTGGAGCTTGGGAAGAGGCCCCACTTCATTCCATGACCATCAACAGCAGCAGGAGTGTTCAGAACACAAAACGCTTATGATTATTTTGGTTTGTCTTGGCATAACTAGAGTCCTCAGAATAGAAAAAATGTTGGTCTGCTCACCATGCACCTGATACTTTGTAGACACCATGCTTAAAATCCAATATGGTGCCCTGGACAAAGACTCTGTGTCGGTAAAAGGCAGATCAAATGGAGAAAAATAGAGAGGATAACAACCAGCACTCAAGCCAGTAGAAAAACAAGAAAGTTTATTTCATCTTGTTAAAACAAGTAAAAAACTTTCCTAGGAAGGCAGCTTATGGAGTTCGAAGTTGAGGTTCTTAGCCATAGCTAACTAGAGTCCTAAGTGCCCCAATGCAACTTTTGGTCCTGCCCCCACTGCACCTTAACCAAAAACATTATGCTCTCGAAGCCACTCTCTTGCTCATTCTCACATTAACATTTTTGTAAGTTATTTATCAAAAGAAATAATAATTATTGTCTCCAAGACAAGCTCTTTATAAGTTTTGCTGATTTTACTATTGTGAAAATTAAAAGTTCTATTTTAGCTTTCCCCAATATTATTAGGTTGCCTGATTTGGCAAGGCGTAAAGGTAGTGGTACTATACTTTATCACTATCTTGTACCTGTTTTGGTGGCCCAGTCATAGTGCTAGTAATTTAGTGTCTCAGTTCCTCATGACTATTAGGGTATATACACATTTTATGATAGTTGCATACCATGAAGCCACATCTCAGAAACTACACGTTAATGTATATGAATATGCTGTATTTTTGCCAAGAAGAGGAGCCACAGTTTTGTTTTTTATCAGAGTAGTACTAGGAAATGTTTGAAGAACTGCTACTATGGAAAACCACATTGTGATCCCAGTTTTCGTTGTCTAATATGGCATAGGTATGTTATAAAAGCGGTCCTTTGCCCAAGACCCACTCTATTAGCCATAGCAGAGAGCCACTAACAAACATTGGCTCTCACTCTATTGTGCCTGACCTTCAATGTGTTACATGGTCAGTCGTTCATTTGAATGACAAATCTATGGTTAACCGCAGCATCTCTTGGCCATGACAGCTGGGTATTTCTGAAATTTGATCCAAGGCGATCCCCTCTGGTGAACCTTTGAAATTGGTGAATTTGATAGTGTGTTCCCCTGTATTGCCCTTAAATACTGTAGATGTATTAGCAAATTTCTGTTTAAGCAATTCTCAAATATCAAATTGTTGGTTCACCAAAGCTGAACCATCACCAAAATATAATCATTTTATTATTATTATTATTATTATTTTATAAAAAAATATAATATTGTACAATCAGTAAAATAGGCAAAGCTAAGGCCCCATGCACACGGCTGTGCCCTTAGTCATGTCCCGTGATTGCAGGCATGGCCAGCCGCCAACGACCGCAGACAGCTACCCAAATTATGGGAGCATGGTCCTTAAAAAGCAAAAGATAGGACATGTCCTATCTTTTGCGGCGGCCTTCTACGGCTGTAAATAAACGGGAAGTGTCCGTGGACAATAGAAGTGAATGGGTCCGTAATTGCGGACTGTAATTACGATCAGCAATTATAGACGATTTTTATGGTCGTGTGCATGGGGCCTTAGATAAAGTAAACACTGCACTATTCTATTAGATATACACAACATAGTCATGCTTTACTTTAGCCAAATACCTCCCTGAAATGAGAAGATTATTTTGGGGGGTTGTCTGTCTTGTTTGGCACAGAACAGTTGCATGGTTAATTAGATTTCTTCTTACCGGATAGGAAGAAATTATAATTGTAATGCTCTGAAACAGATTAGCAAATGTTAGAACACATTATCCATCATTGTTATACTATTATCCTATTAACATAAACAATCATGGAGAGATTATTTCAGGATGTGAGCATGCCCAGGAATGTCTCATTTCACAGTTTTAATTGCACAAAGAAATAATGTCAGATAAAATGTCACAAATTAGCTTCACATACTGTATTTCCGTGTGCATGTACATGTCTTTATATACAATAAGACTTTTCTCAATTTTTTCAGACATTGTTTCATTTCTGCACTCGTTGGCTTTTTAGTTTGGTGCCACCTTATGTGCGCATAGTAACCACTGTACTTTGTTTTTCAACTTGTTCTTGAGACTGAGCTGTGCTCCTTAGCCAGGTAGGAAGAATAATTTCCCATGTTAGTATCAAATTGAAACACACTTCTGGTCGCTTCTCCTGAAGGGACCATAGGCTTCTAACGTTACATAAGAGGACAGCAGCACAACAGCCTTACAATGACTTATCATGTTCATTGCACAAATAGAATAACTATAAGGCAGAGGTGTAGCTAGGTTCTCCAACACCCGGGGCAAAGATTCAGTTTGGCGCCCCCCCCACCTCTTTCCCGACATCTCCTTCCCCCTCGCCGTGTTTGTTTTCTCTACCAATCAATGACGTGTCATTTCTTTTCCACATTTCTTTTTATGTAACTCGAGCATAAAAACATTTGTAAATTTTACAAGCAATATAGTTCTATACACAACACCAGAGCCAAGCTCAGTACATAAATACAACACCAGCACAAATACAACTCAATTTAGTGCAACCCCTGCCGTATAGGTATGTACAGTGTAAAACTATAGCTCCCAGCATGGCCCGAACAATGGTAAGGATATGCTGGGAGATGCTGTTTCACAAAAAATAAATCATATCATAATCATCTCGCTGCATCATATTTAAAAGATTCCACCCAATTAATCAAAGACCTACTTAGTCTAGAAATAGACTCATCTACATCCTCAATACATTTTTTGACAGCCGGTGTAATGGCACTTTATAGCAATATCCCGCATGATAAAGGTTTGAAAGTAGTCAATTCCTTTTTATCAACTAGTACCTCCAACTACGCAGGCTATGTTTTTAACTAACTGCATCAAATTCATTCTTCAACACAATGTATTTAGCTTTGGTAAAAAAATTTTTAATCAGGTTAAGGGTTGTGCAATAGGCACCCGCTTCGCACCGGCATATGCTAATCTTTACATGGGAGCCTTTGAGTAAAAATACATTTATGGAGAACATACCTTTAAAGATAATATTTTACTATATAGACGCTACATTGATGACCTCTTTTTCGTATGGAAAGGTGATGAGGAAGAAGCCTCCTGATTTATTGAAATTTTAAACTCAAATGATTGTGATTTATCTTTCACAAATTTCACTTTTTCTACTACATCTATAGACTTTTTAGACTTGACCATCAGTTTTGATAAAAGCATCAACAATTTTACTACAAAAACACATTTTAAGTCAGTAGATGTCAACAGCTAGATTGATTTTAAGAGTACACATTACCCTCCATGGATAAAAAATGTACCCTTCGGGCAATTTAGATGGGTGAGAAAAAAATTGTACTAGGAATTCATCTTGTCAAAGCGGTGACCGTATGGTTAACCGGTTTTGGCTCTTGGCAGCAGCACTTGGGGACTATCCTTGGGATTACCTTTTTAACAATATTGTTCCTACACAATATTTAGGTGGGCATGGTATGTTACTACCTTTAGCTTGCCTAACCTGATAGACCTGCACTATGTGGCGCCGTGCTTTTTGCTCTTATTGCCACTATCATACCCTGAGATGGGCTCTTTTTCTTACTGCGCATGCTCGGCCACGTCCATAGACTTCTCTGGGTTTCATTGGCTTCAAAGGAGCCCATAGAAAACAATATGCAGCCAGTGTCTCTTCGGCTGTGTACTGTGGAGTCACAAGCACTATGTAAGCTGCCATACATTTCTCCATCTGGCACTGTATTACAGAGGTATTCCTAAGAATAACTTTGTAATACGATGTCTGAAATTGGGCGCATAAGGAGGTACGGTAGGTCTCGATAGAAGTCTATGGCTGCCGTATTATGGCTCTGTAATAGCTTATGTGCATGAGCCCACAGTGTCTTATTTGTAAAAAAAAAATTAACTTCTATTTCATTGAAATGTATGACAGCTGATTTAGGCAATCACCCAATCATTTATTTTCCCTATCTGCAGCAAAGGTTAAATATCGAGCACTTTTGGGTCTTCAGAAGCACTCAAAATGGGACTCCATGAATGATCCAAGTATTAAACCAATTGTCACATCACACCAAAAAAATAGGATTGTGTATTGATACATTTGTGAACACGCACACATATGCAAGCAACATTTACATCTTCTCAAATCCAGCAAGTATTGCATCTACTCAGTCACCTTTCCTGCTACATTGAACAGCTTGGAAATGCGGATTTCCTTTGTGTGACTATTCTCTCTGTTCCAAGCATTTTCTTATTAAAATGCTCCTGGAGCACTGTTTTGGCAGTTGGGTAATCTTTTTTTCTGAGCAATCATTCCTAGAAAAGCGATGTTCTCAAAAGAAATGGACAGGCGATTTTCAGTTGGAAAAGGTCTTTTTTGGCAGAATCTTCTTAACATCCTATTTACATTCAATTAAAGGCAGTTTTAATGTGCAGTTCTCAAAATTCAAGTTTAGAAAAGGTCTTTCATCAGATTCCTTCTCTATAAGATTTACAATCATTCTTTTTAATTAAATATAATTGATCACATTTCAAAGTCCCTTCCATCGAGAGAGCTAGAAATCTCCTACTAAATTTCCACCTTCTTTGAGTCATGACTTAGAAATAAGATATGTTTTCTATAAATGTGAGCGTTTTGTGAAAATTATGTGTATTTGCATTTTTATATTTTTAAGAAAAAATTACCACTTAAAACTTAACCTTTAATAATATTCATCAAGAACATAAAACAACACCATTTCCAAGTGAATACAATTCTTTTCGTAGGGGGGTAAGGGAATAAACCCTATTATAACCCCTGCGTATCACGGCTGAATAGCCACCAATACCAATGGGTGTAAACACAACCCAATAGCCAGCTTCACATTCTTGTCTAAAAAAGGCCATACACCTCAGATGGCTGTTGGCCAAAGACTCGTTCATCTGACAGCTATTCCTCCTCACCAGCCAATACACATGCACAGGGAGATAGGAATAAGCCACTGTCAGACACATTTTTGCATGGGCTTATCTGCTGCAGGAAAAAAGAATAGTATGTGTTGAAATCCAACATGCCCGATCCTTCTTTTCTCAGAATATGCCATTGTGGGAGATTTTTAACACCCCCATGCACATTAGATAGTCGGGTAGACCTTCAGAAAATCGGCTGGTTCGACCAACATTCATCTAATATGTATGGGCACCTTTTAGGACAGCACTGTCTTAAAGCTCTTTTACACCGGCCGATAAGCCGGTTGATCGGCGCTTTCTTATTCCTGTCACACGGCACTATGGATGGGGACGACCGGTCGTTCTCCGTTCGCTCGTCCCAATACATTATCATCATGTCGGCAGTGCGTCTCCATGTTTACACAGTGATATGAGCTGCCAACAACGATAATATTTTACTTTTTTAAAATGATACGACCAGCAAATGATCGACTGTTGGCTCGTTCATCTGCTGATCGTTCCCCTGTTTACACAGGGCAATTATCGGCAACGAGCGTTATATTAACGCTCGTCTGCCCGATAATCGTCCTGTGTAAAGCCCCCTTAATGCTGGTCATACACAAGAGATAACTGTCAGCCAAAGATATTTTGGCCAGTACTTATCACTCCCATTAAGTGATAATACATGAATGGGGGAGGAGTGGCTGCCAGACACCTTTGGCAAACAATAAAACATAGGATTACCTGTCAAAGTCAAACATGGACAATTTAATTTTCCTTATGTGATATCTGATGATCTTGATACACACTAATCTTCAGTGGATTTTGCTTGAAATGGCAGATATAGTATTTAATCTGTATATGGAACTGTTCCAGTAGCTGCAGGGAGATGATGATGACACCGTTTTTCTGCTTACAATGGACCATTACAGAGAACTCCAACATCCTTTATACTGGAGGAGAGACTGTAATAATGCTAATTTGGGTGGTGGGGAGGAAATTATGATCTTGCACACTAGAGGACTGTTTATATGTTGTAGATATCTTTTATAAAAGTAATGTCTTAAATATGAGTTTTGCACCTTTATTATATTTAGCACAGTATTATTTCATATGTATTACATTTTGCTATCGTGCTCGTTGTATGGTACAGTAAATTTAATTTGTTAATGGTTGTAAAACAGCAATCTGTCTCCTAACATCCCTAATAGCAAGCCATTCGATTGTAACAGTCCATGTTCAGAGCATGCGGCATGTTTCCACGGGCTAATGTTTCTTGACATATCCCTAAGGAATGAATGACCAACAATTGCTTTTTAAGCTTTTACTCTGGTACATGGAGAAATTAATAATTTTTGCTGTCAATGACTTGATTGGTCCATGGGCCAGAAGGGATTTCACTAATTGTGAAAAATGGAACATTAGGAAGCCAACTGGTATGTAAGAATGACGAGCCTTATGTTACTTCTACCATACTGCACTTAGAAATACAATTCTTCTCAATTTACTGAGCAATGTGATCTGCGGGTACCGAACTGATTTATTTTTAGTTTGCCTAAAGCACTCTACACTTACTTTTATATTGGAGACTTAATAATAATAAAAAAAAATATTTCTCGTTTATTTGATTTTATTTACTATTTTTCCATTTTACATCTAGACTGCAAATATCTATTATTAATGTAATACATGGAGAGGACAAGAAAAGAGCCCAGAGAGGTGCCCACACCTACGGTATCACTGTTGAAAGTATTTCTGCTTCCCACAAAGATATTTTGTAGTTTTACAAAATCTCATAAAACAGGCCGAGTATATTGGTCAAAGTCTGTTAGATAAAATACAAATTTGGTTTATCCACATAATAGATTTGACATTGTATTCTTAATAAACTGGATTATATTTATACAGGGATGTAATCATCATTATACAACATTAGGGGTAATGACAAAAAAGTGCTTCTAAATGCTGCTTTTATGTTGTGATAGGCTGAGTGCATTTACCTCCATGTCACAGCAATACAGTGCTGGAGTCAGGAGACGTAAGTAATCCACTGGACACAAGGTACAAACCATTAATCCCCTCATTACCCTGTGCCACGAACATTACTATTATTAACCCCTTTACTGCCTGAGAGCACCAGAGATAGTACTACTAACCCATTTACTACGCTAGACCACCAGGGTTACTACCATATACACCTTAAAGGATTATTTTGAACTAAGATATTTTAGACATTTACCCGGGATATGCCATAAATATCTGATAGATATGGGTCCCAGAACATCCAGGAGGTGGCAACGCAAGTACACGGCTCTTTCTATTAATTTCTATGGGAGCATGCTTGCATTGCCACTTCTTCATTCGTTCTCTGGCTGGATGCGGTTTGGGACCCTCATCTATGTTAAGAACAAGGGTCCCCGGACCACCATCCAGCCTGGTGCGGCGGAGAATTAATGGAGAGGTGACCACGCAAGTGTGTTTAGATGTTGGGTTGAGTTCACACATGGCGTAAATACTGTGGATTTTCCGCAACAGATTTAGTTGCAGAAAATCCGCAGCATAATACAGTAGCCGCAGAGTAGATGAGATATAAACAAATCTCATCCACATGATGCGTAAATGCTGAGCGGAAAGAACGCTCAGAAATTTAATTGTGGTGCATTTTTTTAATCCGCAGCAATTGTATTTGCGTAATCGCTGCTGATTTGTTGCGGGTTTTCCCCATTTAATTCAATGGAGAGGTAAAACCTTTAACAAATAGCAGATGTTGCGTTTTTTTTGCAGCGGAAAAGCTGCGATTCCGCCACAAAAAACACAACTCACAGGCTGCAGTGGTCACATGGGATAAAACGTCATCCCAGGAGCCCGGGCTGCAGGACGTGGGGGGAAGCATCGTAATGGCTACGTAAGTATGAAACTTTTTTTTTATGTGCAGCTTTAGGCAGCGGACATTCCGGCTGAAAAACTGCAACACAATTTGGTGCGGTTTTTCGTCTGGAATTCCCTGAGGCGCACATGGCGGATACGCTGTGTGTTTTTACGCAGTGCATCCACCCTGTGTGAACCTAGCCTCATAGTAACTCCCATAGAAGTGAATGGAGAGAGACCTGCACCTCTCTAATCATTTTCCGCCTGGATGCTTTCTGGGACCTGCACCTCTTAGACATTTCTGCCATGTCTTAGACGGGAATAAGCCTTTAACTACCCTAGAATGCAAAGGCTTGCTGCAGGGGAAATGTGAAGATGCCATTAGAGTCTCCATTATGATAGCAGCTCAGGATAAGGGGTTGTCCTCGCTTGAAAACCCCTTTACACAGCACCGGCTAGAGTAATAACATTAATAAAATGGTAAAAAGCACACATACTTTAGCTTTTAAATATATTGGTTGGGAAACAAATACTGATGCACATATAAATAATATATTTAAAAATGGGCCATAGATTCTTTGTCCCGAATCATTGTGGAGATACAGTGTTAGATGACAAGTAGGAAATTTTGGTGTTTATTGAGATATAATATTTGGAAATCATACAGCAGCATATGATAAAACAAATGCGTAGGGCTTTTGTATTAAGACACCTTATGGATTCCAAAATGCTAAAAGTTCTCAACTTTAGCTGCACATTGGTCTATCCTAATTATAACTGTTTACTTTTGGCAGTATTTAAATCCCACCAGATTTTTATTCCCTAATACTTAAGACTGCCAAACAAGTCCATCTGCAAGCACTAAAAGCATGCTAAAATTGAGTTTAACATCACATCCAGGGCTTAACTATTTGGAACTGGTATTTGATCAGAAGGGGAAGAAAACAGAAGTGATCTTCAAACCTGTGTTATTACAAAAAATCTTCAGTATTTCTATTCCAACATGACGGCAAAGGTTAAATCAGAATTGGAGGAATACATCCAACATATTTTGCCTTTCTCTTGGTTTATTATGCAGTTTATTCTGCATATGTTTCTTTTAAATTAAAATGTCAGTTTTAATTAATTGAGAAATGTCAAATACAACGTTGGCAGAGTTTCCTGCGTGGTGTTGTCATAGAATCTGCCCAGTGTGTTTGCACTTTGAAAATAAGTTATGCTTTAACAGGCTGCCATGGGCCCATCCGAGCTCCATGTCCAATGTTAAAGTATTGTAATCTGAAAAGCAAAGACTGTGGCGAAAGAAAGCGGTATCAAACTTCAGACCACAAATGAAGAACCACAGATGTAATGAGTGCCAGTTTGAGACTCCATAATGGTAGAACAAGTCATGTACCACTGCTCTTAGGGCTCATTCAGATGAGCGTGTATCATGTCCGTGTGACGGCTGTTAAAACAATGGCCGTCACACGGACTTGTGTATTTCAATGGGTCCGTTCACACGACCGTTGTTTCAACGGAGCGTGTGACGGGTCCGTGAAAAATAGGACATGTCCTATTTTACTGCGTGTCAAGCATCCCTCCATAGACTCTAGTCTATGGGGGATCCGTGACAACGCGTCTCACACGGGTGCACCTCGGATGGGAAAAACGTCCATTTTTCACGTCTGAGGTTGCCGACGCTCATCTGAATGTAGCCTTAGATCTCATCACATCTCATCTGCAGCCAGGGGTCTTCTTTCAGACACATTTACAGCTTATCCTGCACTTCAACTGAAAGTATGAGGTGAAGTAGCTTTCTAGTTATTGTAATTAGAGACGTAGCAGATGGTGCTATAACTCCCACAGTGAATTATCTGCCAAAATAGGGCCCTATTTTGTGGGAGTTATTGGCAGAATTACCTAAACTCCGGCATCTCCAGAGATAAATACATTCATATTTGTCTGCAGCCTTTTAAGAAATTGTTGTAACATAACTGAACCATATAACTTCTGTATATTATAAATTAACAAATGGATCCAGCAGCACCAGTATTGTGTGGGTGCAAGCCAACGGGAGCAGACCAAGATCCCAATTCTATATATTGCAAAAATCAGGCAGCACTCCGTTTCTCAAGGTGAAATAAGAGGGTACTTTATTGTCCCATAGACAATATGCTGTCTATGGGACAATAAAGTACCCTCTTATTTCACCTTGAGAAACGGAGTGCTGCCTGATTTTTGCATTATGTATATTATAAGATATTGCAAGATATTACCAGATATTGTATAGGTCCCAAATGACTCTAATGTTCCGCAAAGTATAACTTGAAGCTCCTGAGCACCAATGCAAAATGTGTAACAGGGCCCTCACCTACCATGTGCTATTTATAATACTGGTATATTGTTATGTAGCAGATGGACCTTCGGACCCCCTCAGGCACCAGGATATGGATATCACTGCTTTATAGCTACGCCTCTGTTTTCATATCTGGAATAAATTTTTTAGTCAGGAAACATAGAGTGAGTTACGAATACGTTTGAATACTATGGCCATGAATAATTCACACTCGCATTGGAAAAAGCAGCAAAATGCACAGGGGTTTCCAATGGTTTTGTTGTTGTTTCTTATCCCCT
The DNA here is from genome assembly GCF_050947455.1 of Rhinoderma darwinii. Lineage (NCBI taxonomy): Eukaryota > Metazoa > Chordata > Amphibia > Anura > Rhinodermatidae > Rhinoderma > Rhinoderma darwinii. The sequence continues at coordinate 35,836,977 of NC_134693.1, forward strand.
TCCCTTATTTTCACGTACGTGCATGTCATGGGAAGGGTCAACTTCCCGCATTCGGACGTGCATGTACGTGATGGTGATCGCGTGGGCACAGAAGCTGTGCCTGCACAATCACCGTGGGAGCTCCAACGGCTGAGATTGGAGAAACCTTTCATCTCAGTCCTTTAACCCCTTAAATGTGGCGGTCAATAGCTACCACGGCACTTTCATTTTTTTATAGAAGAAGAGGGCTTCCTAAATCACCCATTAGCGACACGCGAATTAGATCGCCAGCCACCGACAGGTTGCCACGGCAAATGGAGGCCTAACAAAGGCCCCCAGGCCTGCCTTGGCTATATGCCCATTAGGACATGCCAGAGAACTTTCTCCTGTGCCGTTTTTGTTGATCCCATTCCTATGATAATACAGTATGTGTTGTAATAACATATAATCACGTGTGATAATGGATGATGGTCTTACTTTTTTTCTTATATCCAATCCCTAAATGTGCAATCCAATTGGAACTTGGACAACTTGAGGGGAAAAGGTCTTACTTCTTTTATCCTTATATCTGGAGGCTATTCTTAAAAAGATTATTCTAACATATGTTGAAACCTTCTATACAAAATGATCTAAAGCCCAATCCAGATTATTTCTTTACCTGACATGCCTGCAGAGATGCAGAAGTATTATTTGATTTACCGGAGTAAATTTTCCTTGCCCCAATTGTAACTGCTTAGATGGTGTGTTATACGTGACATGTTTCGGTTTTTAGAATAGTGTTACCGGCTGTTTGGGTCAGCTTTAAAAGGTAAATCTAAAAATGAAATAGTGGAGTTATTAAACCAATACATAAAAACAGAGGTCCAGAATGTGCACAAAATTAGATAAAAAAGGAAAGACAAGGAATAGTAGATGAAAATAAATGCATTTAAACTGATATATTATTAGGTGACGTTCTTTTGACCTGATGCACCAGACATTAGGGTATAGTAACAACAGCAAAAAACTAGACATACTTGAGTTCCTTCACAGTGTGTTTGATGTATGGTTCACCATTAAGGTTACCTTTAGTTTTCTAGGATTGCCTTTTTCTGGGTTTTTAATCGGTTATATTATTTTAGACACTTGTTTAAAGTGTACAAAAGGTCTTCCAAGTTTTCCTGTTTGTTGGAACAGTGGGTTGAGGATAAGCTCTTTCCTTATAACAGTTTGTCCTGAATTTTGCAGAAGTGGATAAAGGAGTTCAATGTGTCTAAAGTGGATATATTCCTTCATTTCTATACATTAGTTGGTAGTGAAGTAACGATTTTTTGCCTTTAAAACATTTAATATATCTACAAAGTTTAAGAATGTTTTTTAATGTTGGGAAAAGATTTCCATCATATATTGTATATGTCAGGAGCTGGAAAACCATCAAAAGATGCAGAAGAGAATTGACTGTACTAGTCTTTAGGACCATCATTACATTAACCCCTTGAGGCCCAGCCTATTTTTGGGCCTTCAGGGCTTTTTTATTTCTTTTAGCTTTCTCAGAGACATAACTTTTTATTTTTAAGCCATTGTAGCATTATGAGGGCTTGTTTGTTTGCGCAATGAGTTGTAGCTCTCATTAGCACTATTTTGGGGTAGGTATAATGTATTGTAAACATTTTTGGGGGGAAATGGAAAGAAAAAGTAAATCCTCTAGTTTCTTTTACATAATGTGTCATGCAGTAAAAATAATGTTAACTTTATTCTACAGGTCATTACAATTTGGGCAGGCGTATACTGTATATGTATTTTTTTTTTTACTAGTTTACTAGTTGTAGCTTTTATTGACACCATTTTGGGGTACATATAATGTATTGTAAAAATTGGGGGGGTGGGAAAACAAAACAAGCTCGCCATAGTTTCTTTTACGCCATGTGCCATGCAGTAAAAATAATATGTTAACTTTACTCTACAGGTCATTACAATTTGTACGGTATCATACTGCATATGTATTTTTTATAGTTTACTAGTGGTATATGGTGACTTGAAGTTGCAATCGTTTGTCCACTTATTTACTTAGCATTTAAAAGTCAGCGTAGCATGTAGCCTCTGGCATGGCCTAATAGGCAAATACCTATGGCATACCTGGGAACCTTTGTGAGGTCCCTGGGTACTATGGTAAGCCATTGACATGACGAGCTGACAGAGGGAGTACCCTCCCTCTGTCAAGCTCCTTAGATGCTGCGGTCACTATTGTCCTAGGCATCTTAAGGAGGTTAATCTTGGACTTGCTTAGATTTTGAATCTTAAAAAAAGAACAGGGCTTGCAAATAAAGAAAAACATGGCCCATTAGAAATATATTTTAGGTGCTATTTGACAAAGTGGTTTAGCATCTAGCACTGGGACCAAGGATTCAACTCTGACCAGGGAAACATCTGCATGAAGTTCGGGGATGTTCAGGATTAGAAAAAAGTATTTCTCCACTCATTTCCATGCGCTGTGTCCGGTACTACAGCCCCATTCACTTGAACTCTGGCTATTACAGACCCCTCTGGCCCACAAGCCCAATGTAATAACATGTTTAGGCTAATTAGCTTCCTATTAAAGGGGATGTCCCACCACGACAGCCTTTGTCAATATACCACACTTGGGACCCTCATCTACGTGCCAGAATGAATAACTGCTCCGTAGGAGCGCATGCTGCTCTTTAGGACCCGGCACGTCCATGCATGACATTGATGGTCATTCAATTGAATGGCTAGCATGTAAAAGGCTTCTTTTTATAAAGGGGTTGTCTTTATGAGACAGACCTTTTATATATGCCTAAAGTGTATGTGCCTGTGATAAGAAAATGAAATTGGATTTGAGCCTGACTAAGGACAGGGACTGATGAGATGGATTTTTTTTATATATTGCTGATATAGGAATAAATTATCTACACACCTATATGCTTTGCCTTTCTTACCAAACCATATCTGAAATGGACGCAACATTTGTACTGTATATCAAATAAATGCTATTGAATTGGTTACTGTTTATCATCTGTTCTCAGGGGTAGTAGTTATAACCCAGGAGCTGGCAAGTCGCCGGTAAGTTCAGTGCATCATGCTCCTCATTGCTTCCTGCCACAAAAGACAGAACACCTTTGCTGGATGGCTAACTAACATCAACAAGATTAGCAGTTTACTTCACGCATTAAATTGGTTGTGACTAGAACAATTAGAACATTAAAGCAATTAGGAAACATGCACTGGCCTTATCTGCGGCTGTCAACAATGCTTCCTCTCCTGTGCAGTCTTATGGGTCATAGGAGTTGGAGGAATGCTGCCCTCGTGTGGAAAATAACCGTGTCTAAACAGGAGACGGTGATGACTGGACGCGGTTTATGTGATCTAAGCATTCTATTATTCTTCAATCTTTTTACAGCTAGAAATGATGACATCACCTAAATGTTCTTCTGTTCACAACCCCTTTCAGATGAGTTTCATCAGATGTGTGCAGTGTTTTCCTGCTGTCTGCTGTTCCTTTATGTTATACACGACTACATTTATACTCATTTCTTTTATTTAGGACATAACATTTCTTTTTGTTATGGCAATGACTTTAACGTTACATTATGGAACATCTAGTACAGGATTTTTACAAGGAATATTATGTTACTTCAAGAACATTATAACTGATGTAGTATTGAATCATGACATAAAATGTATTTTGCATCCAAATTTGCAGGGTTCTCCCCAGTTAAAAAAAGAACCTGATATTTTTTTCAATGATTTGTGTCATACTCAAAGAAAATCCATATTTCTCTATCGTTAAAAGAATAACTTGAAGCTTCTGGGTCCCAATGTAAAATCTGTAACAGGGCCCCCCACTTGCCATGTATATTACTTGTGTCTTCTTACGTGGCTGAGGGGCCTTTGGGCTTCCTCAGGTACCACGGGATGTGACGACAACCTCTGAATGCCCTATAGTTACACCCCAGTCTATCATCCTGTGAGAACAGTCATCCATCACAATCAAATATGTCCTTTTATGTTCCTGGCCCTTTAATGTCTATAAGGTCAGTAAATGGATCCTTTACACATTGGAGCAGATGAAAAACTCAATACAGAGGATAAACAGCATTGACATGAAATAAGAAGAGAGGTAGGGAGTACTCGTGAAGTGAAGATCCATTTATTTACCCACTGCAACAATTCTGCTCCTGTCTGGAGCCTTTCATAAGCTTGTTAAATAAATGGTGCTCCACTTTGAGTGCTGCATACTCCATTTTTTATTTAATAGTTTTGGGATTTGTTGGATCCAAGTCTTAAATTGGCATGAATGTTATTCTTTGCTTGACACCACAGTGCTGCTTCTTTTTATTTTTAATACCTAACATGATATATGAAATGGAAAGAGAAGGTGTTGGATGGTATTGCACCAAATTAGGTGGCATAAGATACATGAAAGAATCATAAAATAAAGCAAAGAATAGAGAATTATTAGCTCTTGCATGTAACAAGGACCATAGGAGTCTCCACTAGTGGTCAAAGACGTCCTGTTTTATACAAACACCTGATCTAGCACGCGTTTACAGATTAAAAGTGTGGGTCTTTATTTTTAGATTCAGTATGGAAACATCAAAGACAACTGTGCATCTCGAGCTGTTTGAGCTGCATGGATTGAAATGCTTAAAATGTAAGTGTGCTTGTCTTTGATTTTTCCATATTGAGTCTATGAGTAAAGAAGTTACAGTACTTAAATGAAAGATTACATGAAAATAAAAACCTATCAAAACTACACGACCCAAGTGTAATTGCAAAATGTCATATATCAGAATGTTATTTAATTGCACATACATAATATGTTATAAAAGACATAGATAAATAATGAATAAAACCAAAACCTTCACAAAGGAGTAAGAAACATATGGTGGGTAACCTGGATATACAGACTACGTCGAGGCCTCAAGGAGTAATATATATACAAAAATGGATACAAATGCAATCAAACAAGCAAGTACAATGGGGAAAAAAATATGTGCGGTCTAGTAACAAGCAAGAGCCATTTCTCAGCAAGCAGTGCAAGAGCACTGACACCTCAAGTCCCACCTAGTGGCTCCTGCAATCAGCGCACCAGGGGAACTAAACATCATTTTCTCGGTCATGTAAGTTGCATGACTGAGACAAAAGGTAAGTTTAAAGGGGTTGTCCAGTCCCTAAAAATGTATGGCCTATCCTCATGATAGGCCATAAATAGCTGATGGGTCGGGGTCCGACTCCCTGACCCCCACCGATCAGCTGTTTTGAAGGGTGCCTATCCTCAGGATAAAAATTGATTGCCTATCCTCAGTATAGGTCATCAATAGCTGATAGGTCAAGGTCCGACTCCCGAGACCCCCGCCGACCAACTGTTTTGAAGACTGCCTATCCTCAGGATAAAAATTGATTGCCTATTCTCAGGATAGGCCATCAATAGCTGATGGGTTGGTGTCCAACTCCTGGGAGCCCCGTCGATCGGCTGTTTTGAAGTAGCTGCAGCACTCATACGAGCACTGCTGCCCCTTCATTTCTACTTTCTCACTCTGATGCTCAGAGGATATGCCATAAATTTTTAGGAACTGGACAACCCCTTTAAAATGCCCTTCAACCCATCTTTATCACACTGTCAGCAGTTTTGAGACCTTAAAACTGCTGACCGTTTCCTCTTAAAACTCTCAAGGTATGTATAATAATTGCACATACCCTTTAAGTGTTTTCCGAGTATGCGCTCAATTAATAGGGTTATCCCACCATGCCTGTTGAAAAATAAATAAATCTAGTCAGTAACATAAATCAGCAATGTAATGTTATAAAATATTTACCTACAATTCAAAACCGTATTTTTATGCTTTTTTAAATTTAACTTACCCCTTTCCTTTCTCCGGTAAGTTTGTGTTCTGTTGACGGGCAACAGTGCCACACCCTGTGACCCTCCTGCCTCTTTATCTACAAGAGTGCATTGCGATTACTGACGTTGTATGCTCACCTCCAGTAGCCGGAGTGAATAAATATTATATTGGCCGCATCACAGGAATGTATTAATATGCCCCACAGCAGGGGAGAGAGACTCAGAATGGAACGTGCATGTAAACCACTGCCTGCTGCAGTAGGTGGACAAAAAAAATTGCCTCTAAAAAAAAAACTAGGGGACGCTACCACTGACACTTATGTCAGGCTAAGTTCACACTTGTATTGTATAATCCGTTACTCTGATCCGTTTTTAGATCAGAATAATCAGTTAAAGATCCCATTGAAATCAAAATAACGGATGCAAACAAATTACAATCTGTTTGTATCCGTTTTATATTGACAGCAATGATAAAAGTAACCCATCCGTTATACATCTGTTCTTTATTAAATAGAGACAAAGTCCTGTACTCTGAACCATTATCTGAAAAAATGGAGAACTAACATAACGGACGCAAACTGACTCGAAAGAATGCAATTAAAAATCCTATTGATTTCAATGGTATTTTTAACGGATCCATTTTTATCCTTATTCTAAAAACGGATCAGAGTACGGTCCCATGCCCACTTCAGTTTTTTCCTTCAGGGTGCTATCCGTTTTTGTCACTGATAGCACCCTGAACCAATTCATTTCAATGGGGCCATGCACACTTCAGTTTTTTGACAGTCCGTTGCTCTGTTCCGATCCAAAGTAGAGCATGTCCTACTTTGGTCCGGGATTCCGTGACCGTGAGGCCCATGCAAGTCAATGGGGCCGTCAAAAAAACTGAAGGCACACGGAAGGCATCCATGTGCCGTCCGTGTGTGACAGAGCCGTTGCCTAGCAACCGCTGGGCGGGCAGAAAAACATAACAGAAATATTACACTAATCGGCAGCCACTTGTCTCTATCAATAACTGATAGAGAAAAGAGGCTGATTAAAAATAAAATAAAAAGCAGTTCATACTTACCCGGTCATTGTCTTGGTGACGAGTCCCTCTTCTTCCTCCAGTCCGACCTTCCAGAATGACGCGGCAGCCTGTGATTGGCTGCAGAGGCCGTTGCAGCCTGTGATTGGCTACAGCGGCGACATGGATGAAACGTCATCGCTGGAGGTCGGACAGGAGGAAAGTAAGTACGATTTTTTTTTTATTACATTAAAATTATATTTTCCGAGAGCCGAGCATGGTACTGTCCAGGGTGCTGAAAGAGTTACCGCCGATCAGTGCAGCCCATCAACTCTTTCAGCACCCTGGACAGTACCATGCTCGGCAACGGAAACACGGAGTGCACACAGGAGTGCACACGGCCGATATAACGGACACACGGTCCGTCAAAAACGGCCGTGAAAACTGTGTCGGAAGTGTGTACGAGGCCTAACAGATTATACAACGCAAGTGTGAACTTAGCCTCAGTTATCTCCGCAGAGAAATAATATTTATTATAGATATATATTGAAAATGTGCCTATTTTTAGATCATATTTTTCGTGGGATAACCCCTTTAATTTGCAACCATTTTTCATTCTACTACTGGGAAAACTTCATTTAAAAATGAAAGATTTTGAATATGAAAAAATATGTATTTATCTTCTATAGTCATAATATTTGAAAGCATTCTGAATGTATAAGGGTATGTGCACACGACAACGCCAATTACTTCTGAAATTACGGAGCTGTTTTCAGGAGAAAACAGCTCCTGAATTTCAGACGTTATTGCATGTACTAACGTTTTTCGCGGCGTCTATTACAGACGTAATTGGAGCTGTTCTTCATTGGAGTCAATGAAAAACGGCTCCAATTACGTCCCAAGAAGTGTCCTGCACTTCTTTGACGCGGCCGTAATTTTACGCGCCGTCTTTTAACAGCGACGCGTAAAATGACAGCTCGTCTGCACAGAACATCGTAAGACCCATTGCAAGCAATGGACAGATGTTTGCCGACATATTGGAGCCGTCTTTTCAGGAGTAATTCGAGGCGTAAAACGCCTCCATTACGCTTGAAAATTGGTCGTGTGCACATAACCTTAAAGTAACAACCTCCTCTCCCCAGATCAAGGTAAGTACATGAGTACAATTAACAGACCATTCAGTTTGTAGAATTGTTTCACCAGGTTCAAGATTTGCAACAAACCAGGAAGAGTCTCATCTTGGAAACCCACTGGAAAAGAGGAGCTTTTAAATTAACGCTCATCTATATAAGATGGGGAAATCAATTCATCAAATTTACAGAAAAACTGCCTTTTTACCTCTTGGAAAATCAATATGGAAGATAATTTTGAAAGATTTGCTCATCTCTACCCAGGTATTGATCAACAAATCTACTTGTGAGACTTGCTGCTACTGTATTGTTCTTTCGATTTCAGAGAAGGAAAATGCTCTAAAATCACTCATGATTACAGACCTTTATAGTCCTTCTGTTTACATGTTAAAACCTAATGTCCACCTAGAATGCACTGGTTGTAGCATGTATATTGTCTGTAGGAATGGTGCCGAACCTCTCATAAGGATAGGGGAAATCTGAAACGCAAGCACAAAATGACTACATTACATACTCAGAATAATTTTACAAAAATAAACTGCTATTTATAACTTTTTCCATAGATGAACAATGTGATCAATATACTTTCAATAGGGACTGTTGCTTGAATTTAACCAAGAAGAACTCAGCAATGTGGAAAATATTAGTTTCTACTGCAGGTAACATGCATCCCAGTACAGTATTTCAGCTGGATCTAATCTACATATATTCACTGAAGCGATTCTGGTTGAGTTGATTCAATATAGAATGACAGCTGCTCAATGACCAGTGCACTTCAAAGTTCAGAAGTTAAATGTTACTGTGTAGTTGTCTTAGAGGGAACATCTATCTCCTTGAGGAAGTTAAGAAGCCTCCTCGGGTTGTTTACTGTGGTGACTTACTGTTGACAGTCATACAGAACTGTTACAGAAGGTTAGGGTGAGTGTGCAGCAAACGGTGCTAGGAATTTCCCCAAAACAATGCGGAGTAGAGAATAAAATATATTTATATATTTGATGGTATTTGAACAAAATCTATTATCAGAAAATAACCTATTGTTTAAATCTTTTTCACATAATATTTTACATTTTTATGATATACAAAAAAAAGGATGGTGTTTTTAATTTTATTTTCGATACAAAAATCCTGAAAAATATTGCAGTTTTTACACTGTCTATTGAGCAGCATGGTGGCTCAAGGGTTAGTACTGTTACCTTGCAACACTGGAATCCTGTGTTTGAATCTGACCATGGGCAACATCTGGATGGCGTTTGTATGTTTTGCCGTGTTTCTTCCACACTCCAAACACAAAGAAATAGGGAATTGAGATTGCGAGCTCCCCTGGGGACAGTGAGTGGGGACAATGTCTGTACAGTGCTGCAGAATATGTTAGCACTATATAAGCAACATAAATAAACATGCATGATAGGCTGGTACTACCTGTTTTGTAGAAATCACTTTTCAGCTTTTGCTTTATGGCTGGGTCGGCAGTCAGATTAGAGTACAAGTTGCAGGATCGCAAATCAGATGAGGTCAGTGTTGTGAATAGAAATAGTAAAATCAATCATGAATCAATGGAGATTTAAAAAAAAAATATTTGCTCATTTATTTATAAGAATTAATAAGGAATCCATGGAGAAGAGATCTCTCCCTCTCATATTTATTTATCTCTCATATATATCTCTCATAGCTATCATCTATCTATCTATCTATCTATCTATCTATCTATCTATCTATCTATCTATCTATCTATCTATCTATCTATCTATCTATCTATCTATCTATCTATCTATCCAAAAGTTTGAACAGCACATTCCATCAAAATGCAATAAAACTTGTATACAGGTGCAAGAACACCTGTGACTGCAAATTTATACAGCACACAAGAAAATGGCGACAGCACACTGTGAACACTAATGCCACCTAAGCCACTAAATATAAATAAATATGTATTACTGCTTAATCTACTTACAATAGGGAGGTTCTTAGCGCACATTTTGATCAAATTGTGTGAGCCCACCTGCCACGACAAGGCGACCTCTATGAGGTGGGAACCTAAGCTTCACATACACCCAGAATTGGGACTAAGCCTACATATACTTGGGGATGGTAGGAACCAGCATTAAACAAATTAAAATCACCCAGGGCAGAATGGGAGGAGTGCAAGATCAAAAATGGATGCAGTCACTAACTCCACATATATGAATCACATAAACAACACAAGAGTTTGAACAGCACATTCTAACACAATGAAACAAAATGTGTATACAGGTGCAAGGACGCCTGTGACTGCAAATTTATACAGCACACAAGAAAATGGTGACAGCACACTGTGAACACTAATGCCACCTAAGCCACTAAATAGAAATAAATATCCATTACTGCTGAATCTACTTACAATAGGGTGGTTCTTACAGCACATTTTGATCAAATTGTGTGAGCCCACCTGCCACGACAAGGCGACCTCTATGAGGTGGGAATCTACGCTGCACATACACCCAGAACTGGGACTAAGCAAGTAGTAAGTAGATTGTAGTATTATGCATATTTATTCATATTTAGTGGCTTAGGTGGCATTAGTGTTCGCAGTGTGCTGTCACCATTTTCTTGTGTGCTATCTATCTATCGATCTATCGATCTATCTATCTATCTATCTATCTATCTATCTATCTATCTATCTATCTATCTATCTATCTATCTATCTATCTATCTATCTATCTATCTATCTATCTATCTATCTATCTATCTATCCATCTCTCATATATATTTCTTCTTTTTTTATCATCTATTTTGCACAGAACACATTTTGCAAAATTTTCTTGTACTGATTAACATTTTCAGAACATTTTGGGAAAATCTTTACAAAATATTGTGGGTGTGAAAATGTGATTGACAGCTCCACCTCCTCCACGTGGGTGCAAAAATCATCACTATGTTCATCTTGAGTTGAATAAAAAATGTGTTTGCAGCTCTCCATGTAGGTAGATACAGCGAAGTGACAATACACAAAGCAAAATGTAAACCCCAGCAATATGTGGCAGTTATGTAATATTATTAAACTATTACCTAGCATGTCTTTTCTGTTTACATTTTATTTATTTTATAATTGTAGACACTTCTTACTTTTTTGAGCCTGCAAATATTTGCTTAACATCACTAAAATATCAGACAAATATTTACTTTAGCAAAACAAGGCTAAAAAGACACTAGAGCTGCGTTTTGCTCACTTTGTATGTGAGCTGCATAGTAATGATGAAACAAGACCCTAGTGACTGTATAACACTATTGATGTGAAAGACAGCTCCTGATTGGTCCAAAGCATTCTACACCGCTCTGTGGACCAGGGGTGATCCAACATTGGAATCATCTCATGTCAGCATAATTCTTCAGCTATTGAAGCGACTGCCAGGATGTTAAAATATGTGCTGCCTGCATGAAAAAGAAATTCATCCTTTTATGGGTGCTGAGTTCAGGATTGATACTGTAGGATTATATTTGCTTTATGTTATTCCTTTGCTTATATAGCAAAAAAAATAATAAATCACTGCATTATCTTTAAGCAGCTATTCTAATAGAGATGAATCTGATATGGTCTTATATGGTCTTATAAGTGCATAGGCAGTTTTAGGAAATTGTTCTCAATAGTAAGACATTTTTTCTTCCATTTCTTTTTTTAATTTTGCATTTATGGATGTGCAATATTTGCAATATATATCTATTTACTAATCTCATATCTATCTATCTATCTATCTATCTATCTATCTATCTATCTATCTATCTATCTATCTATCTATCTATCTATCTATCTATCTATCTATCTATCTATCTATCTATCTATCTATCTATCTATCTATCTATGTGCAAGAAAACCTGTGACAGCAAAACAAAACACAAGAAAATGGCGACAGCACCCTGGGAACACCAATGCACCTAAAACACTATATATAAATAAATATGCATTACTGCTGAATCTACTTAGTGAGGTACTTAGCACACATTTTGATCAAATTGCGTGAGCCTACCTGCCACAACAAGGCGACCTCACTTATAAGGTGGGTGCCTACGCTGCTCATACACCCTGTTCTGCCTCTAAGCCTGCAGAATATAATCGAGGAAGATAGGAATTAGCATTGAACTAATTAAAATCACCCTTGGGCAGAATGGGAGGAGTGCAAGATCAAAAATGGAGGCAGTCTTTTAGTTAGTTTATTGCCAGTTCCTACCTTCCCCGAGTATATGCTGCAGGCTTAGACCCAGAACAGAGGTGTATGTGTAGTGTAGGGACCAACCTTATAAGTGAGGTCATCTTGTCGGGACAGGGGGGCTCACAAAATTTGATCAAAATGTGTGCTAAAAACCTCACTATTGTAATAGATTCAGCAGTAGTGCATATTTATTTATATATAGTGTTTTAGGTGGCATTGGTATTCGCAGAGTGCTGTTGCCATTTTATTGTCTATCTATCTGTCTATAAAAGTGCAACGTTTCAGCCCATTTACCGTACCTTTCTCAGGCTTGACACTTTTATGAGTGAATAATGTATCTCTTGTTCACTGTAATTGCAAGGAGTGCTGCCTATTCCTTTGAGATTTTTATAATCAGAAGGACTGGAGGACGAGGTTCTGAGGCATGCACCCATCTATATTTCTTTAAATGTCCTTAAATACTGAAAAGGTTTTATTACCATTTCACACAAATCCTATTTTGCGGTATTGTCTTGTAATTGTAGTGTAAGTGCAGCTCCACTCTGGAATCCCTTTTTCTGAATATTTAAAAAAATTCTATAAACATATGCCATATTATAGTCTTATCATTACTTCTCACTTTCATTGTGGGAGAATACTGATAGTTGCCCTCCATTTGTTCCCCACGGAACACAGGCTACTGTTTGAGACAACCTCTAATTAGTCAATGGATTACCGATAGTTACAAAGGGCATTTTTATATTGACCCTACCCCTTCAGTTAATTGTCAGAAGCCCCATGTCATTTAGATCATCAAAACTAGATACAAACTTATTGCTACCGAAAGTTATAATTCACTCCTCTACCAACATACAGAAAATAAATCTATTGACCCATCACTTGCCCTTTGTCCGGGAACTCTGAGATCAAATTCCCTTGCCTTTTGGTCCACCCTCCCTTTCCAGTAAGTCACCAGGCTCTACAGTTGTCCAGCCTCTGGCTGCTCATGTCAAACTGCATTCCTTCTGCTGAGGTCTCTTCTTCCCTCTTTCCTGTCCTTTTCATTCTTCCTTTTACTCTTTTAGCTATTACATTATTTTATGCCTTTGTATATAGTCTTAACTGCTACTGTATACTAGTAAAAATTGCTAAATTAAGTTGGAAAAAAAGTAAAAATTCACAATGCACTAACCAGACATCCTCGGTGATGGGAATCTTTCTGAAGATATGTATTGAATGTAGTGCAGCCAGAAATGTTGTGTCTGATCTGCATATTTTGGGTATTTTCCTTCCCTCTATATCATTTTTGTAAATGGTAATTTTCTCTCTATAACTGTCTTTTTTTATCTCCCTTATGGAACTTTAAGGCCTTTTTAAATGGGCCAATGATCGGGCAAACGAGCTTTATATGAACACTCGTTCCCAATTATTGCCTTGTGTAAACTGGGCAACGATCAGCAAACGCTCGTTCATCGGCTGAATTGCCTATTTGTGCAGCCAATAAAACGGCCGCAAGTCAGCAGAACATCTCCTTGCGCTGCGCTGGCTCCATTTCCCTGCTTATGTTTCAGAAGTGCCTGTGCCCGGTGACACAGCAGCTGCCTTTCCGCCCGGGCTCTTGTTCTTTCAGTGGCATCGCTACTGCTCCAGCAGCCAAAGCGGCTGCTAGCAGCCACACTGGGTATGAGGGTGCCCATGCCGCCCGCCGCGACTGCCCGAACCGCATGGCTGGCTACAACGATAGTGATGCCACATTCAATAGTATCTGCTTCCTAAGGACGCAGATAGTATTGAATACTATAGCAGAGCAGGGTGGTATCTCCCTGCTCTGCTATTTACTAGGCCAGTGGTTCTCAACTGGAGTGCCGCAAGAACCCTCCAGGGGTGCCACGGCACTCTCTTTGAAGTTCCCCCTGTAGCCGGGGATTCTGATCCTGGACGGAGCGTTTGATGTCTCTGTCCATATATGGACAGTGACTTCAGGGGCAACTCCTGAAGCAGAATGCCTGTCCACAGCATTGCTGGTGCGGTGATTCGGCTCCAGGAGAAGCCCCTCATGTCACTGTCCACAAATGGACAGAAAAGTCAGAGGCTTTTCCTGGAGTGAAATCCCCGGTCACAATGTCTGCAATGCGGTGGACGGGGATTCCGCTTCAAGAGTTGCCCCTGATGCCACTGTCCATATTTGGACAGAGACATCAAGCTCTTCGTCCAGGAGCGGAATCCCTGGCCATAGGGGGATTCCGCTCCTTCAGGGAGCTACAGTGGCGCTATCTACAAGGGGACTGTGTGGCACTACCTACAAGGGGGCTGTGTGGCACTACCTACAAGGGGGCTGTGTGGCACTATCTACAGTGGGGGTGTGGCACTATCTACAGGGGGGTGTGGCACTACCTACAAGGGGGCTGTATGGCAACACCTGCAAGGGGGCTGTGTGGAACTACCTACGAGGGGGCTGTGTGCCATTACCTACAAGAGTGCTCTGTGGCACTTCCTACAGGGGGCTGTGTGGCACTACCTACAGGGGGCTGTGTGGCACTACCTACAGGGGGCTGTGTGGCACTACCTACAAGGGGGCTGTGTGGCACTGTCCACAAGGGGGAGGTGGGGGGCTGTATGGCACAGTCTACGAGGAGGATGTGGGGAATATGGCACTGTCTACAGGGAGGCTGTATGGCACAATCTACAAGGGGGCACTATCTACAAGGGGGGCTGTGTGTGTCAGCCAGGGGATGGGGCATTATACTGTGTGGAGGCCACTAAGCGGACATTATACTGTGTAGGTGCACTACAGGGGGCAATATACTTTTTGTGGCACTTAGGGGGCACAATACTGTGTGGGTACAATTAGAGGACAAAATACTGTGTCCTTAAAGGGGTAATAATATATTATATTATTAAATATTATTATACGGTATGGGGGCACAAAAGGGACATTATACGGTTTGTGGGGCACTAAAGGGGCATTATACTGTGTGGGGTCACTATATAGGGCATTCTGTGTGGGGGCATTATACTTTTTTATGGGGCATGTTTTTATGATGGGGTGGGGCACCAAAAGATTATTTCGCATGGGGCACCATCTATCCTAAGGCCGGCGCGGGTGTTAGAGTCATGTACTATAAATGTAGAGTCTCTGAGACGTAATCTGTCTGACGCTGACTAGACCGGGGTGCAGAGTCTAGGTTTTCACCCTTATCCCCAGCAAGGAGGTATAGACTTTGCTGCAGGAGATTCCCCAGCTCGTGATCCCCAGACTAATCATGGATTCGTGGCAGTAGCGCTCATGCAGTGGTAGCATAGTCTGAAACTGAGTAAAGGGTCATCACCAGGAGGTCAGGATGCGACAGGCCAGAGGACAAGACAGGAGCACAGTCACTAACATAGCCAAGGGTCAGAGGCAGTAGTAGAACAACAGGAACCAGATGAACAATCCTAAGGGTGAGGCAGAAGCAACATCTAAGGCCTCGCGTGAATCTGGTCCGTGTGTGCTGTGTTATGCATCAGTGTGCTTTGCGAGTGGCATGCGTTATTTACGCACTAGCAAACATCTTTTTTTTAAAATTATTTTCAATTGAATTGATGCATTAATCACGCACCGCACATGGATTTGCATCTGTGTGTGGTGCATGGTTTTCACGCACCCATTGACTTCAATAGGCGTGTAGGTGCGTGATAACGCACCAATATGGGACATGCAGTGAGTTTCACACAACGTACTTACGCTGCGTGAAAAATCACGCATGTGTGAATGGCCCCATTGAAAACAATGGGTCTGTGTGCTGTGCGTTGTTTCAACGCACAGCACACGGACGTGATTCACGCTCGTGTGAATGGGGCCTAAGAACAATACCGAGGTCAGGATTAGTGTAAATCAGGAGTCACAATCAGGAACAATAGAACAAGGAATGAGAGCCAGGACAGAGTATGAACCACAATCAGCAGGGAAGGCATAGCAAGTCGGTTCCTTTTAAAATAGGCCACAACGCCTGACATCATTTTTGGGCACCGGTTGCCTTTGCAACCCGACGCCAACGACTGGCCAAAGCAAGAGAGCTGTGGCCAGATTCAGCAGGGTCGTGGCAGAAGACAGAGGCTAAAGCATCAGAGGAAAAAAGCATTCTGTTGCCTAGCAACTGGACGCAACTGTTGGCAGGAGCCACGGCCACTCGCCGGGATGTGACCCTGGAACCAGGGAAGGTGAGTAACAGTAGGAACAGTACACATTAACTCCCAGCTTGCTTCATTGTCAGTGTTGCATTTCGAGCATAAATGCAGATGAAACAGACAATTTCTCAGTATTGTGCATAAACGCTACATAGAATGGCATCAAGTGAATGTAGATTAAAAAGTAAATAATGAGCACTCTTTCCCAAGTGCTCAACAGGACAAGGGATGGAAGGGGAGAATGCTTTCCACATGGCACCCAGGCGGTGGAAGGGAACTATATAAAAAAAAGCTATTTCGTTTGGTGGCACAAAAATGCATTCTAGGACCATTAGTGAGCCTATGGGAGTATTAGTGTTTCTTAATGTCAAGGTATTGAGTTCTAGAAAAAGGAAGTGGGGAGTTTTGGCAAAATGTGAATTTTATGTATATACCATAAAACATATTTTTTCATATTTTCTATTTACTGATACGGTGTCTGTTGGTGTCATTATAGGATTTTTGTGTTATTCAAATGTGTCTGGATAGGCACAGTATGCAATGAAATAAATGTAATTTATTTTCTTCTGAGACAGGCGCAAAATTGTTTATACCTATAGGAATTACCTTACAGAAATTATTTACAATTTAATTAAATGGGCAGATATTTGACTGTCCTGCCGATATGTCGGAATTAAATGGCAGATAAAAATACCTTGTTATTCTTAGTGGAACTTCAAAAGAATTAGAATTAGTTGATGACTCTCGAAAGATATTGAATAGACTATTTCTGAAAATGACCTTTAGATGATAGCCGTAATTTTATAAATCAAATGCCATTCATATTATTTTTACTTCTAGGTTCATGTAAGAAGATCATTAATTATGAA
Organism: Rhinoderma darwinii; assembly: GCF_050947455.1. NCBI lineage: Eukaryota > Metazoa > Chordata > Amphibia > Anura > Rhinodermatidae > Rhinoderma > Rhinoderma darwinii. The sequence continues at coordinate 35,854,133 of NC_134693.1, forward strand.
GTAAAATATTTTTGGAAATCCTAAAGATCGAGTGAATGTGCTGATGGAAAGGAGTGTCGATTTAAATAGACACATGGAGCATTAGAAAATATTATAATTAAATACTGCAGTGATAAATTACGTTTTTTTGATGGTGTAAAAAGTGATGCATAGAACATATTAATCTATGAATAACATTGATTGAATAAAAGAAACACAATATTTCTCAGTAATTACATCCCCGATTTTCAAGAAGAAGATTTTTCAAATATGGGCCTGGTTTATTAAAGGACAATAATGATGGTGTACATTAAAGTTCTATTAAAATAATTTTAAAGCTTTACGGGACATGGCCCTTTCCAGATAATTACAATTTATAAATTGTTTTTAAAGAAATACTGTTATCTCCTTGTGGCAATATTTCATGTGAAAATTCACTGGGTGGTATCCACGAAAAGGACACCCAAGTTATAAGCTAATAATAGTGTATCCCACTGCTGAGACAGCTAACAATCAACTGTAATTTGTGGGGAACCCATCAGCGCCACCACAGTACGGTTGAAAAAACCACATGTGCATCAAGTTCAAATCAATGGTCTGTTTTTATAATGCATAGACATGCAGGGTACGCCAGAGAGAGAATGACATGGGTGTAAATATAGCCATAGCAGTCATAGCAGCTTTTATAGGGCCCCTAAGTTAAGGGGGTCCACAAAGGTGTAAGAACACCCTTGGTGAAACTTGAAGGACATATGTCTTTTTTCAACCGTACTAACTATGTAACTATGTAACATTGTTCCATTTTGTGGGGAATAGGAAGTTGGTGGTTTTCTTCTATCTAGCACTACTATGTAGGTTCTTTGATAAATTCTGCTATTATCTATACCTTTTAATTATTGCTACTTATGCTGCTTTTTCGTTTCCTGTCACTATGAGGTTTTAGTTTCCTGTCACTATGAGGTGGGGGCCCGTCACATTTTGCTATGACACCCTATAAATTCGAAATTCTAGTTACACCTTTGAGACAGATGATGTTTGCTAATACTCTCCATTCTGGCTAAGCGATGAAGATCCCCCTCTGTTAACTTAGAATTCCCTAATATGGTGTATATAAACCGGTTGAATGAAAAGATTTTATTTGGGTTATAAATATGTATAGTACATAAAATAATATGATTTTCTCAATATACTAGCATACATAAGGTAGAAAAAAAAATCAAACGTATGTTTTCATTGTACAACTTAAATTAAATTAATAAAGATTAAACCCTTCTGTTTAAATAACCCAAAATGGTGAATTTCGAAAGAAATCTTAAATGAATTCTGGAATGTTGAGATGAAAAAATGAAAAATTAAAGCCAAAAATTGCTTAGCTCTGTAGAGGTTAAAACCCTAATAACCTGATATGTATACACTGGAGATGAGCAAATCTTTAAAAATTCTGTTCCCCATTGACTCTCCAAAATGTGTTTCATTAAATGTTGAACCTGATTAATCAATTCTTCTATATCTAATATACAAAAGATTGTAGATTATGTTCAAAGTCATATAAGCACAAAGATTTGTGGGTATGAAAATCAAGCCATTATGTTAGAGCTTTGGCCGCAAGATTTGCAACACCGCTATTAGGAGGGATATATCTCTCCACTGAGTTTGACTTTGTGTCTTTCTATTTTTTTTAATTTAGTTTTTTTATTCCTCTTTGTTATATGTATTTAGTTAGGAACATTGTGAACTATATTTTATGTTCTACATTTGAAACTATATATTTATTATTTCTAAAACAATTTTAAAAAGTGAAATTACAATGGTATTTTCATTACCAAAACACTAATTCAGTTTTAGATTTTGTTTAAATTTTTTCTATTGCAAACGTTAAACTTAATTTGCTTACAATTATCCTTTCAGCCATTTCTTTAATCCTTTAGGGAATGGTTCGGCGATCTATGCCACTGTGTTATGTGCACATCTATTGAGTTTGACTAAGAAACAGTTTACGCATTTGTTTATAATGCTGACAATGCCAAACAAACTGTTTTCTCAACTTCTGTAAACAAGATATTTGATTTATAGATGTAGGCTTCATAAAATGAAAATATCTTGTGTGGTTTCAAAGGGACAAGTCATTGAAAATGTCTAGAAGCCATGGAATGTAAAGCAGATTGATAATCCAATCTCCTATTGATTTATTTTATTTCCATAGTTCATAAGCCAAACCTAAAGAATGTGAAATTGAGGTTACTATTAATAAAATCTAGTGCCTGTCTTTAGAAATAGTTTTGCAGAAGCGCTGCTATTTTTCAAAACTCTCTCTGATACCAAGTCAATGATGTATTGAAGACGGCCAGGTGCTGGATTTTTCCTTCTTTTACACCTCTATTTTCAGTGGCAATTTTATTTTGTGCATTAACAGAGGCTCCCTGTGAAGTGGACTTGCCTGGAGGGTGTAGAGGTTTTACGGGTGATTGAATCACAGAAATCTTTTACATCAGTTGGAAAATTTATCGGACATGCTCAATAATGTTTCTTGTTAAAATCTTTTTTTCTTGTGATTTTTGATATTCAGCCAATAAATTCATATGTAGGGCATTGTAGTATTTGTAGAATACAGTGGCATAATTATAGGTGGTGCAGAGGTTGCAGTCGCACCCAGGCCTGAGAGGGCCAAAAAAGTATTTTTCCCCTATATGAGCAGACCTCTACTACAAATAACGTGTAATAGTTGGGGGCTCTGTTAGAGAATTTGTATTAGGGGCCTAGGAGCTTTAAAAGGGCTATTCCCAACTTTAACATTTATGGCCTATCCATAGAATATGTCAGTAATGTCTAATAGGTGTGGGTACCAGCTCTTGGACCCAACCCTATCTCCAGAAAGGGAGTTACTCGACACCCATCCCTCCCAGTAAGCTGGCCGGCACATCCAGGCAGAGAATAATTGGAGAGATGTGCACGACTCTCCATTCATTCCATTCGGCTTCCTCAACTGTTTCTGTAACACTCATAGAAATGAACGGAGAGCCCTACACATGCCCCCATTCCAGAGATAAGCTCCGGTCCTAGATCTGGGACCTGCATCATTTAGACATTTATGGCATATCCCAGCCATGGCCATAAATGTTTCAGTTGGTAATGCCCCTTTAAGGTAATCCTCTGGTATAAAAGCAAATATTATGAGATTTTGCCATGATCAGAACAATTTTTCAATAAAAATACATTCAGAATATTGAATTTTGCAAACTCCATACATGTATAATGTTTGACAGAAACAAACATGTTCATAATGCAAAATTATTGGAATATTTATCTCATGAGGGGCTTATCGGAGTATAGATGACCAGATTTAGATATCTCCATCTTGATGGTCATTAGAAGTTTCTGTCTAAATTTTATTTAATTAGGAGAGAAAGCGGAACTCATTAAACTTCGCATCATTTTGTGCTGCTAATGTCTAGATGAATACATTTCCTCGTGTAAGATTGGAGCGGTTACTGATAATAGTGCATAGAAATGTGGGATTATCTGAAAGGTTTCTTATAATGATATCCAAATTATGTTAAAACGGGGGTGTGAATAGTTCCTGCAAAATAACGTTTCCACTAAGACACTTCTCTTGTGTTTCATTTTAACTCAAAGTTGTAATATAATGTAATAGTAATGGAAATAGGTTTGGAGGAACACAACTTTTTTTTTTTTATATATAAATAAATAACCCTTAAAGAAATAAAAACAAAACTGTAGAACTTAGTATACTATTCTTTCTCTTCATGACCTGTTTAAATTAAAATTCAATGCACTACATTTATGTTCTATGGCAAAATACATATTGTTTTACCCCTAATTGTAGAACCTTACGGTTTAGAGCAGGGAACTCGGCCGGGTAAGTGGGCCACATATAGAAAAAATATGAAGTGGTCGGGCCGCATTACTTTCAAATTTGATACAATTCAAAATTATTGTTAATCAATTAGTTATTTGAACTACTATAACACTATATTACATTACTATAATAATACCGCTAGGTTTAAAATTTGAGATATTTCTCCACATGCTTATTTCAACAATCCAGTTTTCCAGTTTAAGTGTCGCCAAATGCAGTCCGGCGGTTCAGTTAGCAGCGTTTGGCAGACACACATGTCATGATTGGGCAGCCCCTTTTTAGATAGTGCCACAGTGCCCTCTGTGGATGCTGCCGCAGTGCCCTCTGTAGATGCTGCAGCAGTGCTCTCTCTGGATCCTGCCGCAGTGCCCTCTCTGGATGCTGCCGCAGAGTCCTCTGTAGATGCTGCCACAGTGCCCTCCATAGATGCTGCCACAGTGCCCTCCATAGATGCTGCCACAGTGCCCTCCGCAAATGCTGCCACAGTGGCCTTCGCAGATGCTGCCACAGTGATGTAAGGGGCTTGACCAGAGCTGGAGTCCCGGAGCAGAGCCACTTCTAGCACTCTGCCTGGGATTCCAGCTCTGCTCCTGACATCACTGTCCATATATGCACAGAGATGTCAGAGGCAACACCAGAGCTGGAGTCCCGGGCAGAGCGCTAGTAGGCTCTTCCTGGGACTCCAGCTGTGCTCCTGACATCACTGGGTCTCCTGCTCTGGGGAAGCCCCTGACATCATTGTCGATGTATGGACAGCGATGTCAGAGGCTTCCCCAGAGTCCCAGAGCAGAGCCTATACCAGCGCTCTGCCCGGGACTCCGGCTCTGGGGAAGCCCTAGACATCGTGTGTGTCCAAACATGGACAGCGATGTCAGGGAATTCGACAGAGACCCGGAGCAGAGCCGATACTAGCTCTCTGCCCAGGACTCCGCTCTGGGGAAGACCCTGACACACTGTCCATATATGGACAGCGATGTCAGGGAATTCCACAGTGTCCCGGAGCAGAGCCTGTACTAGTGCTCTGCACGGGACTCCGGCTCTAGGGAAGCCTCATACATCGCTGTTCATATGTGGACAGCGATGTCAGGGAATTGCAGAGTCTCGGAGCAGAGCCGATACTAGCGGCTCTGTGTCCCGCAGGCCGCGTGCTTGAGACCCCTGGTTTAGAGCATACGAACAATAAATTTGTAAATATCACAGGGATGCTTTTTCTATGGCTGGGGGCCTGCTTAAACCTTCCTCACTTCTGCAGACCAAGCAAGGCTAATCCCTGTTCTTGCATCCAGCAGAAACCTTTCTCACATCTCTATCTGCAATGCTGACCTAGCAAGGCCTAATCCCTGTCCTTTAAAGGGATTGAATTAGATTAGAACAAAAAAAATACAGCTCAGACCTATTCATATTAATTTAAAGTCTTGACTAGATGTGGCAAGATAGGGCATCGGGCATTCTATGCAGGAATACCTTTGAATGTGTATGAATTACAGATAAATTGTTAAAAATAGTAGGCTGAATTTGATCAACTGAAGGGATTAAATGATATAATTGGTGATATTTGGTTGCAATTATTGCCGGTAAATATGATTATTTTATTTATCTACACAGCGCTAGCATATTCCGCAGCACTGTACAGGTACGTTTTTATCACTTACTGTCTCTATAGGGGCTCAACCTGTATGCTTTTTGGCATGTTAGAGAAGACCGGAGTACCCAGAGGAAACCTACGGAAACACGGGAAGAACATACAAAATCCATGCAAACATTATCCTTGGTCAGATTAAGTTTGCAGATGATGTACTTCTTCACATAGGTGACATGTGATCAGGTGCTAGCTATAGGGGTGCAGAGGTAGTACTCGCAAACAGTTCTGATGCCTGATCTGATTGGTCCTAAAGGTCACCATATTACATAAAAAGACACCAGTATTATAAATAGCTCATGATAGTTAGGGGACCTGCTAGATATTTAGCACAGGGGCCCTGGAGAGTCATATTACACTGCTGTAAGGGACAACAAAAAAATTCAGCAAAACGACGCTGTTTCCTTCATCATGGTCAGAAGTCACACGCTGCAGCCGCACCGTAGAGCGGTAGAACGGGGTTTAGAGGGCCCTGTTCTAGAGATAGGTGCGGGTCCCAGGGTTGGGGCCTGCAACTACCTGACATTTATGGGAAAACCCCTTTAACCCTTTCATGCCGACAATCTGTAGATACACGTCCTTTTCGCACATACCCCATGCTGCCAGGGCGTGAATATACAGATCTCTGTTCCAGCTGGCATAGCGCTGTGAAAAGCGCTCGGACGCCGGCTGTGTCAGTGTCCCCGGCTCACCAGGAACCTGTTCTCTGACAGCCAAACCAATTGGTTCGGCTACAGAGAATATGATCACCGTTATTAACCGCTTCCTGACCGCCCACAGTAATTCACGTCGGCGGTTGCTGGGCTCTGTGCAGCGCCGACGTGAATTCACAATGGGTTCTTAAAATCGTGATCCGGGTGTCTCAGAGTAGTGCTGACACCCGAATCGGGCTGTTAACCCCTGCTTCTGGTCCCGGAGACATGACCGGGACCTGATTGGTTCAGGTCCCAATCATGTGATCGCAGGGAAAGTTTGTTGTAGCAACAAACTGGAAAGTTTGTTGCTACAACAAACTTTCCCGAGGACCGATTGCGGGTGCTGCCGTCGGTTGCGTGGCAAAACCGGAGGCCATATAATGGCCTCCGGTCTGCCATTCATGGAAGCCTATGAGGGACCAGCTGGTCCTCATAGGCTTCCTGTCAGTGTGACTGTCAAAGTCACTCTGACAGTTTATAACACGTTACACTACCTAGGTAGTGTAATGTATTATAGCAGCCATCAGTGTCTTGAAATGTGAGAAATTTCTGCTAAAGTTCTAAGCCTTGTAACGTCCTAGAAAAATAAAATAATGTTCAAAAAACAATGTAAATATAAAGTAGACATATGGGGGGTTGTTAATTAGGAACAATTTTGTGTGTTATTACTATCTGTTTTACAAGTAGATTACATTTAAAATTAGAAAAATTATAATTTTTGCAAATTTTGTTTACATTTTGGTGTTTTTCACAAATAAGCTTTGAATTTATTGACCAAATTTTTACACTAACATAAAGTACAATATGTCACGAGAAAACAATCTCTGAATCGCTTGGATAGGCAAAAGCATTCCAGAGTTATTACCACATAAAATGACATGTCAGATTTGAAAAAATGGGGCTGGTCATTGTGGCATCGATGACCCTTGGTCCTGAAAGGGTTAAACTCGTATACCCTGAAGCTAAAGTTTAGCTAGCCTGTCCACAGTAAAACAATTAAATTCTGAAGAGGTGTCTGATTTAGTATGGACAATTTTATTACCTCAGTACTGAGAGTCAGTTTTCAACACAGATTTCATCTAATGGGTGGGTAGAAATAATTATCCAACTGCTGCTGAAGGAAAGAAACTGTGAATACAAGACAGACTTCTATATTATGGGGCATGTCTTAGTTCATTATAGTGATCAGAAAATAAATTTTTCTACTTCTATTACAGGTTTGGCATATTTATTTTTAGAAGTTCTATAAACATGACATTTTTATTCAAAGCACATGGTCATGAATACTTACCATAGACATATAACTGTATATTAAGCACGTAATGAGAAATCATAATGACCTGGCTTTGACACATTATTCTTTTACATATAATTTGCCAATAATAAAAATAAAAACCAACCTAATCTTATACTTAAGTGAATGTCTTGTCCAAAATTCAGTGATAATAAATAATATATCTAATAGATTATATCTTTACATGGGTTGGAGCCCCATTGTCTGTTACAAAGCTCAGAATACCTGAATAGCTATAGAGTAGAGGTAAGTAAAACATTGAAAATGTTCTCCTATAGGGCCAAGTTTCCTATTACAGAGCCATGTATGCTGCATAAAATACAATAAAATGAATTGATCACCATATTTAAGCCTCCATTTTTTTTTAAAGTGGCAAATACAGTTTTTAAACTTTGTACGTTTTGCTCATCTCTATGGAATTAATGGGTGCATGTGGCCACCCCTTAGCCCTCTTGCACATGACCAATTGCCACACGTACCCATTCACTTAGGCGGGTGGATTGGGTCCGTGAAAATTGACTTGACTCTGTGGAAAGATAGAACATGTCCTATTTTTCCACGGATGACGGACGGGACTCGCTCAGCACACACGGTTGTGTGTAAGAGCCCTAAGGGGAAAGGGGGGAAAGTTATACTGCATATTTACTGAGCTCTCAATGAAATAGAGAATAAATGTGTATGCACAAAGCTTCAAAGCTCCCCCTAGTGGTGACTGCAGGCAGACAGAAATATATTACTTATCCATTCAAGAGATTTGGCTCTGTAACAGAAAAAGTAAGCGTTGATCTCTAAACTATATATTCTGAAATTAATTAACACATCATTTTGGACCCAGGAATGTATATAATAAATTAAATTTACTTGAGTTTAGTTCCAAAGGTTACTCTTCACTCAACTAATTTAACCTGGAAAAACTTAAATCAAGAGCACAATTGTACAAATACATATTGTAGCTGATAACTTATCATGCCTAACATGCCCTGTGAATTGCAATACAGCTGCAGGGAATATTAACTTCAATAGTAAATCTTTTATGATCGCCTTGTATTCCACGGGAAGATATCCCTTCCGCAGAATTGCTTACCAGACATAACATCTTTAATTTAACATCATAGTAAATACCGGTGACAATGCCCCATTAGGCAGACATTAACAGCCCGAGATCACACATTTACATTAAAGCAGCACTTGTAGAAACTGCCCCTCACACAATCAAATAATGAAGCCTATTACAGTATGTATCCGTAAAAAGATCCTATTAAACTTATCTCTGATTTACTAGGGGATAATTCAGGAAGGCATATTAGTGATCAGGAAAATGAATGATAGATCACGTTGGATTTTAGAAAATAAATCAAATTGAAAATGCTAACCTATCTGTCTTCTTGACACACATCCATGTTATTTGTCCACTTGCTCCTTTAGCCTCTGTGGTATGAATATATCGGATAGCCCAACGTAGGATTAGATTCTTATCCTACCAGGTTCTGTCATAGAACATTCACAAATCATTTTAAGATTTGGCTCCTCCGAGTGATGAATTGTACAATCTTTTGATTGATTGCACAGGAGATATTGTTCAGACTTGAAAATAAAAGACTTATATCTTGTAGCCACATCAACTTCTTGTATCTAGCAAATGATTTCAGGTTTTGAACTGTTCGACACCTGTTGTGGAGAATAAGAAGCCTCAGATACAAGATACATGTATATAAGGGCAGTGAATGGGATAGAGGTGAATAGAAAAAGTAACCGAACGAACAATATCACAGTTGTGAACATCTTCTAAATGTCGACATCAAAAAACCTAATTGCGCCATCTATTAAACTCTTAATCAGAGGGGTAGAACATATAGTTTTTAATCAAGAGGGGGAAATTGTAGTGTTTCCAAATTCTATTTGTCATGCACACTTACGCGTTATGGATCCATAATATAGCTCCCATAGTCTGTTGTGAGTCCATACTGTGCATCCACATGCCTCCAATTTTATTAGGGAGAATATCTACGTAATACTACATGTGATGCTGCATGCCACAATTTTCAAACATTTAATCCATGAGAATAAAATTGTGGCATGGAGCATGTGGCAGGCACCATTTAAATGGGTTGGCCACTTTCTAATGCAATTTTTAAAATGCCCTAAATGCCCTAGTGTTCTGAGACAAGCAACTGTAAATACCCCCATCACTCACCCCTACGCTTCATTTCAGGGTCTACTTCTCTCCCTGGAAGGACTAAGTAAACAGAGGACAGCGAGATTATCACATCCATAGATTTTAAAGATGGTGACGTGATTTGACCACGTGACTACTTCCCCGGTTGCCTGTTCTTCTGTGCTAATGCTAGATACAGAAGATTCTGCTGCCTATATCAGCGCATGCGTTGAACGTGTTCAGCAATGGTTCAGTGCCGACGCAGAAGAGCAGGCAGCCGGAGTGGTAGTCAAATGGTCATATTTGAACATTATGGTCTGGGTAATTGTACCGTCCTCTGTTTACTAAGCCGTTGCAGGGAGAGAAAGGGACCCTCAAATGAAGCGCAAGGGTGAGTGGTGGTGATATTTACAGTTCTAGGTGTCAAAACATAGCAACTTAGGGTGTTTTAGAGATTGGATTAGAAAGTAGGCAACTCATTTAAGGTCCACAGTGTGCCTCTGGGTCCACAACTGGACCCCGTAGGAAATCCATGTGCCGCTGTACTGGGTCTTTGCATGCCAAATTAGAACTGCTTTCAATTCTTTGTATTTGTAGGTGGTGAGTGTATGGCATGTGGCATGTAAGTCATTCAGCTTGGCCATAATGCATTACACCCAATTGCATTACACTATAGGGTACCTGGGTTGCACTAGAATGCAATATGACTATGAGCACATAACTGGGAAGGTGCACAAGGGAGTATTAGTTATATCTTAAGATTAAAAGGTGTTCCAACCTTTCTACATTACCAATACTTTAATAGTTTATTATTATGATAGTTCCTGGGCTGACAGAAGAGGAAGGTATTAGCAGTGTGCCTGCTTTATAACCATACCACTCACAATTTCAGATTTTCTAAAAATAAAGTGAACAGCTGTTGTATTATTCTTGGTAACATTTATCACATTTTTTAAATTTGAAGCGGATTTCAAAGATTTGAGTGAAGTTCATAAAAACCCTTTTCTGTGCCAAATATTGGAAAATAAATTATTTTAAATATACTTACAGTCTTAAAAAAAGACTGCTTCCCCTGCTGCGTCCCACTGCTTTTCCCATTACCAGTCCACTGTCCATGGGTAGTGACATAACGTCATAGTGTCATTACATCACATGACTTTGGCTGTCAATCATGGCACAACATTGACACTGATATTGCGTCCACAGGACGGTGCCATGATTTACCACTGCCATGCCATGATTGGCTGCCATGTTCATGGGATGTGACATCACTATACATGTCATGTCACTACCCGACATTCTAAACAGAGGACTGGTAATGGGAGAAGCTTCAATTTTCAAGACTGTAACGTATACTTGAAATATTTGTATTTTCCTATCCAGGGCACAGTAAAAACGATTTTCTGAAATACCCTGTGGGATACTGGTTTGCAGGGTAAGTGAGCACACTTTATTCTATGCTTTACTCTAAGGCTCTGTATATATGCAGCATATCTGACAACTTTGTAACCTGCCCTTCAATTCCTCCCTGTTGCTAGATACTGTAGAACATGCAAATAAACAGCAAAAACACTTGCAGAGCAATTCTAAAAAAAATGACACGCCTGAATACCGGAACACCCCTTTAAAAAAAATCTATTTTGCATACAATAGTGTTTTAGCACAGTTCAATAGTTAATATCCTATTGGCCTTGTAACAACCTAAGGTAAACCACAAACTTGGTAAAATATAACGGTCCATTAGTTATCCCAGATGCACTAATACAAGTATTTGTATCGTTTTAATGATCTTTCCCTATTATGTTTATAGCTCTTATTCCTCATATTAGATAGTTAGAGAAAGAGAAATAATTCAACACTTTTTAACCTGACTCAATTATTCTACATGGTAAAATGTTTCTAATCCTATTAAAAATGTTGTGCTGATCCTATTTATGAGCACATTATAAGGGTGTTAGTCACACACATGCTGTGTATTAAAATTCAACTGTTTACGTAGCGAGATTAGTTAGTAGCTGGGATGCTCGATGTGACATATCAGTGTAATTGGTATTTTCTACTTAGATTTTCAATTTGCGAATACTTTTATTTATTTTTTTAACTGTTTTTCATTATCATCATCATTATTGTAATTTTACACTTCACCTTTGGTACCACACAGGTAATACTCATTCACTGACTCTCCAGGTCTGAAAATAACTCAGTATAGACTGTCATATCTACTGCCGAGTTGTGTGCACACTGAAATAAACCTATTCTAAGAAAAGAATAATATGACAGTAGCTTAGAGAGGAGACTGATATTGTAAAATTATTTACTTGTAGAAAAGGACGACTTTACTCTGCATAAGTTATTAGCAGAGAATACTAATTCTAAATAGATGTAAAAATTTACCAATTTATGATTAAAGCACTCTAAACAATATAAAAATGCAAGAAAACTGTATGTAACAGTGATTATTAACATGTACACTACATTTGGCACCTTTGTGTTTACTTGTCTTTAAAGACTCATGTACATCCATGCTATAGGAATCTGTAATAAGGCACCTATAGAAATCTATGGGCCTATATTGTATCTGTGTAGGCCATATTTGGAGGCATGAAGAGGTTTTTTTTCACAGGTTTATAGTAAATCTGTGTGAAAAATATTTTAGCACGTTGCAGTCATGCCGTATTATGGAAGTATAACTCTAGCAAGGCTTCTAGGGGAGAATCTGGTGCCGTATGGAGGCAAACAGAATGCCTAAAGCTCTGTAATACCGAAGGGACTCCTTGTGTCACCGCAAAATTCTATGATCACACAGTAAAAGGGGTTCTTCGGGACATTTATATTTATGGCCTATCCATAAAGGCGTGTGCCTCTTAATAAATTTGTTGCATCTCATTCTATCTTGTTTTTTTATTAAGACAGGCGCAATCTTAATAAATCTCCCCCGTAGGCTCTAAAATATGAAGCCTATGAATCCAAAACACCTGATTTTTTTTACATAAATAATGATTTCCCCTTCTACGTGTTAATTTTATCTGTTCAGTGATTTGAAAACGTAGCTGGGAAATTGAGAGTTTGCAACTACTAAAATGGTAGAAAAAAGGGAGCAATAGTTTTTTTTGTCTCATAGTAGATTTATGTTTTTGAAAATCTTTCATTCATTCGTTGGGAAGTTTCTCCCGCCTAAAGTAATCCACACGGACATTTTAATGGTGATGTGACGTCACTAATGCGTGCTGGACGGACTATTTAAAACGCCATTACGCATGTTGTATTTTATACGTTTTAGAAAGGCTTAGATAGAGCTGAAACGCATGACATTTGATGCTCATACGTTATTGATGGTATGAAAAAATGAAAAAGATTCTGCATGAAAAGTGCGCGTCTATTCATTGGAAATTACTATTAATTGTGGCGTAAATTGGTGCAAATTATAGCGCAAACCTACGCCTGCTCATTAGAACAGCCTAAGATGCATCAAATTTATTAAGACATGAGCGCATATTACCCTAACGCACATTATGTACTCACACTATGTGTTGTTTCACATTGAGTGTAATATATTAATTCATGAATTATCTCAGCTTAGTTTTTTAGTCTTCTATGGTCACAAGACCATAAAAAGTAGCAAAAACATTTTTCATACATTTTGACTAGATTTTTTTTTAGTTCTATAGCATTTTATTTTGACATACAGTTCTTTGATTTTAGTCACATTTATTAGAAGGGAGTATATTTGTATTTGTACCGAATATTGAATTTTGTTCATATTGTGGTATTTGATAAATAAATATTACTAGAAAGCAAATACGTAGGGACATTTTTACAATATTTTATATTATACCACCTTTATACCAGTATAAATGTCATTTTGTGTAAAGTGTATATTTAAGAAGGAATCCTGAGTTTAATTAAAGGAGACTATGATTGGTTTGAGGTAGCGTTTTAACTGATTATGGGCACCATGGAAGAAACCGCATCAAGGGGACCCTGAAGTCAAGTTATGCATTTCTAATTATATTTGATGTTTACTACAAGGAATGAGTTTCCATATTAACCCTACAAAAGCTCATGAGAAAAGGGGCTGCAGGAGAAAATGTCGAAACCAGTAGGGCTATATTTTAAAATGTGGAATGCACAATATAACGCTCATCAACCTTGAGTTCCTGCTCTGGAGGAGTTTCAATAAGCAATAGAAATAGATTTGCAATTGCTGTGCAACGCTATGCATGGCAATTTCATTCTACCGCCGAGTTCATGCAAACCACATAAAAATCTTAGTACGGCCCATTTGAGGCTATAGATAAATTAAGAAACAGGGATAATCTTGTTGCACGGGCTGTAGACAAGTGTTAGTCGGTCGTTGTCATAGATAAGACCATATACTGTAAACAAGTTTATGAGGTACTGGATAATATCAAAACCTACCATACACTGGGGATCCAACTATCTGTTTTGGTAACTGGCTTGAGAGAGTACTGGACGATGGTGTTGTCCTAGTTGTATAAACAGTGAAAGAAAAGGAATATTTGAAGTTGACCTAAAATTCACAAGGATTACTGTCTCCTGTCTCTGGGTCCCATCATGGCAGGAATCATATTTTTTAAACGTATTCATTTTATGCATATTATTTTTGCCACGCTCCCGCTACCCTCTGGTTTTTATGCTATGAGAATTGGTCTGCACGTATCTACCAGCCAAGCCCTTTATATTACAAACTCTAACGAAAAAAGACTAGGCGATATGTGCTGACCAATATTAATAGCGAAAAAAATCAGCGTAGATGTGACCCCACACTGCCCCCTGTAGATAGTGCCACACAGCCCATGTAGATAGTGCCACATTGCCCCAAGTAGATAGTGTTACACACTACTTCCTGTAAATAATGGCACACACATCGCCTGTAGAAAGAGCCACACACGCCTGTACATAGTGCCACACACAGTCCTCCTGTAGATAGTGCCACACTCTGCCTGTAGATAATGCAACACACAGCCCCTGTAGATAATGCCACACATGGCCCCCTGTAGATAGTGCCACTTACAGTCCCCTGTGGACAGTGCCACACACCCCACTTTTGTAGATAGTGTCACACTCCTTCCTTGTAGATAGTGCCACACTCCTTACTTGTAGATAGTGCCACACCCCCCCCTTTGTAAATAGTGCCACACAGCCCCCTGTAGATAGTGCCACACTCCCCCTGTAGATAGTGCCACACTGCCCCCCTTGTAAATAGTGCCTGGGTGACCCCAAACAAATAAAAAAAAGATAATACTCACCTAGCTATGTTCCTGCTAAGAACGGAGCTCCAAAGTCTCCTCAGTCCTGCAGCCTATGAAGCGCCGAGACAGGATCCTTGCATAGGCTGACACGATCTAGTGATGTCATCGCACCGGCATGCACAAGGATCCTGTCTGAGCATCTTATAGGCTGCAGGCTCTGAATGGCAGAGCAGGAAGCAGATAGTTTCCTGCTCTGCCATAGTATTCAATTGTATCCGGACCCTGAGGACAAATGAATATAAGGGGGCGGGGGTTTGCCAGGACACGTCCAGGGACAGTAATTTGCCGGTATTGTCATTGTAAATTCGGGAGAGTACCGGCAAATTCAGGACTGTTGCCAACTATGAAGGTTGCACTGTATAGCTGATCCCTGCGCCAACGCCGTCTCTATGTAGCAGTGGCGCTGGCACAGGGAAATGTAAGCCCTTTTTTCGCGCCTCCCCCAGCTTTCCCAGCTGTCGGTACCACGGGAGGTTGCACACCCTGCCCGGTGCTAGAGATGACCGTAAGGTGGATGCTACATCGTGCAACAGTTATTGGCAATGGCAAAATGAAAAAGTCATTACTATTTGACACCAAAATTACTCATTAACTAGCCCTGTGTTCTCTATTATATTCAGTACCAACTTTGCAGAAATTAGGAGAATTTTTCACATAAATCTACCTATTATCTATAAAGAATTAAGCTCTATTCATAAAATGGGTATCACTGTGAGGCCAGAAGAGGTAAAATGCTGGGAAACATTTTGTCCCTGAGACATTTTGAGAATTTACAAGCTAATGGAATGTGCCTAACCCTATAGGATTTTTTAAATGCGGAGATGCCAGGTGTAATATGTGTTCATATGCTAAGAAATGCACTACATTCAAGTCCTCCTGAGGATCAATACATTCTGGAACTACAACAAAAAACATGTTATATATAACATTGTCTGTACACTTTGTGATTTAATTTATGTAGGCTGCACTTCTATGAAGCTTAAAACCAGAATCTCTGAGCATATCTCGGACATTAATAAGAAGGCAATAAGATGGGTGCTTCTAAGCATTTTATTGATGCACATGACGGCAATCTAGAAGGCTTTTACATTTTTAGCTTCAAAAAGATTAATAAACCAAAAAGGGGAGGTGATTTGAACACGCTTGTTCTGAATAGAGAGGCGTATTGGATATTGAAACTTGACACAAAAAACCCTAAGAGTTTAAACTGGCATATCGATTTTCCATATCTGTGCTAATATCTAACATATGTGAATCGAATTATACACTGTTCTAGTATCAACGTAATAGAGTTTATTCTCATTTTATATGTTATAGTGACATGTATATGTAGTAAAATAATCCATTTCAGATTTTGCTGTTCTGCTGTTTTTTTCATGGATATGCGTGGCTTCAGTAGGTCATTGAAACGCGTATGCTAAACCGTATTTCCTTACATTGACTTGCAACATGTCTTGATGAATATTTTAACATAGGAATGCTGGATGAAACTGCATTTAGTCTACATTTGATGTGCTGTATTTTCAACGTCAAAGTGCAAGACAAGTTGTTAATTTTGAATTTGACTGTAGAATCTGTTTTCTCTATTAGACTTATATATTTTCAGAGTATTTGTATTTCGGAGATGTTAGCCATCTTGTAGAGATTTTCTTGAAGTTTACTGACAATGCACAGCACTGACCAATTTCATTTACTCCACTGTATGTAAAGGCCCTTTTACACCGGCCAACTATCAGGCAAATGAGCATTCAAAGGGCATGACCACACATGGCGGAATTCCTCCGCAAC
Organism: Rhinoderma darwinii; assembly: GCF_050947455.1. Lineage (NCBI taxonomy): Eukaryota > Metazoa > Chordata > Amphibia > Anura > Rhinodermatidae > Rhinoderma > Rhinoderma darwinii. The sequence goes on from NC_134693.1 coordinate 35,870,833, forward strand.
TGTCCGCATCAATGCCGCACAGAATCTGCGTTGCAGATTCTGCAGCGGATCTGCACAAAATGTGCAGAAAATTGATGCGGACTGGCCGCTGCGGACTGCAGGAAAAGTGCTTCTCTTCTCCCTATTCAGTGCAGGATAGAGAGAAGGGACAGCACTTTCCCTAGTGAAAGTCAAAGAAATTCATACTTACCGCCCGTTGTCTTGGTGACGCGTCCCTCTTTCGGCATCCGGCCCGACCTCCCTGGATGACGCTCCAGTCCATGTGACCGCTGCAGCCTGTGCTTGGCCTGTGATTGGCTGCAGCCGTCACTTACACTGAAACGTCATCCTGGGAGGCCGGACTGGAGACAGACGCAGGGAGTTCTCGGTAAGTATGAACTTATATGTTTTTTTTACAGATACATGTATATTGAGATCGGTAGTCACTGTCCCGGGTGCAGAAACAGTTACTGCCGATCGCGTAACTCTTTCAGCACCCTGGACAGTGACTATTTACAGACGTCTCCTAGCAACGCTCCCGTCATTACGGGAGCCCCATTGACTTCCTCAGTCTGGCTGTAGACCTAGAAATACATAGGTCCAGCCAGAATGAAGAAATGTCATGGTAGTAAAAACAATACGCTCCGCAGCACACATAAGATCTGCGGACTTCATTGCGGAATTTTGACTCTCCATTGAAGTCAATGGAGAAATTCCGCCATGAGTCCGCAACCAGTCCGCCACTGCTCCGCAACAGACAGAGCATGCTGCGGACACCAAATTCCGCTCCGCAGCCTATGCTCCGCAGCGGAATTGTACGCATCGTGTAAACGAACACTGCTAAATTAAAGTGAAAGTCAATGGAGAAACGGCTCCGCTGCGGATTAACGCTGCGGAGTGTCCGCAGCGGAATTTAAGTGAAATTCCGCTATGTGTGAACCCGCCCAAAGAACGCTCGTTTCTGAGAACGCTCATTCATCTGCTGATCGTATCGTTTAAAAAGTGCAAAATATTATGGTTGTCGGCAGCACATCTCCCTGAGTAAACATGTAGACGTGCTGCCAACATGATACAAATGTATGAGGACGAACGATCGTAGTAACGAGTGCTCGTCCCCATACGAGCTCCTTGTGAAAGGAGTAAACGAGCACCGATCAACGAGCTGTTTTGTTGATCGGCGCTCGTTGCACCTTCCAAAATGTGGCGAAGTAAATGTACCTTTAGGTTGATTTCACTATAGGTAGTGATGGTGATCTAAGTTCAGTTTAATAGAACCACAGGCGGTCGCGGTTTTTCAGTCATAAAATATAGGATAAAATTTGGACACATCATGGTTTTGGATATGGTCATGGCCTAACATTTAAAGAGGATTTCCATCCGAAGTGTTAGGCACTATGCACACGACCGTGCCCGTAATCATGGTCTGAGATTTCGGGCATGGCCGCCCGTAGACAGCCGTCTGCATTTGCGGGCCATGCTCGTATTATAAAGTATGCTCTGTCCGTAAAATTAAAAAAAAGGTAATGTCCTACTTTTTATGGAAAGTTTCTATGGCATGCACACCTTTCTGTAAATATATGGGTCCATAATTACGGCTGAATTCTACGGTTGTGTGAATGGGGCCTTAACATGTAAACAGTTGAATCAGAGAGTAAACTGGGTAAATCTGTCAACGTTTCTGAGACACTTATTCAAAAGTGATAACCAATATGGCTGCCCTAACTGTTGTCAGTTTCAGAAATGGTTGCCACAAAATAACCAAAAAGTCAATATCTGTAAACAAATCAAACATAATTACCCAACATTGGCTGCTGATTTACTTTACTTTACTTTTGATTTACTATTATAGGAACATTTTTACATTTTAGGTGAAAATCCTCTTTAGAAACATTATTTCCTTATCTTCTGGTACCTGGTGAGTGATTTCTTCCTGCACAGGAGTGAAGGTGTTGGACTTACCAGTTTAAACCAGACCTCCCAGAATGAACATACTTAATTGTAATAAGTTGGAGGTGTTAAAACTAATATATTTGGAGGTGTTAAAACTAATATATTTGATCACAGGAAATAGTGGGAATGATCATAGCTGCTGATACCCTTGCTTATCTACAAGCCAGAATGGTGGAAAGGGGATAGGGAATAAAGCTAGCTCCAGAAATCAGAATTATTTTATATTAGTCATACATTAAAAGTAAATCAAAGAGTAAATATTAAATATAATATAGAACAATGTTAAGTAAACGCCTTTAAGTACAATACATGTTCATATATAATGTAACTTATGTACATTCAGTAATGGATTATATAGATTATATTGTCCCTTACAATTATTTCTCTGAAACTATACGTTTTGCTTCTGATTGCTAAACAGGGAGTCATATTAAAGAAGATAACATCCATCCATACACATCCAGCTAACATCTTCATGTGGATCAATAATAGAGAAAAGCCTTTCTCTGCTGCTGGCCTTCCTTATATCAAGCATAGACAACAGCCAATTACCACAGCTGCAGTACAGTAGTTGTTTTCTCCTCAGAAAGAAACAGATTGGCCTTCATCTCTGCTGCTTGAATTCGTCTTCCACTCATACATCTCATCCTTACAATCTGCAGCTCCCAACAATGAAATAGAAAAGATCGACACAAAGTCAACACATTGGAAAATAAACTTAAGCAAAACAAGCTCAACTCTACCAAAGTAAACCTGACAACGGCGATATATTAATGAAAAGTTTCTGTTCGAGGGAATATGGCTGGAGAATTTCTAGAAATCTCCATAAGGAAATTGTCCAAAATCTAAATAATACGCAACATGTTTGTGTAAAATGTCATTAAATTACATCTCGTTAAATTGCTCAAATGAGCAGAAAAACAATTGACGAACGGCTCTGATTTTCACCTCTGCTCCACAGCTCTGATGCTTTAGTAATCTTATAAACTGAATATTTACTACTGCATCTCTATAATATAACACAGTATATATATATATATATATATATATATATATATATATATATATATATATATATATATATAAAATCATAATAAATTATTGAGATAAAAGCAATGAAAATATAAAAAAATTTAATATAAATAAATAAAAAGTAAATAAATTCATTAGACCCCTTCAAACAATTTTGAATTTAAGGGCTACTTCTATCTTTTCTTTTTTTATTGCTCTAAAATGCAAAAGAAACTTTGCAAATAGCCTTTATTAACCCTTCGAAAGATAAGGCAAATATTGACCTTAAAGCATTATCTCTGACATTTATGGCATATTCACAGGATATGCCATAAATGTCCGATAGATGCGGGTTTCACCTCTAGAACTAGCCCCCTGATCCCTGTTGTACTATGTCCTGCTGTCTCTGCTCTCAAGCCACTGAGTTACAAGGTAGCTGGGAGCAGAGGCATAGCCAGGTTCTCCAGAACCCGGGGCAAAGTTTCAATTTTGCCCCCCCCCAACCTCTTTCCCGACATCTCCTTCCCCCTCGCCGTGTTTGTTTTCTCTACCAATCGACGTGTCATTTCTTTTCCACATTTCTTTTTATGTAACGCGAGCATAAAAACATTTGTACATTTTACAAGCAATATGGTTCTATACACAACACCAGAACCAAGCTCAGTACATAAATACAGCCTCAGAACCAAGCTCAGTACATAAATACAACACCAGCACAAATACAGCTCAATTTAGTGCAACCCCTGCCGTATCGGTGTGTACGGCGTAAAACTACAGCTCCCAGCATGGCCCGAACAATGATAAGTATATGCTGGGAGATGCTGTTTCACAAAAAATAAATCCTATCAATCATACCACCCATCATCTCGCTGCAGATCATACAGTGACTACAGTGCTGATTAGAGGCAGAATAAACATTTACATTAAGTAACTCACCGGTGACGTCTCAGATTCTAGTTCTTTTTCTCCATCCGGTCCAGACCTTTATGATGAATTCTCCCGGTCACAGCCCATTTCTGCAGTTTGCCGCTCACATGTCTTCAGCTTCTCACTTTTCCAACATTTCTGCACCTATAAATAAATATAAAGTTATCATTATACCACACACTACGCCCCTAAATATAATAGCGCCATACACTGCACCTCTAATTATAATAGCACCATACACCGTGTCCCACACACACACTGTGCTCCCTGTAGATAGTGCCTGCCATAGAGCCTACTGTAGATAGTGCCTGCCATAGAGCCCCCTGTAGATAGTGCCCCCACATAGCCCACCCCTGTATATAGTGTCCCACAAATAACTCCCCCTATAGATAGTGCCTGCCATAGAGCCCCCTGTAGATAGTGCTCTACAGATAGCCCACCCCTGTATATAGCCCCCTGTAGATATAGCCCAGCCCTGTATATAGTGCTCCACGTATAGCCCAACCCTGTATATAGCCCCCTGTAGATATAGCCCACCCCTGTATATAGTGCTCTACAGATAGCCCACCCCTGTATATAGCCCCCCTGTAGATATAGCCCACCCCTGTATATAGCCCCCCTGTAGATATAGCCTACCCCTGTATATAGTGCTCCACAGATAGCCAAACCCTGTATATAGTGCTCCACATATAGTCCACCCCTGTATATAGTGTTTCACAGATAGCCCACCCCTGTATATAGCTCCCCTGTACATATAGTCCACCCCTGTATATAGTGCTCCACTAGATAATCCACCCCTGTATATAGTGCTCCACAGATAGCCCACCCCTGTATATACTATATACAGGGGTGGGCTATATATGGAGCACTATATACAGGGGTGGACTATATGTACAGGGGGGCTATATACAGGGGTGGGCTTTCTGTGGAGCACTATAGGGGGAGCTATTTGTGGGATACTATATACAGGGGTGGGCTATATCTACAGGGGGACTATATACAGGGGTGGGCTATATCTACAGGGGGACTATATCTACAGGGGGACTATATATACAGGGGGGCTATATCTACAGAGGGGCTAAATCTACAGGGGGCTATATCTACAGGGGGGCTATATCCAAGGGTGGGCTATATCTACAGGGGGGCTATATACAGGGGTGGGCTATATACAAGGGGACTATATCTACAGGGGTACTATATCTACAGGGGGACTATATCTACAGGGGTGGGCTATATCTATAGGGGTGGGCTATATCTACAGGGGTGGGCTATATCTACAGGGGACTATATACAGGGGTGGGCTATATCTACAGGGGGGCTATATACAGGGGTGGGCTATATCTGCAGGGGGCTATATACTATATAGCCCCCCCTGTATATGGTGCTCCATAGATAGCCCACCCCAGTATATAGCCCCCCCTGTAGATAGACACCCCCCGTAGATAAAGCCCCCCGCATGTAGATAAAGCCCCCCGTAGATAAAGTCCCCCCGTAGATAAAGCCCCCCCGTGTAGATAAAGTCCCCCCTCCATAGATAAAGCCCCACCCGTGCAGATAAAGTCCCCCCGTAGATAAAGGCCCCCCCCCCGTGTAGACAAAGTCCCCCTCGTAGATAAAGCCCCCCGCGTGTAGAAAAAGCCCCCCGTAGATAAAGTCCCCCCGTAGATTAAGCCCCCCGTGTAGATAAAGTCCCCCGTAGATAAAGTCCCCCTTGTAGATAAAGCCCCCCCCCCGTGTAGACAAAGTCCCCCCTGTAGATAAAGTCTCCCTTGTAGATACAGCCACACACTTTTAGTAAAATAAAAAAAAATACAAAAAAATAAAATATTTAAACTCACCTTAATACCGCTCCCACGCCGTCCGGCAGCCATGGAGACCTGCTCTCTTCTGCGCAGATCTCCTGGGGGTTGAACGCAGCATCTATGAAAGGTGCTGATTGGCTGGGCAGGATGACTTTCCCTGTCACTCAGCGCCTTTCATTGACGGAAGCTTCACTGGTACAAAAGGTACCAGTTGCTTCACTCGTGGAAAGGCGCTGAATGGCCGGGCATTATAGACACAGGTACAATTATAGTGCAGGAGGAGGTGGCGCTGGCGCCCCCCTCTAAGCTGCACCCGGGGCACATGCCCCGCCTGCCCCCCCCCTAGCTACGCCCCTGGCTGGGAGTACAGAAACAGCCGTGCTCGCTGAGCTATGCTGTTTCTGTAACTCTCACAGAGGTGAATAGAAACATGGAAACTGAGTTCCGGAAACAGTGTAGCTCGCTGTGTTGTTTTTTCGTAACTTCTATTCCCTTCTATGGAAGTTACGGAAACAACGTAGCTCAGCGAGCTCGTCTGTTTCTGTACCACTGGCCACCTTATAAATCCATTGCTGGAGAGCAGCAACAGTGGAACAAGGCAGGTCGGGGGATTAGGAGCCCCTATTCTAGAGATAAGTGCGGGTCCCAGAAGTGGGACCTGCATATATTGGACATTTATGGCATATCCTGTGGATATGCTATAAATGTCCGAGATGAGATTAACCTTTTAAAGACAAGAATTTATAAATATTGGATCTTTGTAATCCGGTGGTCATAACTGTTTGATTTTGAAGTCAATGTAGCTGAGTGAGGTCTTGTGTTTTGGGGGACAAGTTAAACTTTCATGAAGTGCTATTTTCTGGTACATATACATTAGTATTTAAGTTATACATATTTTTTATTTTGGGATAAAAAAAAAAAAGCTGTTTTACTACAATTTCTCAGTTTTTCCGTCATACAACGATGATCATAAATTATATTATAAATTTATTGTAACATTTTTTAAAGTTGTGATGATACTAAACAGTTGTGAGGATACCAAATATGTTTTAATTAAGTTGGGTCTTGGGACTTGGTATATTTAATACATTTTATTTATTAAAAAAAAATAACTTCTCTTTTTATTTTACTATTTTTTTTTTCATTTCAGGGGGAAATATTTAATTCTGTTCTTTATTTTCTTACTACAATGTATGATAGATACATTGTATATATATAGAAAGAAGAATAGAACACAGTAACGGCACCAGGACTTCAGAGTAGATGAAAGAAGGGTGGATTTATTCACCTCAACACAGCAACGTTTCCGTTCAACAGGAACCTTTCTCAAGCCATCGATGAAGTCCTGGTGCCGTTACTGTGTTCTATGCGTCTTTCTATTGTATTTTGGGGCATTGATTCACTCCCAGGTAACGAGCACATGGCCTGATTTTTTGGAACCATTGGAGTGCTGTGTTCATCTATTTCTGGACTATATATATATATATATATATATATATATATATACACACTACCGTTCAAAAGTTTAGGGTCACTTAGAAATTTCCTTATTTTTGCAAGAAAAGCACAGTTTTTTTCAATGAAGATAACATTAAATTAATCAGAAATACACTCTTTACATTGTTAATTTGCTAAATTACTATTCTATCTGCAAACGTCTGGTTTTTAATGCAATATCTACATAGGTGTATAGAGGACCATTTCCAGCAACCATCACTCCAGTGTTCTAATGGTACATTGTGTTTGCTAACTGTGTTAGAAGGCTAATGGATGATTAGAAAACACTTGAAAACCCTTGTGCAATTATGTTAGCACCGCTGTAAACAGTTTTGCTGTTTAGAGGAGCTATAAAACTGACCTTCCTTTGAGCTAGTTGAGAATCTGGAGCATTACATTTGTGGGTTCGATTAAACTCTCAAAATGGCTAGAAAAAGAGAGCTTTCATGTGAAACTCGACAGTCTATTCTTGTTCTTAGAAATGAAGGCTATTCCATGCGAGAATTTGCCAAGAAACTGAAGATTTCCTACAACAGTGTGTACTACTCCCTTCAGAGGACAGCACAAACAGGCTTTAACCAGAATAGAAAGAGAAGTGGGAGGCCCCGCTGCACAACTGAGCAACAAGACAAGTACATTAGAGTCTCTAGTTTGAGAAATAGACGCCTCACAGTGTCAACGTCTACAGTGAAGAGGCGACTCCGGGATGCTGGCCTTCAGGGCAGAGTGGCAAAGAAAAAGCCATGTCTGAGACTGGCTAATAAAAGGAAAAGATTAATATGGGCAAAAGCACACAGACATTGGACAGAGGAAGATTGGAAAAAAGTGTTATGGACAGACGAATCGAAGTTTGAGGTGTTTGGATCACACAGAAGAACATTTGTGAGATGCAGAACAACTGAAAAGATGCTGGAAGAGTGCCTGACGCCATCTGTCAAGCATGGTGGAGGTAATGTGATGGTCTGGGGTTGCTTTGGTGCTGGTAAAGTGGGAGATTTGTACAAGGTAAAAGGGATTTTGCATAAGGAAGGCTATTACTCCATTTTGCAACGCCATGCCATACCCTGTGGACAGCGCTTGATTGGAGCCAATTTCATCCTACAACAGGACAATGACCCAAAGCACACCTCCAAATTATGCAAGAACTATTTAGGGAAGAAGCAGGCAGCTGGTATTCTATCTATAATGGAGTGGCCAGCGCAGTCACCATATCTCAACCCCAAAGAGCTGTTGTGGGAGCAGCTTGATCGTATTTTTAATTTTTTTTACATTGTGGTTGGGAAAAAACGGGAACAGGTTTTTTTTTAATCTTTTAATATTTTTTTTATTTTTTTTTACACTCCTGAAAATGTATCTAACTTTTTCTTTACACATTTTATTAGTTCCCCTAGGAGACTTGAACCAGCAATCGTTAGATCGCTGGTACAATACACTGCAATACATGGATGACTTACGGAAACAGTGTAGCCCGCTGAGCTATGGGGAGTCCGTAACTCCAATAGTAGAGATTGGCAGTTACAGAAGCAGCGTAGCATACGAGCTGCTCTGTTTCTGTAACTACTATTCAGTTCTATGGAAGTTACGGAAACAGCGTAGCTCAGCGAGTTATGCTGTTTCAGTAACTCAACATGTAATTAAGTGGCCGGGCGAGCAATAAAACCTAGAACGGGGTTTAGGAGCCCCCGTTCTAGAGATAAGTGCGGGTCCCAGAGGTGGGACTCGCATCTATCTGACATTTATGACATATGCTGTGGATATGTCATAAATGCCCTTCATGGAAAAACCCCTATAAATGCTGCAGTCGCTATAGACTGTGGCATTTAACTAGTTAAACAGCCAGAAACAGCGCGATCATTGTTCCCGGCCGATAGGGCAGCGTGTCAGCTGTAAAACACAGCTGACACCTGCAGTGTATTGGGCTGGCTCAGCGCGTGAGCCTGCTCCAAACATCATCAACCCCGCTTCATGAAGTGCCGGCAGAAAGGAAGCGATCAGGGCCTCTTGACTGCCGACTATAAAATGCAGGCAGTTTTTAAGAAGATTTATTCCTGCTAAAAACTTCATCTTATAGTCCGAAAAAAATGGTATATTGCGGAACCATCTTAAGATAGCGTGCCCTACAAAGGATCTACACGACATTCACAGCTTATCAAGATGCATAGTAGAGGCTTTTTCCCTTAATGGTCAAGAAGCACTGACTTTGACCTGTTACATCATGTACGCTCCAATAATGAACTTACCTGGAAATGAAATGACACACACTCAACAAAATAGCTGTATTTTACTTTCCAATATCAAAGAAATAGTTAATTCTGTTCCCTTGGAAACTAACAGCTATAATGAAAAGCTAAAGGTCTCTACATAATGCCTGATACAAGGTCTCTCTAATTCTAAAGCTGATTTTCTTTGCTACAATAGGGGTGATGTGTGTTTTCAATATCATCTTAAGCTTTCATGGCAAATCCTTGAAGCTAATCCAATAAATAGAGCAGTGGCATAAAAAGCATATATGTTTGCACATTATGAGCGAGGTTTACTGTACCTGAGCTCTATCTTTTAAGAAGATTGAAAGAACAAATGCAAGCGGCTACATATATATATATATATATATATATATATATATATATATATATATACATATATATATATATACAGGGAACTGTGTGTGTATATATATATATATATATATATATATATATGTATATGTATATATATATATATATATATATATATATATATATATTAGATCTTTGCATTCTGCATCAAAATAATTTATTGAGACAAGAAATATGACCATTGCAGTTGGTACAGTAATTAGAAATGTAGTTAAAATAAGAAATTAGAATACTATATATTCTATAAACTGCTACATTTCCTACATTTTCTATGGTTTTCATTAAGATTGGTGGCCAGTAATCTAGCTCACTCTGAAGTTGGAACTGGGTGTCTATCACACAAGATACGATCTGGCCAGTGCAGTAAATTCTGGCTGCCTTCTATAATAGTGTATATAATGTAATAATGTAAATGTTACATAAACATAGAAAAAAAAATTCTAACATTGATACATTAAAATAAATAAGTACATTATCAGTTTATTTTTGCAATAACTAAAAAAATATTTTGCAATATTGTATACCACAACCTCACCTTACAAAATATTTATTTCATTCATGCACCACAAGAAAGTCCTATCTGTCCTAGGTACAGCAAAATGTATACAAAAGGTATCGACAATTAAATGGATACAGAGTGGAACAACACACAAATTGCGCCATCAGTAAAACGGTTAAGGGGGTACTTACATTAGCACACAAGTAAAAATGTTTTTGCACTGCTGTAAGATTTAGAGATAATTGTTCTTTACACATTTTTGTCAGTGCATTGTTATGTAGTAAATTGCATCTTTTATTTAATTATAATGTTAATTACAGGTTTCAAAAATAGTAATAAGAGATGAATTATTAATTGATTGAATAAAATATTTTATAGCATTAATATAATTTTATTTGCGAATCTCCGCAAAGGAAGAACATTTTCAGATGTGCCGACACAAAATTTCAAAGGAGCGCTGTTTGAAATCATGTGATACGTGGCAGAATATACTAGCATATACGCTAGTCAAGATCCAGCTGGTTGTCATGTTCCGCTTGGAGCAGGACCTAAACAGAGCTCAACCATTCAGTATCAGTCTGTCTGAGCCTTATTATTTAGATTTTCTGTACGCACAGCTCATTGAATGTTTTTTTTTTATTTGAGAAGGACAGAGCATACTTTGCCACGTAAAAAAATATTTGTTTAATTTGGCATGCACAACATTCCAGGGCTCCCCTACCTCAATTATGACACAGGCAGAAAGTGGAGATAAGCGGAGCACATCAGCAAAATATACGACTACTCATTCTTTTGTTGAAAGAATTTTTAAGACAGGATTTGAGAACAGCAGCTGCAATTAGGGTATGGGTAGTATTTGCTTCAAGGGGCTACAATTTGCCCATGGGTCAATTTCTCGAAGGGAGGGCTAGTAGTACTAGAGAGAATGGCTGGTTTTGTGGTCTCCCTGGAAGACGTGGATTCTGTTACTGTCTGTTGGTTTTAACAAAAATTCCCAGTCAAAATTATCCATCCCTTCCAAATACTATACACACAGAGTAAGCTTTTCTTCCAAGGAGTCAGTGCTACCACCCATAGTCAATCAGGCAGAGGTATAGGAAGAGGTGATAGTGCTAGTTCTCATGCCCAGCCACAATGGAAAGTACAGGGGACTCTTCTGAAATTCACCAAACCCAGACTCGTCCTTCAAACGGCTAGATGGAGAAGTGCGATTCATCACTCCACAGAACACGTTTTCATTGCTCCAGAGTCCAGTGGCGGCGTGCTTTACTCCACTCCATCTGATGTTTGGCATTGTGCTTGGTAATGTAAGGCTTTCATGCAGCTGCTAAGCCATGGAAACCCATGCCCTAAAGCTTCCGGCGCATAGTTTTTGTGCGGGTGTTAATGCCAGAGGAGGTTTGAAGGGTTGCTGTTTTTGAGTCAGCAGAGTGTTGGCGACTTTTATGCACTATGTGCCTCAGAGCTTGGCGACATGAGTCTGTAACTTTACATGGTCTGAGTTGTTGTGGTTCCTATACGCTTCCACTTTACAATAATACCACTCACAGTTGATTGTGGAATTTCTAGGAGGCAAGAAATGTCACAAACTGACATGTTGTAACTGTGACATCTTATTACAAAACCACGCTCAAATTCAGTGAGCTCTTTTTAGAACGACCCATTCATTCACAAATGTTTGTAGGGGCAGACTGTATGGCTAGGTGCTAGATCGTGTACACCTGTGGCAATGGGACTGAATAAAACACCTACATTTAATGATAAAGGGCGGTGTACCAATACTTTTGTCCATATAGTGTATTAATTCCCTGCAGGGTAAAGGAAACATAACTAATAAAAAAAAAAAATCATATCAATAAAATAACTATTTATGAAATTCCCTAATACAGTTTTGTAAGTAATAATTTTACAAGCACTAGATTACCAGAGATGGGTCATTGATCCAGGGATTTATTCTGATTTTTTTTTTGGGAAGATGAGGAAAATTGTTTTCTGCCTCATGTTTTTTTTTTTTTTTGCATTCCTCTGGATCTACATTGCAGGAGAATAGGCTGGAATGGAAGGATAGGTCTGTCATGAAAGGTTTTCTCTAAAGGGGTAGTCCAAGGCTAGAAAGGCATGGCTGCTTGCTTACAGAAACAGCGCAATACTTCTCCATGAGTTGTATCTGGTATTGCAGCTCAGAACCATTGAACTGAATCGGTCTGAGCTGCAATACCACACACAACCTGTGGACAGGTGTGGCACTGTTTTTGAAAGAAAGCAGCCATGTTTTTCTAATCTTTAACAATCTTTAACAACACCTTTAAATTTAGATTTTTTTGATTACCCAGCATTTTACAATTTTTTTTGCCATCACTTATTATAAAAGTCTGCCCCCTAACCCCCGTTCTAGCTTTGTCTGATCTTGCTGCCTCCCGGCCACTTCCTGGTTATATGGTCGCAAGTCACAAAAACAGCGCTGCTTGCTGAGCTACGCTGTTTCCATAACTCCCGTAGTAGTGAATGGCATTTGCGGAAGCAGCGAAGCACGTGAGCTACACTGTTTCTGTAACTACCATTCAGTTCTATGGGACATATGGAAATAGCATAGCTCAGCGAGACGCTCTGTTTTCGGAACTCACGACCATATAACTTTTTTTATGGTCGTAATTCGCCTGGTTCAGCCGCAACACAGAGCAACTGAACGGGATTTAGGGGGCCCCGTTCTGGAGATAGGTGCCCTCAGAGATGGGACCCGCATCCATCTGACATTTATGACATATCCTGTGGATATGTCATAAATATCTTTCATGGGAAAACTCTTTAAATTTAATTTATATTAGAGATTAGAATATAGAGTCTGTTTTCATTTTTTTTAGGAACAGCGCAATTCTTCAGTTGGGTCTGTAGCTTAAGCTGGCCATACACCCAAGATAGTCATTAACCACAACGTGGTTAAACAATCATCCGTGGGATCATATGTATGAACGATCCCACCAGCTAGAGTACATGAAAGACAAAAACTGCCCGATCGAGGAGTCAGTTTTATAAAGAAAAAAAATATTCAAACTGAAACTAACTGTGCGTGTCTTTTGATTTTGCCCTGCTTGTGGTAACTGACTGCTGGGGCTTGCGCACAATTGCAAATGATCAGTCAAATTTGCTGATGATGCCATGGATAAATAGTTTTAGCTAACACAGACGAGATTTTTCAACTTGCCCTATCCTATTTTCAGCCGTGTGCAGTCGTCTATCGCAAATGAATGGTTGACCGAAAATGGCCAAAATCTGCCATTTCGGCCAACTTTTCTCTAATGGGTATGGCCGGCTTTAGATCTATTTAAGAGAATGGGGCCTCACTACAATACCAGAAGCAACCAATAGGCAAGCGCGGCGCTGTTTCTGGAAAATCATCTTTTAATCTCGTGCAACCGCTTTAAGTGATTGACAATTCAGCACAAGTATCAGCCACATGACACAATCCTCGCCAGGACCTCTGAGCCAGCAGCTATATAAAGAAGATATTGACACACACTTACACTATATATCATGTTGAGGCACTGTGATCCGAACAAAATGTAAGTTGTGCTAAATGTTGAAGTGTTTTTCTATACAAATGAAAACTAATAGAGAAGAACTATAATCAAAACATATGGACGCATTAGCAAACAGAGAAGGTTCATTTAAAATGGTTAATAATGCTGTGCTGAACGGTGCCCATTATAAGCCCTAATGTACTAGGGATTAAGAAATACATTATGTTTTATCAGTGGACGCACTGCACAAAGTACTTAATCCAGTGTTAAATCCTCATTGTAAATCTACTGTCTGTATACAAACAGTAATTCTTCCCTTAATTCTTTGTTTTTTCCAAATAACTAATTATGTCTGACAATTTTCAGCTACAAAGGAAATAAGAAGAGAAGAAGGCACTCATAATGTATTATAAGATGGATTTATTTAACACTCTCCTACAAATTAACAATTTTTACATCTCTACAATTTCAAACACCAATACACATGCACATGATATAGGTACAAAATTATCAAAAGAGCCTCGAATATATTCAATGGTTTATTTCGTAGGACTGTAATTAAAAGTCGCTATCTCTGTTTTATCATTTTCTTCTGATGATTGGATTTCCAATTAAGTATAATAATGAGGTTCTAATCCAGCAGTGGTATAAGGGACGTTCACCACATCATTTTCTGGACTAATGACCTTATCACGCAGGATTCACAGTTAGAGGAATGCCCCTTTTTGGTACATAAGGTGTTGTCCTGGTAACCATTTTGATGCAGTCAATAATAGGGCACACGCTAAAGCAAAGAGTGCAGCCTGTACAGCTGTCAGTGACAGTGGGCAAGTGGGTCGTGGGATCAAACTCGATAGACTGTAAGAAGAAATAAATGGTTTCAATGTCAATGTAACAAAGGTCACCAGTGTCCCAATTTGTGCCCACATTTTCATTAAAAGCCTGTTTTAGACTTATGTAGAAGCTTACACTGTAGTCATGGAAACAAGTCAGCTGCAGAAAAAAGACTCTTAATAAAAATGTATTTAGCGTAAACATAACTGCATAAACTATAGTAAAATATAATAACAACAAATAAAAATAATAATGAGAATGATAAAAAGTTTTTAGTGGTGTTTTTTATGCAATGGATATAAAACTTTGTAAGAAAAATATATACATAAATATAAATTAATCTCACGATCACCTTTTTGAATGTTTGCACCATTGGATCTTCCTTTACTGCTCTTCTTCACCTACTTTACTCATTACTAATTTGTTGACATCGGGAAAATCCCAAAATCCCAATATTCAGTATAGTATTTGTGTGTATTTATCAGTTAACCCACACACTGAATGGAACTTAGATCACCATAAAGTCCATGGGTGATCTTAATTTAGTTCAACTGTGTCTCTATTCTGTAGTCTATTTTTGTTCCATGGCTGTTAAAATATGCTACAAATTCTAAAACCATTCTGAAATATCACGTTCATCATTCTATACAGTAGAAAATGGCCATTACCTGATATCCAGAGTCATTGCAGGTCATGTAGCACTTGCCACAGTTAATACACATCTCTTCATCAATCAGAGCCACAACTTGTTCTCTTATGTTTAATTCACCATATGATCCAATATACTGCAATGCTCTGCCAATTATATCCTGGAGAAGAAGACAGAGTACATATTAAACGGATTTAGTTTTTCTTCTGTTGGGTAATTAAACTGCACACAAAATCACATTAAATGGAAACATGCTCACGTGTGTTTCTTTTTAAGTAAGTTAACTTAAAGGCTCTCTAACATTAGCTACTTAAATACCATCATTGCAACAAGGAAGAAGGAACCAGAAAGTGCGGCAGTTTTATGAAGCCTGTTATACTGAGACTGTAGTGTAAACCTCAGAGCTCTGTCCTTGGTCCTGAAGTCTATTACAGTTCTCCCTGCATAGTTCCACGATCTAAAATCTATAGTCACGAACCACAATAAATAAAAAAGTTATGTTTCGCTGAGACAGTGATATGACATATTGATCACTTTGTATGTTTTTCTTTTATTATGCACCTTTAAATTATTGATAAAGAAGATTTGCTATTGAGAAACCATGTAAATACATGAGCCTCCCAACTATGTACTTGTTGCGTGAACTCCTGGCTGTCACCATGAACCTCTTTTATACTGAATTTTTCAGTTGTTAGCCCCAGTTCCAACATAGTCAAAGGCTTTTATTTGCTGTGGTCAGTATTTTAAGCAAGATTTGCCCAATAGGAGAGCTTCATTTTAAATATAAAATAATATAAGTGTAAATAATCCTATGTATGACATTGTATGAATGACCCTGTGTGCATCATATCATATAATCACATATTCATATCCCTTAGGTCAATGGTAGCTGGGTAGCCTTTTGTCTACAATTTATATCTCAAAATATTTTTAACCAGCATCAGCAAAAAGTATAAAAATACTACTGATGATCTGAACATACGTCATTCACTGCACTATTGTAGTATAATATGAATTTCTAGAAAAATGTGCTACTAATCATTCTCAATGCCATGTTTATCAGCCGCGGTCATTAAGAGTATGGCAGTTATCTGCCATGAATAAAAACACAGTCTGTGTTCGAAACGCGTAGGCTTGGGCACTTGCCCTCTTTGAAACCACCCTGTTACTGCGTTCATTCATATTTTATTTATTTTTCTATGCAAATAAAAGTGGGAACATTGATTCCCTTTTAAACCACGAAACAGCGCTGGATCAACTCTTTCTTTTTTCCTATGGCAGTTATTGCTTGCCTGCTCCCGTCACTTGCATTGAGATCAAGCTTACAGCTGCTGAATGCCTATTACTGCTCACCCATAAAAGAGCCAGCTCCTAATGCAAGTGGTAGCTTACTAGCTAATGATCCAATAAATAACGAACCTCAGCTATAGTAATCAGTAGATGTATTTCTTTAGGTGGAGATGAAAGGTTTAGTCCACTGAATCCCAGTCATGTAGGTTTTGATCATCTCACTAAACGGCCTCACAATTAAAATACTTCACAAATACAAAGTTCCTTTTTTCCAAAGTACCAGACTAATTGTTTGTCACTTAAATTACACCTTTAACAAACAGAACTCTTGGCTCAGCATTGGCTTATTGGCCTCTGACATTTCAATTGCCAACTTTAAAGTCTGTTCTCCGTGAAGACTAAATGGATTCTGGCTCAAACGGTCCACATGAGAAGCAAGTAACATAATAAATGCTGCACATTAAGAAGTGGACTCTAATGTCTCCTTTGCCTGAGTATAATGTATTAAGTCTCCAAATACTGAATTGATATTCTACTTCATGACCATAACCAATACTACCATTACATGTTTCCTAGGTCTTTTACTGTTAGACTTTTTAGGTCTTTTACAGTTAGACTTTTTCAAAATGGCTGGGGGCATTTAATTACTGCATATGGACTTTTCCAATTTTCTTAAAATTGTTCTTAAAATAAATGCATTTCAGATATGGCTTAAAGAGGCTCTCCATCTGCCTATCTTCATAACAACCAGATTAATATGGCAGTAAAATATGGATAAAATCATGGTTCTTACCATTCTCTTCCCTCAGTTCAGTGCATATTTAAGCTTAAATGGATGATTTGAGTAATATGAGACAGTTTGGTTGCTAGGAATTGGCTGCCAGACCCCATTCAAACCGTTACCAAATTCCCAATGACTCAATAGCCAGCCACCCAGTGGCCGTGACAGAAAGACACATAGTAGTGAAAACGAATGTTGTTTTTGACCACTTCTGCTTTTTTCATCATTATATACACAGATCTTGGGGATCAGCATGTTGGCAGATTTGCTTTTTGTCCCTGAACTTAAAGCATACCTAAACTTTTAGGTGAATTCCAGAGTATGCTGTCATGTGTGTACATCAGGAATAACACTATTTATGGGCATTATATGACTTGTATCCTGCATTTTTATTTTGTAGTTTTCCCCCCTGCAGGATCTGACTCTAATTTTTCGTTTTCCCTAATCTAGTGGGTGAAACCTAACTGCTATAATGTCTTCTGTATACTGCACACATAGAAGAGGAGAATCCTGCTCTCCTATCTCTCAGCAGAACACCCTCAAACACTAGCAACATGGTGGAGATTATAGCATTAAGGAGCAGTGTAACTATGAATCCAGCATTGGGGTGAGACATAGCACTTACTAGAAGCTGCAGCAGCATCCCTGTGTGTCTGACTCTCACTCCCGTTCCTTCCCTCTCCATAGACTCTATGGGCAGCTGTAACCTGATCCTATAATAAAGCTGATAGTCTGTCTCATCTTAAAGAGTTGGATTTATCAGTAAATTCAGAGTGAGTGGACAGTTAGGATGGAGGGTGAAGGAAAGGAGACTCATAAGTGGTAAAAGGGGAATTTTTCATTAATAAGATACATTACAAAGTTTTTTTTATATTCGCTTGTACTGTTTATTTATGCAAAGTTTGTTGAAAAGTTAGTGACCATTTAAGGAGGCCATAGACATTAACGATTTTGGCGTGATCGGTTGGCCATCTAATGTGTATGGGGGTCTCCAGACTTTCCCCCAAAAGAAGATGTAGGACGAGAATAAGATAAGGCAGTTGGATTTCAACATGCCTGATCCATTTGTTCTCAGAAGAGATAAGCACAGGTGTCTGGCAGTGACTTATTTACCTCGTCGCATTGAGAACACATGTATGCAGGCCTGGCAGGGGGAACGGGATAGTTGTCAGCTGACAGATATCTAATGTGTATGGCCAGCCTTAGGCTTTCCGAACAGTACAGTAGAATGCTTATAGAATATTTTATAGAATCAACAGACAGCCAGACACCCAGTAGAACTGTCCCACTAGGTTATCCTAGGCTGTTTATAGTGGAGCATGGAAGAATGGAGAAGGTAAATGTGTTGTATAATATAGATGAAAGAAATGAAAATGCGGCACTCACCCGTTTGCAAATCTTCTTAACTTTATTGTGTCACCTTGGCGAGGGTAAAAGCATTACAGGGAGGACAGCTAGTTGTAGGTTACAGCCTGTTTCGCGCTGGAGATCTCTCTTCTTCTGAGAAGCGCGATCTCCAGCGCGAAACAGGCTGTAACCTACAACTAGCTGTCCTCCCTGTAATGCTTTTACCCTCGCCAAGGTGACACAATAAAGTTAAGAAGATTTGCAAACGGGTGAGTGCCACATTTTCATTTCTTTCATCTATATTATACTACAAGACCGTCTGTTTTTATGCTGAGCACCGCCCGAAGTTTGCTTAAATGAGAAAAACCCTGTTTCCACTTGCATCTATCTGCCTGTTCCATGCTGTGAGGATTGAGAGTGGTGCCGACTTCCTTCTACTGTGCTTAAATGTGTTGTATGTTGATGTGAGACTGGGACGATATACTGCACTGAGTCTTGCACAACAAGAATTGCTGTTGGTTTAGCACTAGACAAACTAGCAGTACTATGAGACTGTCACATTGGGAACTACTGCGAGTATTTCAGTATTTTCTTTAGGGTCTGAATAGGAGTGGTTCAGATAGTGTGACCATAATATTTTTTGGTAGGATTTATCATAGTCCACCATGAATTCCATCCTATTGCTCTTTCCCATCTCTAATTCGGAGAGGCATTGGAACCATTACATAATTCACCTCAGGCAGCAGAAAGGGTATAATCCCCCTTGTGTAGGTTGTAATCTAGAAGATGTCAGCACTCAGTGTAAGCACTCAGTATGTCTTGTGACTGTTCTACAAATGTACAAACATTTAAACCCTGGTGCTACAAAAAGTTATACAACAATAATACAATATCAGTACATGTCAAGTGTAAAAGATGGAAATCAGCCTTGATGTTCATTACAAGCTCTTGCTACTGTAGCTTTAATCTTTTTATCAAAAGTAATACTTTTAGAAGTTTTCAATTCATTGCACATATGCACTGTGTGAGAGATATAACTAACACAATGTTATTTAAAGGCATGGTGTCGCCCCAAAAACATGTTTTTTTTTTAAAATTTAAACATTTAGTGTGTGGGTGATTAAACATTGTTCAAATTTTTTTTATTTTTTTCGCGAGTCAGGAAATATTATAAATTTTTTCAAATTTTTCAAAATTTATAATACTACCCATTTTTGGTCACTAGATGGAGCTGTTTGGAGCTAGTTCCCAAAATTGCAGCATTGCAACATTGGGTTAAAAGCTATCGCTCTAGTGAGCGCTCAGCATCCCCCCCTCCTTTATCCTGGCTAGTGCCGGGATAAACGAGGGGTTTGAAAGGTTTAACCTGCTACACTGTGTGTCGCCATTTTTTGAGGTAACTCACAGTGTAGTAGGTTTACATGCAGTAGTAAACACACACAAACACTAACATACATTGAAATCGCTTACCTGCTCCTGCCGCCGCGGCCCGTCCGCTCCCTTTGCTGCCGCTGTCCCATGTGCACTTGTCCGGAAGCCGCGACCGGAAGTAGTAATATCACTGTCCGGCCGCGACTTCCGGTCCACAGGAAAATGGCGCCGGACGGCGCCAATTTCGAATAGGACTGTGTGGGAGCGGCGCATGCGCAGTTCCCACACAGACGCCGTACACGGCAGTCAATGGGACGGGAGCCGTTCGCAGTCCCTATGGGACTGTGGCTGCCGTATTCCATGTCTGTGTGTGTCGTTAATCGACACACACAGAAATGGAACAAAAAATGGCAGCCCCCATAGGGAAAAAAAAGTGTGAAAAAAAGAAACAGTAAAACACAAACACACAAATGAAAATAAACGTTTATATTAAGGCACTAACATCTTTAACATATAAATAAAACATTTGTGATGACACTGTTCCTTTAACAATCAAAAGGAAGGAACAAAGAGTGCAGCCATCCTTGAATATTACAAAACTAATTATACCTTAACAGAACATCTGTGATTCTTTATAAATCAGCTCTGCATTTTGACTACAGTCACTCACTTATTTGCAATGTACATTTTAAGATAGAAAGGAATAGCAGGGGGCCCAAATAAACCATTCTAATTAAAATGTGTCAGAGCTATCTAGCGATTTAGGAACTGTACATCTTAGATACAAAGCATTAGCCAGCCCTGAATATTAGACATAAGAGACACTTCACTTCCTAATGCAAAAATATTTTAGCAGAAAGTCTTTTGTTTTTGAGGCTAAGTGAATTATTACCATTCATTTCATGCAACTGTATTTAGTGCAATATTCGTGCCTACAAATCAGTTCACATTTTGTCATGGATATTCTTTTAACTTCCATTTTTTTTTTTACCTTGACTGCTGGTACAGGTTTCTTTGGTAGGAAGTGTTTCTTTACATTTGCATGAGCATTTGCATTTTCGGAAAGTGACTTGATCTTGTTCTCAGCAATGATCTTTTTTCTTTGCTCTAAAAATGGTCCAAAACTTGGCATTTTCTAAAAAAAAGAAGAAAATATCGATAAACTGATATATTTTATGTCTGATGTATTTTATGGCTTTCCTATGGAATTAGATATAACATACTGTATGCCGCTGTATCTTTATTGATCACTTGTCTCCAATCTGTGGCTCTCTGGCTGTTGGGAGACTACATATCCCATATTTCCCTGACAGCCACAAGCCACGCCATGTCTGGTGTGAACCAAGAGCAGCGCATCACCACAAACACCTAAAATAAACGGTCAACCATGGTGGTTGATTTGTCTTTTTATGCAGCCACAGAAACTGAGAAACTTGGAGTCCGTGAGACAATGATGAACTCCAGTTTACACCAGAATATTCTTAAAACAAATGAGATGGCACCTGTCCAGCAACTTAAGCTGGGTCAAAATTGGGTCATGCAACCAGTTAGTCAGCAAAAGGATGGCAGCAAATGACATGAATAGCTTGCTTTTGTGTTTTGTTTTTATTTATTATTATTATTATTATCATTATAACGAAAACAGTGTATTAGAGGGTTTAGTGCAACTTTGTAATATGTTTTTATTAAAAATTCATTTTAGTTTTTTAGATACAGCTTCTGTATATCCTGGATGCTGTGCAGCTGTATTGTGCGCTAAAACCAGAATCTGTCACGTCAGCGGGACTGACGGGTTCAGTGTCAGCGGGTCCAGTGTGTCTCTGACACACAGTATCCACCTGTAATTGGTCACATCTAGGTTATGAACTTAGATGTGATCGATAACAGCTCGATCCTGCGTGTCAGAGACATGCAGGACTCGCTCACACTAAACCCGTCAGTCCCGTTGACCTGACGGATTCAGGTTTGAGTGCACGATACAGCTGCGGTGTATCCGTGATATACAGAAGCTGTACCTGAAAAAGTAAAAATATTTTTTTATAAAAACTAATTACAAACTTTAATAAAACCTTCTAATACACTATTTTAGTAGCAGTAGCAATAATAATAATAATAATAATAATAATAATAAATAAGTAAAAACACAAAAGCAATAACTCCTATTGTGGTATAAACAGGTTGTCTTGTTAAAAAATTGTTTTATTATGATTTAATGTGTATATGAACCATAATAAAGATCAAATCCTAATAATAGTATAAAATTTACTAATCATTACAATACTGTTTTTGAGAACATTGCCTCCAGGCGGTTAGCTGAGCATGTATATACATAATCTTTGACTGTCACACATTTTGTGGTTTATATAAAATTCATGTACTGTATTAGACATTATGTAGAAAGCTAGAATGCCCCAATTCAGTGTCAAGATCTGCATCTGGTGGCTAATTGAGAATGGGCACCATCTGATTAGTGGTCATTAAAAAGTCATTTAGAACGTATCGTTCTCTGAAAATAAGTTAATTGATTTCCCATTTTGTGACTGAAGCATTGTGATGTAGGCTGGTTTATTGGTTTTTACTTGAGGGGAAGTAGTTCAAGTATCATATTCACTAAATACCACAGATGCAAAAATCAAATACCAGTTTCTTTAAAACCTATAGGGGAAATATCTTGTTAAAGATGATTAAAACATGCCTGAGGTCTAAAACTCAGCAACCACTACAATTTCTATTCAAACATTTCCTCTGGGGAGCTCACAGTGTTGACCTCCTTTTATCACAGAATCCAACTCCTTGCAGATTCGCAGGTAACCTTATCTCACACTTAATGTACAGTGTTCAAGCTATACTTGTATTAGCTGATCTATATAGATGTGTCCACCTTCACCTTTGCTTGAATTTGGTTAAGGATTCAAATTTCTCATGAAACAAATTCAATAAAATATTGTGACATGCTAGGAAAACCATTGACAGGCTGCAGTTCACATAACAACCACTGGTGGCCACACATAGACACATGTAGCATAGACATCTCGTGACAGAGTTTCACAAAATCTGGGTGTTTTTTTTTCAAGGCTGGCCACACCTAAGGACATATCTATCTATCTATACAGTAAACATATCTAAGAACATCTGGATCCCTATAGAACACCTTACCAAATGCTAAAAAAAATATATCTTTGATTATACTTTTTTTTTTAAATAGTGAGGAAAAGTAAATATTTACAGATTATAAGTGGGTAATAACTTTAGATCTACTAGATAGTAGGAACCATAGATGAGGGAATCTTCTAAAATCTGCCTTGCAGGTGTTTCGTTGATTTATGAGATTCCTATTACAGTCATATTTCAATCATATAAGACAATAAGAAAGGCTGAAATAGTGAAATACAGATTCATATTATATGGCGGTACTATAGCTCCATAATTAGAAATTTGAAGACAGGTGAAGTAAAATTTCATTGACTCGCTCATTTTGGGTCATGGGTTCAAATCCAACCAAGAAAACATCTGGCTGGAGGATCTTAGTTCTTCCTGTAATTTCCTCGGTTACTCTAGTATCCTACAAAAAGTGCAAAACAGTGTTGATCTCCTATCAAGAAGGCATCCACTAAATCTAGAGGAAAGAAGTTTTCACCATCAGTAAAGACGGAGATTCTTTATTGTAAGAGCAGTGAGACTACGGAACGCTCTGACAGAGGAAGTTGTCATGGCAAGTTCAGTGAAAGATTTTAAAAGGAGTCTGGATGCCATTCCTGAAAGTAAGAATATTACAAATTATGGTTACTAGATCACTGAGTTATTGATCAAGCGATTTATTTTGATTGACATTGATTTGGAATCGGGAAGAATATTTTTTCCTAAAAAAGAAAATTGTCTTCTGCCTCATGGAGGTTGTATTTCTTTCCTTTGGATCAACACTGTAAGACAGTAATTTCCCACTTTGTTACCGTAGGGGAAACCAAGCTTTCATTTCTACCTCAAATAAACTCGGTGTGTACGTCGGTAAAACATTCTATAATACTTATCCAGCACTATATTCTGGCCAACATAGTCCATCCTTGCTGTAAATGTAAATAGGTCTTCGTTGATGGTTTTTGGGGAACTCTTCAGCAGGCTTTAAGGTTCCAGGGAACCATAATTGAGAAATGCTGGAGTAGCATAACAGGTTGAAATAGTGAAAAACACTGAAAAGTAACTATTGAAATTTTCTTTTAAACTCATTATAACCTAACAAAAAAAGTAAAAAGGCCTTTAATAAAAAAATATTGCAGTCTAATATTTTAGCAAGGAAATATTAATAAAACTTTGTCAACTGCACAGGCACAAGAGCTGTAATGAAATTCTATATAACATGTAGTTTTAAGATTACAATCATATCTCTTTCTTCCAGTTTAAACAGTAACTTTAATGCCATATCACGCACAATTAATTTTAAGACCAATATTTTAAAGTGTGCAGCATATTTGGCTTAATCGTCATGGGTTATTAGTTTATTCTATGGGGTAATGATGGCTCTTGC
Organism: Rhinoderma darwinii; assembly: GCF_050947455.1. Classification (NCBI taxonomy): domain Eukaryota; kingdom Metazoa; phylum Chordata; class Amphibia; order Anura; family Rhinodermatidae; genus Rhinoderma; species Rhinoderma darwinii. The sequence goes on from NC_134693.1 coordinate 35,895,425, forward strand.
ATATTTACCCAAATGTGTCATTTTATGTCCATTTTATTTCCATTAAAATTCACTAATTCTTTTTAAAAGCACTATTATCTTCAAAGTCCCTATGATATCCCCTTAGGTCGAGATATAATGCAGCATTTAAAGTTTAGCTGTGTTTGGTTACCAATTTGAGAGTCCTTTGTTCTGCTAGGTTTGCTACGCAGGGAATTACTTACAGATCACTGACCCATTATTTGTAAAATGAAGAACTAAGTGACTTACAACAAGGTTTCTATAATTATTTTTATTATATTCTATGCGCTTTAAAATTGAACTAAATGTATGCATTTTAGTTTGTGTATATCCTAAATGATATTCATCTTGTCTTTTTTCCCCAGAAAATACATTTAAATTAAATCTTAGACCATATTAATAAATGATAAATGAATTCTAACTAAAACAGTTAAAAAAAGTTAAGTGAGGAAAAAAAGTACAAATGTAGTGCATGCCCTCCATTTATCAAAGCTCTGAAGGTGTTTTTCTTCAAAAAAGCAGGTGTATAATTTCCCAAACTCATTATGCCAGTTAATTAGACTAGAAATCTGTCTAGTGTAAAACTGTAAATTCTATACTGGGAGGAGGGGGATGCAGCTGCAGTATCTCATCAGAGTTTTAATAAAACATCATCAGGGGAAGAAGAAACAAACATTTTATGAAAAAGAAATATGAATAAACTGCACATCTCTGACATCACACTATGATGAGCCTTTAGATAGGGTTCTACCTTATATAAGCCAAAGTTTTGACAACAATGTGTCCATTAACTACAGGTCCTTTATATGCTCCTCTGGACAAATTTATCTGGACATATTTCGAACCATAAACATATCATGTACTATTTTAATTAGCCAATTAACCTTCTTTATAGAAAACAGATAAAGGGTGTAACTTTCATACACTCTATTTGGGAATTCTGAGTTAATAGAGGGGGTCCTCGGTTCAGGATCCTCATCTCTTGGCCAGAGTGGAGAGTGTTTACAAAGAGCATCTCTCGCTCTGTAGGACCTGTCCTTGAAACCAACCCATTGATATGAATGAGCACTGTGCAATACTTATTTTCCCCTTAAGACCTTGTTAACATGTAGGAATTTTCCAAAGCGGACAACCCTTTTAAGTTTTTATTACAAAGCATCAGCTTGTAAAGAACCGTTTATATTTGTAACCCCTTCCCGTCGTAAACAACTTTCAGATTTTAATTTTCATTTTTTCCTCCCCACATTCCAAAAGCCATAACGTCTTGTTTTTTTCCGTTGATATAGTACTATGAGGGCTTGATTTTTGCGGGACGAGTTGTAGTTTTTCGTAGCACTATTTATTTTGCCATATAATGTACTAGGAAACGGGGAAAAAAAAATATTTGTGGGGTAGAAAATGAAAAAAACAGCGATTCCTCCATGTTTTTTTGCACGCCATTTTTACGGAATTCACTATGCAATTAAAACAACATGTTAACTTTATTCTGTCGGTCAATACGATTACGGCAATACCAAATATATATAGTTTTTTCTATATTTTACTACTTTTACAAGTAAAAACCTAAGTGTAAAAAAGAAAATTTATTTTGTGTCGCCAAATTCCGAGAGCCATAACTTTTTTATTTTTCTGTCGATTAAGTGGTATGAGGGCTTATTTTTTGCAGGATAAGCTGCAGATTTTAATAACAAAATTTTGGTGTACATGCGACGGTTTGCTCACTTTTTATTTCATTTTTTTGCGGGAGATTAGGTGACCAAAATATAGAGATTCTGGCGTTTACAATTTTTTTTTACAGCGTTCACCGTGCGAGTTAAATAATGATATAATGTAATTGTTCAGACTTTTACGGATGCGACGATACCAATTATGTTTATTTAAAAGGGGGGTTGTCTGAACTCTTAATATTTTAAAAAAAATTGTACACAAAAAAAACGTTATTTAACTAATTTTTACTTTATTTTATTAGTCCCCCTAGGGGACTTCAACCGGCGATCATTAGATCGCTTGCACGATAAACTGCAATACTAATGTATTGCAGTATATCGTGATTCTGACAGGCATCTATTAAGTACTGCCGGACCTGGGGGCCTTCATTAGGCCCCCAGACAGCCATAGCAATCATTGCGCGATGAGCTGTTAGAGGGGGTCGCCCCCCTCTTACTAACGATTTAAATGCTGCGGTCGCGCTCGAGCTCGATGCCGCTCGTTACTCTGAAGTGTCGGCTGTAACAAGCAGCTGACACCCGCATCGTATGGAGCGGGTTCACTCCGTGAGCACGCTCCATACTTCCCCTACCCGGCTATGACGTAACTGTATGTCATATGTTGGGAAGGGGTTAAAAGGCAGAGTTTGCTTGGACTTAGGTTATGTTCACACGCAGTGTTTTCAGACGTAATTCGGGTGTTTTACGCCTCGAATTACGCCTGAAAAAACCCCCCTAATACGCCTACAAACATCTGCCCATTGCTTGCAATGGGTTTTGCGGTGCTCTGTTCCCACGAGGTGTAATTTTACGCGTCACTGTCAAAATACGGAGCGTAAAAAAACGCCCGCGAAAAAGAAGTGCATGCTGTTTTTGGAGCCATTTTTCATTGACTCCATTGAAAAACAGCTCCAATAACGGCCTTAAAATATGCCGTGAAAAACGCGAGTTGCTACAAAAACATCTGAAAATCAGGGGCTGTTTTCGCCTGAAAACAGCTCCGTATTTTCTGATGTTTTTAGTCACTGTGTGTGAACATACCCTTACTATTGAAAACCATTCTCTGCTTAAAGAATCAGTCCAGGAAAAAATTATACACTATGTTATGCATAGTGCAGGGCCTGAAGGGGCGGTGCATGGCTTCTATCTTCCGCGTACTTTGAATCTCTGATTTATGCTCCGCCCCCTCTCCCCAGGCTTAGCAGAAGGTGGAGTGTTGCTTTAAATTAATATAACTTTTCTACCTATATTCACTATTTAACGAACTATAGGTTCCATTCACATATAACTGATCTTTTTTTCTGTTTGTATTCAACTAACGACATGGGACGACTTTTAACACTTCGTTTACAGGGAAAAAGGTAATCTGCAGTAGGTAGGAATAGCTGATCATTGCCTTGTTTAACAGGTTTATACTAGTTCACGAACATCTGGCAGCCTGTCACCTATTAGACAACAACACATTCTCTAAACAGAAAAGATTTCAATTCATCAGGGATTAATGTAGAATGTGCTTAACTTAAGTACCTTCTATAGTGATTTCCATAGATTATCATATTCATGATACTGTGGAGAGAAAGCTTTCTGCTCGATCTAACTAGAACATGAAAAAATTAAAACATTGACAGGCACTTTATCTACATTTTGTTGAGCATGTAAGAGAAAAATGTGCACATATTTATGTTAATTGAATTCTGTCATACTTTAACACCGTAATTGGCCATTTACTGCTAGAAATATGGTGCATATGCTTATTGTGGAGTGTGCAGTGCTTTTTCCCTGGAGACCTGGATAATAGAAATCCATGCGGGAGACAGAATGGACTACACAAATACACTGATAATGCCAATATATAGGTCGTAACAGATGCCAAATTGGAAATTAGCATATTAAGCTGTTTGTACAAGGCACAGTGCTACCCGCCTTCCAATAACTGACGGAATTGGAAATAGGGGTTCACTTTCAGCACATTTAAGCTCACAGAAACTAATGCATTTTTTTTATAGTGCAATCTGTTTCTCAAATCCAGCACTGAAATGGTAATCCTATTCTTCAGATAGAGAGTTCTCTTAATAATATTATATCTGCCTTTATTGTTAGGGCTTCTCCTAGTTACTTAGAGGAAAATCTACCTCTCGTGCAAATATAGGAGCCACCTGTAAAATATATGTCCACAGTATTGTACAAAAAAAAACAACAATACATATATACACATACACACACTATATGGACAAAAGTATTGGGACGCCTACACATTACACCTACAAGAGCTTTTATGAGATCCCAGTCTAAAGGCATAGACATTAATATGGAGTTGGTCCCCCCTTTGCAGCTAAAACAGCTTCCACTCTTGCGGGAAGACTTTCTACAAGATTTTGGAGTTTGTCTGTGGGAATTTTTGCCTATTCACCTAGAAGAGCATTTGTGAGGTCAGAGACTGATGTTGGAGAGGGGCACTTTAGAACGACCCATTCTTTCACAAATGTTTGTAAAGGCAGACTGCATGGCTATCTTTTATCTTTATCTCTACATATATAAATGTATTTCTGTTGTCTGATGTCTGTTGTCTGTTGCATGTTCTTTATACATGGCAAAATGACTGGACCAATCTGCACCAAATTTGGCACATAAGTAAATCACACGCTTCCGAAGGTTTTAGAACGTGTTTCAGCTCTCTAGGAACTAATGTTCTCTACATATTGACAAAAGCAAATGGGACACCACTGGCTTCCACATCACGGACCTTCCTCCATATCACATTACCCATGTTAGCCGATCGACGCTCGCCTTCATTCTTAGCCTCACTGACATACACACAGTTTTACACCAGGTTCCCATAACAACGCAGTAATTTTTGTTTTATACCGGTTTTCCATAACAATCCAGCCATCTCTCTTTACTCGCCATGAATGGACTGTACCTATATTACACTGTACCTATACTGGTTTTCAGCATTCTCATAAATTGAACCCCTTTCAGACCAGTCAGGCCTCCAAAAAGGAACACCTCATCTGCTGCCCGAGCTGCTGAATCCTCTCAACAGACCCAAGCCCGTCTCCAGGCTGGCAAGATAGGCAGAAACCTTTACATACTCGCACTGGACAACAAGACAGCAAATGTAGTGTAAACAGGAGTGCTGCCTTCGATGTTAAAGAAATTATAATTTTTTGTTCCTTTTCATTACTAATGTTACACAATTATTTAAATTGTTGAACTGTTCAATAATTTAATGTTTTCTGTATACTTAAACAAATAAGATAAATAATAAATACATTTCCTTTTAGAATAATAATGTATGTATTTTGTAGTAAAAGGTTTACTTTATTGCATATGTTGGCATCATATCAGTAGGAAACAAAGTTTTTAACCACACACGCAAACAACAAACAAATAGACCCGTGCAAAGCCGGGTAACGTATAATATATATATATATTTATATATATGTATATATATATATATATATATATATATATATATATATATATATATATATATATATATATAAACCATAGAACAAAGTAAGGGCACCAGGACTTCAGAGTAGCTGAAACAGGGTGGATTTATTCCTATATTTATTATATATATAGTGAGCGACGTTTCGGTTCGTCACAGAACCTTTCTCAAGCTACTAAAAACTGTACACAGTGTCAAGTATAAATAGGCAATATACACAATAATTATTCAAAGCCTAATTAATATACATTATGTAAAAAACAGTGGTATAAACATAAATTCCATTACATATCAAATGGCCAGTATTTAGAACGTACTGTTTACATAGTGAGTACATATATCCCTCACGTAATAAACATGAACATATCTTTTAAAAGTCATACAGAGTGAGTCAATGGTGATTTATGTGCCAGCTCTTGTATTCCATGTCCCAACTATGGCATCTATTTGATACATTAGTGGACATGGTCTATTTGAGTTCCATTTCTTTGTTTTTCCTCACCTTTGCAAAAAAATAAATCTATTTGTTTATTCAAAATTCTATATCTGCATCAGTTCCGTAGTCCGCACATGCGCACAGCGGCTGGAATATACGCATTATAAATATGAATAAATTCAAGTATGATCCAAAGGAGCTGCCAATGTACTATTAATAGAAGAGTTACATAACTATCAACACAAACACATAGTAAAATCAATCACATTAGTGGCCAGTGCTCAAAGACATGATATATCTACTGCACACTGGGTACTAATGTGATTTATACAATGCAGTAGAGTTTTGACAGTAAATCATGTGTCCTATGTAGAGTTTATATAAAGTAGTAGACAATTTTCATCTTAATATACTGATGTACCTTACACAGAAAACCCAAAGGTCATTATGACCTTGACTGCAGTAGGTCCAGCCAGTCTAGTACTGAAATCAATGTCCCTTTAAACTGAATTAAAAAAAAAAATCAAACAAATGTATTCAACATCTCGGGAATGGTAATTAAAATAGAAGGATTTGGATGCATTGCTTACATGCATCATTCACTTTAAAAATAAAAAGAGGAGCTAATCAAAATTCTGTTCAATTCACACTTCTGGCAGGCAAAAATGAAGCTTAGTTTACATTTCAAACAAGCAGATATTAGATAGTTTAATGTTTGAACAATAATCACAGCTGATTTCATGGCTGCAGATAAATTCCAGACTGTAGAGAACATGAATGTAAGATTACAGATGTTATGCCACAACGGCAAAACCGGATGTAGCAAGGATTCCAATACCTTTAGATATTTGCAATTACAGCACAGACCCTTATCAGTTAATGGCACAGAGACAGAAAATGTATTTAAAATGCAATTACCACAGTTCCCATATTATATTTCTGTCATTTATTTCTAAATCTATAACACTAAAATTGATTTGCTTCATAATTTACTAAACTATAATGTGAAAGAAAAGACTTCGGGTACTAAATCTGTCCATGCCGGGGCTTACTCTTGGCATGTTTTTAGACTGAAATATACAGCATGTATATCAATGTTACAACATTAGCATTATATATATCAAACTCAAGATCCAGATGGACCTCTGTAGATGGTGTCATGAGAAGTCCAGTACTGGTGAGGAGGAGTAACAAAAGCTAGCTTCTATACATCCTACTCTGTGCAAAATCCAATGCTACAGTTTTACAGTGCCTGTCCAAGTTTTTTTTTTATTATGCATGGACAGGGGCAAACACAGAAATTATAACCCCTCTAGTATAAAAGGGAAAAAAGATGAAGAAAAACCACACTATAAACCTCGCTATAAGCCACGCTATAAAACTGGATAAATATAAGACTATATACTGGATGTCTAAAATAAATAAAAACAACAGCACTCTGGTAATTCAGTAAAAAAGAAAATGGACTCTAACATCGAGGGGTGTCGCTTCGTCTCTGTACTGTCTATTTTCCTGCTCGTGGCCACGTATGCGCATTTCAAAAACATCCATATCCAATCTCTATTACTCTAGGACTATTATTATCTTAGTGGTATCCTAAGGAACTCTCAACAATGAGAATTTGCCCTAATTAATCCAGATTGTCCTATGTAATGTTTGTGGCGGTTGGGCCAATAAAGAAAACATTTTTTTGTCAGATCCCCGTTTTCCTTAAAGGGGTTATCCAGCTTCTGACAACTCCACCGGATAGGTCATCAGTACATCATCTGTGGGGGTCCCCTCATAGATCAGATGGTCCGGTGCCTCTGTGCACCGGATGTACAAGCCGGAAGCAGTTAGCTCCGGCCACGGAATAGCGGCCGAGCAGCAGTACTGCAGCTCTGCTCCTATTCAAGTAAATAGGAGCAGACCTGCAGTTCTGCAGCACGTCCGCTATGCTATGTATCCGGTGGATAGGTCATCAGTTGTCAGAAGGTGGACAACCCCTTTAAGCTTTTAAAGTCTGCTGGTCTTGTGGCCCTTGACTAAGTTTATGCTCTTAAAAAATTCTAATTGAGTACCAGTGACACAGAGGGTCCTAAACTAGCCTCAACAGTCCAAACAATAGATATCTACAGTATTTTAATCTGTATTCTGTACATAGAAATGTTACTAAAGTCTATATATAAGTAAGGTTTGAACATTTTACTAGCTTTGTCACTTACACAATATTCCAACTAAGACATTTCAGTGCAGAGGTAACTGACAGATAAGAACTACTGTAGGGCTGTCCTCCTGATTCTCCTGTCTTATAAACATTCCCGTGATGTTTTAAGATTGAAGTAAGAGTCACGTCATCTAACAGTCAGTAGTACTGTACTTGACTTCACTCATAAAGTGCACAATTTGATGCTGCTTCTTGGATCTCTGTTAGGGATCCTGGGGAAACATTTGAGGGTTTCGCTGCTTTTATGATCCCTACTATGGTGGAAGGCATCAGATGTAGTTTGTGATGGAAATGGATTGATAGTACAAAGCATTTTTGACTGATGCGACTTCCAACTGTGCTACCATTATCCAAAGCACTTATACGTCTGTCTTATATCAGCACTTACTGTATATATACATGGCAACATTGTGTTACAGTGTAAGGATTCCTTTATTTCTGTCAATGTCGAGTTATTGACATCTAGGATTTTTATACAAAAGTAAAAAACAGTACAACTATTATATATTTCTTAAAAAAGTATTTTCATCTGGTTTTTAGTTATATGTTTTTAAGGACTCATGTACAAGGCTATATTAAGGATATGTGTTCTATGGATCCGTAATATGGCGGCCTGAGACTGCTACGGGCCTATACTATACCACTGGGTGCCTCAAATTTTTTTAAAGAGACAACAGGTTTCTTCTCATAGATTCATATAAAATCCATAAGAAAAACAAAATCCATTGCATGCTGAATTATGGAGGTATCTTCACAGAGGCACCATACAATTATACAAGGAGTGCCTACAGCTAATATGGACCCATAAGAACACATTGTGGTGCTGTACAGGTTACATTTCATGATGCTTTGCTGCATGCATTTGATTCTAAGGAAGAATTGTCTAGCATTAGAGCTTTCAAATTGGCTTTACCAGACACTTAAGTAAAATGTGCTTGGTTTTGCAGTAAGACAATGGCAGGAGAAGTACATTTGGGGTCAGCATTTGGCGTATACACCAAATTCTCCAGATGTATATATTTGTGTCCTTTGGCAAGACATATGCGAAAAGAGGTTATTTTTGGCATACATTTTGGTTACTAAACTTTTTCCTATATTGTATTGAAAACCGCATAGTCTTCAATAACAATGTATACCGCCCATTTTTTTTTAAATTTCTACAATGAAATAGGGATACAGTTGAATACAGTTGTTGCATACGTTCAGCGGACCATTTTAAAAGGTCCAGCCAAACAATGTCCGAACACGGTTTGAACTTAGTCTTTCAAATGGCTGAGTAGATTACAAACAGCTTGACATGACTCAAATCAAGTACATATTTCAGATATAGAACATACTGAAAATTAACTTACCGACCTGTAAACACATAGGGACATTACTAGAGATCAGTGAATTTAAGTAGTTGTAAGTAATCAAATTCAGTCCGAATTTCCTAAAAGTTTCGGATTCTGCAAAATCCGAAAATGTTGGGTGTTCGTAGTACACAAATTGGCCATCATTTTACAGATTAGGAAAAGGAGAAGGAGAGAAGATGACAAAAAATACTCCACTCCCCTGGTCTCCCGTAGCAATGCGTTTCTGTCCCATGGAACAAAACATAATCTCAAAAGACTGGCAGGGATGCGACACTACGGAAGACCAGGAGAGGTAAGCATGGTATTTTTTTATTTTAGGGAGTCACAAGTGACCTGATTGACCTGAGAACGTGTGCCTGACTCTTTGGTGTCTTCTAGGACTGTATCCAACTTGCATACAGTCCTAGAAGACATCAGAGAGTCAGATTAGGGCACCTGCGATTCGAGGCAAATTTATTCTGATCTGAAACGAATTTCGGGAAATTCACAAATTTCTAGACATTACTAATTGTAAAATTTATAGTGGGCCATTTTCCAATCAATATTTATTTACAAGTCACAATACAGCTTCTTGAGCTCAGATGCTCAATTTGCGACTAATAATTTTGCAAGAGAATGTTACATATTGCTAGTATATGCAGCTGGTCATTTCAGGTCTTTAGTACCGAGGCTTCTAAAAAAATATTATCATACTAATGAAGGTGATTTTGTGACTTGAGATAAATGTCATGATTTTAATTAACCAGCTCCAACATTTAATGCAGAAATGTCACTTGAGGTCACCAAATAAAAGTAGAGTTTGTCAAAGTGCATCAAATCATTGGCACAAGGAAGTTCTATCATAAATAAGTTTTAAGTGAATAAAAATGGCAATTACAATCTTGACAATTACAGATTCCGAGTCTTGCTGTGATGGTTTTATAATATTACAAAGATTAAAACAAGGGAAATTGTCTTAAAATAATTATACAAAATAGAGTAGTTAGAAATCTTACCTACAGTATTCACATTGGTCTTGGAGGAAGGAATGAGAATAAAAACAATATATAAAAGGAAAGTTTCAAAAGAGCGTAGTACCAAGAATTTACTATATAGTGGAGCTATCCAGAGGAAAGCTGATTTGCTTCAGTGTTCAAAGCCATAATAGTTTGTGACTATTCTCTAGTATCAAATATTGCAGTTGTAGCCAGTTGAGGACTGTCACGATCTGTGGGTATGTGGACCCACTGGGCCGTACTGCCGTAGCGGGATAGCAGCTGGCCAAACAGTGTACCAAGTAAAGTCTATAGTCCGAGCAAGGGTACCTGTGGTAGTACAGACAGTAGCGGTGGCTGGGCTCAGATGGGACCTTGGCAGCAGACACCAGGCATGGTGTAACGCAACACGACTCCAGCTCTTAGGTAGCAGGAACGGGAACACTGGGAACATGAAAACACTAAGGGACCATTTGCTAGAATGACACGGGAAAACACAACAACGCTCAGGCAATGAGTTAAGGGGCAGGGCCCTTCTTATAGTCCAGGGTGATTAGACAATTCTAAACATGTGTGCGCGCTGACCCTTTAAGGCCGGGACTGAGCTCGTGCGAGCACCCTAGTCGTCACTGCAGGCCAGGACGGCCGCATGTGCTGGCATCTCTGGGAAGGAAGGCGTAGGGCAGGATGAGAGGTGTCTGCGGTCTGCGGCCTTGGACGGTACAAGGACATTAAATATTATAGAATCAGAGGCGGCTTATAAGTAGGGCAAAAGGACATATGTCCAGGGGCCTCTATCACCTAATTCTCCGCAGTCCTTCCCAAGCATCCCCAGAAGAAAGACATAGGAGATTTAAAGCATAGCTCCCGCAATATAAACTTTTTAATATGTGGCAGAAGAGATAATTATGCAGCTTTTATTACTAAGGGTCAGAAATCTGTTTTCCTTGCTTAGGGCTCTGCGGTTTGCTTGCATTGCTAAGTAAAATAAATCTGTTGCTCAAGCATGCCTTTTTATTGCCATAAGGAGAGGGTGATAAGCAGCAGTCAGAAACCTATGTCTCTGTTTATCTTTCAATTAAACAAAAGATCAGGCATGTTTAACCCTTTCAGGACCAGACTAATTTTCATTTTTATGCTTTTGTTTTTTCCTCCCCGCCTTCAAAAAGTCAGAACCCTTTTATTTTTTCATTGACACAGCCATATGGGGGCTTAATTTTTACGGGACAAGTTGTATTTTTTAATGGTGCTATTTAATATTATGTGCGATGTATTGGGAAGCTGGAAGAAAATTCAGAGTGGGGTGGAATTGGAAAAAAACAGCAGTTTTGCCATATTCTTATGGGTTTATTTTTTACGGTGTTCAATGTACGGTGAAAATGACACATTACCTTTATTCTGCGGGTCAGTATGATCACGGTGATACCAAATTTATATAGTTTTTGTTATGTTTTAGTACCTTTAAAAACATTTAGAAGTTTGAAAGAAACCAAAAATGTTTTGCATCGCCATATTATGACCCCCATAACTTTTTTAAATATTTCTGTGTATAGAGCTGTGTGAGGCATCTTATTGTACGTGGAAAGATGTCGTTTTTATTAATACCATTTGGGGGAATGTCTGGCATTTTTATAAATGTTTTTGTGGTGGTTGAAGTGGCAAAAAAACTGTGATTCAGCCATTTTGACCGTTTTTCCCGCTACAACGTTCACTATATTGGATAAATATTTTTATAGTTCGGCCATTTTTGGACGTAGAGATACCTAATTTGTTTGTTTATTTATTTTTATATGTGATCTAGGGAAAGGGGGATGATTTTAATTTTTATATTTCTTTTAAAACTTTGTTTATATTTTTTTAACTTTTATTTAACCTCCCTAGATGGCTTGAACCTGCGATCATTAGATCGCTTATGCCATAGACTGCAATATCACAGTATTGCATTCTATGGCAAAATTAGTGCATTGCTATTGAGACCTGCCACATGCAGAGCTCAATAGCAATCTTGCTATAGCAGGGCTGGAATCGTTCAGAAGGCTTCCAGCTGCTATTGGAGTACACCGTCTGCCGTGATCTCACCGTGCGGGAGCCGGTGACCACCCCCTGAAGAGAAAGGGGCAGTAAAAACCCCTCAGATGCTGGTGGTCACATCTGACACCGACATCAGAGGGGTTAAATGCTTACGATCAGAGATGTTTCTGATCACAAGCATTGCCGCTGGGTCTCTGCTGTGTAACAGGGGGTCATTTATTGAGACACAACTTTTGAGGCATTTGCTACTTCTTTACACCAGAATATTGGTATAAAAAGAATAATAAATTCCTCCGAGTCTCTGTGATTTTGTACTACCGAGCTGTAGACACTCCACATGCAGACATATAGTACCGCATTACAAAGGTATTTTCGCGCCAAAATAAGCATGAAAATTGCCTACAAAAAGCAGCCCATTAACTTTAATGGGAAACCACCCCTTTATTCATATGGGGCAGAATTTAAAAATAAAAAGGGATTTATCACTTTTTAATCCAGCCTAATCTGTGTGCAGATCCACAGCAGTTTAAACGGCAAAACTGTAGCAGAGATCCGACCATTAGACTTGGATTTCTGACACGGTATCTCGGCCAAACAAGACCTTCAAATTTTTTTTACTCTACCTTTGGAGTGCTGCCTAATCTTTGAATTATCTATCTTTCGTATCTACCGTATCGATCTGGTTACTGTATCTATCTATCACACAAAAAAATGGCGACAGCACACCGCGAACACCAATGTCACCTAAGCCACTAAATATAAATAAATATGCATTACTGCTAAATCTACTTACATTGGGGAGGTTCTTAGTTCACATTTTGATCAAAAAGTGTTTGCCCACCTGCCACGACAAGGCGTCCTCCATAGGTGGGGACCTACTCTGCACATACACCCAGAACTGGGACTAAGCCTACATATATATCTGGGGATGGTAGGAACCAGCATTAAACTAATTAAAATCATCCAGGGCAGAATGGGAGGAGTGCAAGATCAAAATGAGCACTAAGAACCTCCCTATTGTAAGTAGATTTAGAAGTAATGCATATTTATTTATATTTAGCAGTTTAGGTGGCATTCGTGTTCGCAGTGTGCTGTCGCCATTTTCTTGTGTGCTGTATAAATTTGCAGTCACAGGCTTTCTTGCACCTGCATACACATTTTGTTTCATTTTGTTGGAATGTGCTGTTCAAACTTTAGTGTTGTTTATGTGACCCATAGATGTGGTGTTAGTGACTGCCTCCATGTTTTGTTCTTGCACTCCTCCCATTCTGCCCTGGGTGATTTTAATTAGTTTAGTGCTGGATCCTACCATCCCCAGGTATATATGTAGGCTTAGTCCCAGTTCTGGGTGTATATGCAGAGTAGGTCCCCACCTATGGAGGACGCCTTGTCGTGGCAGGTGACAAACACTTGTTGATCAAAATGTGCACTAAGAACCTCCCTATTGTAAGTAGATTTAGCAGTAATGAATATTTATTTATATTTAGCGGCTTAGGTGGCATTAGTGTTCACAGTGTGCTGTCGCCATTTTCTGGTGTGCTGTATATTTGCAGTCACAGGTGTTCTTGCACCTGTATTTTGTTGGAATGTGCTGTTCAAACTTTTGTCTATCATCTATCTATCTATCTATCTATCTATCTATCTATCTATCTATCTATCTATCTATCTATCTATCTATCTATCTATCTATCTATCTATCTATCTATCTATCTATCTATCTATCTATCTTCTATTTATAAACCTTTTTCCAGTGTCCTTTGTATATTATTGTTATTGAGTCTGAAACCTTTTTGCCAATCTATTGAGTATGATATTCATTAACACCTTCTCCTTACGATAATGTTTCCTTGGAGACTACAGTACAGACACTTACAATGTATTCCTCATTAGTTCTTACTAACATGTTCATAAAATCTTTACCACTACTATTTATTTTACTATTCAGCACTTTGCTCTTAGATTTAATTTCTAATATTGTACTATCATATATGACTAATGGTCAATATGCCCAGCTGCTAACTAGGTCAAGATTTTCACTCGTTCTTCAAACACAATAATTAGAGATCTATGCTCTGGTTTAAGCATCTAGGAATGATGAAAGCAGATTCTCAACCACTTAAAACATCATTTTTTTTAATTAAAGAAAATGGTTTTATGTTTGAAAAGACTTTAGAAGACTATGTTATATTATGTGCTACTTGAATTTATTTGAGAGTGCTCTGCTTTTTTGGAATACAATGACCATGTTGAAGGAGAAGTTTACAGGTTTGTAATGCAAAACAAACTAATTTTATCTGCTTGCAAAAACGTACTCGGAAGCGCTACAAAGTTTTCCCCTATATTCTATGACTTTGTTAAACTAATGCTTTTTTCGTTTTCCTCTCATTCGTATTCTTTTTTGTAGAACAAGGACTGCTAGCAACTAAATCACCAAATTCAGGAGGATGCCATCACCACTAACACTTGTGATATCATCAATACTCAATACTTGGAACAGTAAAGAATCATACCATATTATAGCTCAGGAAAAATCTCTGAGTTGTACGGAACAGTAATTTGACTGTATTCTACTGTACTTCTGTATACCTCCAATTTTATAAAGAATCAAACTTTAAATTTGCATTACTTCTCGGAATACCTATGTAATGCGGTACTATATGTCTGCATGTGGAGTGTCTACAGCTCGGTAGTACAAAATCACAGCGACTCGGAGGAATTTATTATTCTTTTTATATCAATATTTTGGTGTAAAGAACTTGCAAATGCCTCAAAAGTTGTGTATGAAACACCAGTCTTAATAAATGACCCCCTCTGTGTACCTCCATATACAGGGGCGTAACTAGGAAAGACTGGGCCCCATAGCAAACTTTTGACTGGAGCCCCCCCTCCCCTGGGTGTCACACAACCCCCCCTTGTAGATAGCGCTTTTTTTACAGGCCCCCTTGTAGATAACGCCATACAGCCCCCTGTAGATAACGCCATACAGCCCCCTGTAGATAGTGCCATACAGCCCCCCCTGTAGATAGCGCCATACAGCCCCCCCTGTTGGTAACGCCATACATCCCCCCTGTAGATAACGCCATACAGCCCCCTGTAGATAACGCCATACAGCCCCCCTGTAGATAACGCCATACAGCCCCCCCTGTAGATAGTGCCATACAGCCCCCCTGTAGATAACGCCATACAGCCCCCCCTGTAGATAACGCCATACAGCCCCCCCTGTAGATAGTGCCATACAGCCCCCCTGTAGATAACGCCATACAGCCCCCTGTAGATAACGCCATACAGCCCCCTGTAGATAACGCCATACAGCCCCCCTGTAGATAGTGCCATACAGCCCCCCGTTGGTAATGCCATACATCCCCCCTGTAGATAACGCCATACAGCCCCCCCTGTAGATAACGCCATACAGCCCCCCTGTAGATAATGCCATACAGCCCCCCCTGTAGATAACGCCATACAGCCCCCCCTGTAGATAACTCCATACAGCCCCCTGTAGATAACGCCATACAGCCCCCCTGTAGATAACGCCATACAGCCCCCTGTAGATAACACCATAGAGCCCCCCTGTAGATAGCGCCATACAGCCCCCCTGTAGATAGTGCCATACAGCCCCCTCTGTAGATAGCGCCATACAGCCCCCCTGTAGATAGCGCTATACAGCTCCCCTGTAGATAGCGCCATACAGCCCCCCCTGTAGATAGCGCCATACAGCCCCCCCTGTGGATAGCGCCATACAGCCCCCCCTGTAGGTAATGCCATACAGCCCCCCCTGTAGATAGCGCCATACAGCCCCCCTGTAGATAGCGCCATACAGCCCCCTCTGTAGATAGCACCATATAGCCCCCTCTGTAGATAACGCCAAACAGCCCCCTTTGTAGATATAAAAATGCGACCTACAGTGTGTCCTACAAAAAATATGTATCCCCTATCCACAGGATAGGGGATACATGTGTGATCGCTGGCAGCGACAGTGAAAACGGGGGACTGTAAGTCCCCCGAATTCTCCATGACTAACATCTGACTTCCGGCATCTGCGCAATAAAAATTAAAGGAGCGCTGGTCACGCATGCGCACAAGCACGACCGGCACTCCATTCATTTCTACGGAGCTGCCGACACAGACCCCGGAAGTCCGAGGTTTGTGATGGAGAACTTCAGGGGACTTTCAGTCCCCCGTTCTCCCTATCAATGCCAGCGATCACACATGTATCCCCTGTCCTGTGGATAGGGGATACATGTCTTTTGTTTAATGGCAGAGCGGGGAGATACCTCCCTGCTCTGCCATAGTGTTTAGTGGCGTCGCGCTGTAGTAGCCACAGCAGCTGCTAGTGGAGCCTCCGGCCATGGTGGGGGCCCGTGTCGGTGCTACGGCTGCTACGGCGGTAGTTACGCCACTGTCCATATAGACTCCATGCAGAGTGCTGCCACGTGAATGACTTACAGACATGACAAAGCAGCAGTGGCAGTAATTAAATACCATCAGGGCATATTTATAAAACTGTGAAAATGATTCTCCACTTTTGGGCTACACTTGTCTAAAAAGTGGAGACATACATGCAAAGACTTTTTTTTAATATATACCTAGGAATAAAATTTCTCACTCGTCTTATTGAACCAGGGACTGACAGCTGGATACAGTGAGCAAGTAACTAACTATACATGACAGATATGTCATGTGGACCCTTCATTTACATTCAACCTTATATTGTACCTACGTAGAATGTACAGTAGCAGCAACTCAGTGCCAAGGGTAAGTTGCAATTGACTATAATTGTCCATGATATTGTGGCTGAGACAGCCCAGTTCAGTTTTATTGCTGTTTCAGCAACTAAAGCCTAAATCAGTGTATAATGAAAAATTATGCAATTCTCGAATACACTTTGTGCATCAATTCCTCAGAGTTGCCAAGAGCTCTGCTTGCTTGCTGTAATTCAATGGATCTCATCATTGTTTACTTACAAGGGATAAAAAAATGTGTTCTGGTCATGTGATAGACACACAGATGCCTGCACATTACCAGTGAGAACTCTGATAACTGAACTGTAACGAGCAGTGCACCTGTGTGATCATCACATGACCAGGATAGACATTTAGCCTCTGGAAGTACACAATGAACATTTCTATAACTGAAAGCAAGCAGAGACTTTGAAAACAATAAATATTTGATGATTAAAGTATGTTAGAAAATTGGATAACTTTACATTATACAACGAATACATTGTATTTGGAGAAATAAAATTCTCTGCAACATATCCGGAGAAAGCAGGCCCTTTTTTTTTTTTTAAACGGTGGCGTTCTGTGATTTTCCAATTCAACTAAGCCTGCACCATCAAGTTGTGGAAAATGTTGGAATCTTCCAGATGGAGTAGAAGGAAATGTGCCTCCAACAAGTAAGCCATAATCATTAACTTGCAGTGATTACCCCATCCATATGACCTACTAAGGCATATGGATGCCATAAAGGGAATCCCCTGCTTGGGACACCCCTCTGTGAGCCAATAAGCAACAGCTCTTGCTCTGGTGGAATCAGGCTGTCTATCTGAATAGCTGCCGTGTAATACTACATTTTCAGGATTACACAACTACCCCGTCAAAAAGAATAGTCTCGGGTGCTACCTGATCAGTGCATCGGCTCACATTTGAAAGGGGTGGTCGATGATGAGACAGGAAAGTGCTTTAAGAGGCCAACAGATAGTAGCATAGGCTTATTTATGGACCAAAAATGTATGCAGAGATGGCTGGTGGCATTCAGGGAAGATGAGGGGGAATTAAAAAAAAGATGTAGGCCGCTGCCTTTGATACATCTCTAGATCATCTCTGTAGCACCTAATACCATATGTCAAACATTCGAAATATTCAAGTCAATAAACTATTGGAATCTTACAGTATTTTAATATCAAAAGAATTTTAAACAGAATAAAATATCCTGTGAAATAAAACAGCTTCTATATAGTCAGCATAAGAAATAAATATAGGAATAACAACTTATCCGTTTTTTATACCCATTCAAACACCAGTGGAAATAAATGATCCAAGCTCCAACCAAGAAAAAGTACAAATTTTACTTCTACTTTTTACTCTTTGAAAACTTTACAACACACTAAATGTGGTGTAAAGAATTGTGGTTTATGGTTGCACATTACATTAGAAATATGGGGTATACCCACAGAGGTATAATTGTTTGATTTATCCGCAGTCAAAAATGAAATAAAAAATCAGTTCCTGTCTAGTGCGACTTGTTTGGGTAAAGAGGCATCTTGATTTCTTACAACCATCAAACCTCTCTGTAATTAAATATGTTCTAGCGGGAAACATTTGTCCAGAGAAATGTGGTTATCTTGGGAAGTTACTAGGGCTAAAGAACCCTGCGGTTTGCAGTTTAAACTATGTGTTACCTTATTTTTTCCATGCTGTGAGTTCACCCAGGAATAACCCAACACAGTGTGCACTGTAAAATGTCAAACGTCATTCTTTTAACTGCTTCTAGAAGCATGAAGGAATCACAGAGTGGACACAACTCTTTCATGTCCTCAGATTTCTCTTGGGATTTGTTTTGATGCAGGAAATTTGTGAGTGTCAGAAATATAATGAAAATAAAAAAAAAGGAAAGAAACATATTTGTTTGTGCCAGCACCAAGCTCAACAAAAGTATAAAGAGACCACTGCGAGCTGCTACTATACAGCATATCCGTATCCAAATAAGTAGGAGAAAAGGTAATGTGATTTAAATGTCCGTGTATAGCAGGTGCTCAGGGACATTTTTAGTGGGCGGCAAACAGGGACAATTGCCCGAGCCCTGTTTCCTTAGGGAGCCCCAAGGACAAGGACTCCCAGGAGCAAACAGAGGGAAGTAGGTCAACCTTCACTGCCCTGGACCACCAAAGACTTTACCATTGACTTTTTCAGTGCCCTAGACCACCAGGGAGTTTAACATTAAGCCCTTATACAGTATTATTTGGTCAGCTCTACACACATGCTTCCCAATGTTGTGCCTGTTCACAAAATGGCACAAGGTGAGCAACCCAATATTTACTGCTCTATACATTTTTACCATACAAAAACTTCTGCACTACGGAGCACCTTATGTCTTTTTAAAGACATTATAATTTTAGTTGTGGTCAATTGATGGGTGGAGTCTAAGGTGACTAATATTACATGTCTACAGGCTCCTGAGATGTAAATTCGGTACTGCTGCCATGCAGACCTATGTGTCTCATTGGTTATAGACTGTAAACAAACCCTGTGTTTAGTTTAACCCCACAGTCATGTTCCTTCACAGTCTCTGCCCCCTCTTTTACTGTCTGCAGATTGACTAGTAGATGTGGCAGAGGCGGTGAAGTAACATCAAATAAGTAAATATCTCTAAAAAAAAAACAATTTCTAATGCTGTCAAATGTATGTAAGCCATTAAAGAAAATTAGCAGATATAAAATTACTTTCTAAGCTACATAGGTAGCCATCACAACAGGGGTCTCAAACACGCGACCCGCGGAATACAGTGCCGCTAGTATAGGCTCTGCTCCGGGACTCTGTGGAATCCCCTGACATCGCTGTCCATATATGGACAGCGACGTCTGGAATTTCCCCAGAGCCGGAGTCCCGGGCAGAGCGCTAGCATAGGCTCTGATCCAGGACTCTGGGAAAGCTTCTGACATCACTGTCCATACATGGACAGTGATGTCAGGGGCTTCCCCAGAGCCAGAGTCCCAGAGCAGAGCGCTGGCTCTGAGGCTGCCCCTGATATCACTGTGCACATTTGGACAGTGATGTCAGGAGCAGAGCTGGAGTACCAGGAAGAGTGCCACTAGCGCTCTGCCCAGGACTCCAGCTCTGGGGTTGCCCCTGACATCTCTGTCCATACATGGACAGTGATGTTAGGAGCAGAGCTGGATTCCCAGGCAGAGTGCTAGAATCGGCTGTGCTCCGGGACTCCAGCTCTGGGAAAGCCCCTGACATCATTGTCCATATATGGACACTGATGTCAGTGGCTTTCCCAGAGTTCTTGAGCAGAGCCTATACTAGTGCTCCGCTCTGGGACACCGGATCAGGGGTTGCCCCTGACATCACATTTCGGTCCAGGAGGATCCCCTGATGTCACTGTCTATGGACAGTGACGTCAGAGGCTCCTCCAGCAGTGGAATCCCGGGCCAAAGCGTTGCTCTGGCTGGGGATTCCACTCCTAGAGGGAGCACCAATGGAGCTAATTACTGGGGGTGTGTGGCACTATCTGCAAGGGGTATGTGTGGCATTATCTACAGAGGGCACTGTGGCATTATCTACAGAGGGCTCTGTGGCACTATCTAAAAAGTGGCTGCCCAATCTTGAAATTCATGTGCCTGCCAAACGCTACCAACTTAGCCGCCGGACTGCGGATTGTTATAGTATTGTTATAGTAATGTAGTATTATTAAAGTAACGTAGTATTATTATAGTAATGTAGTATTATAGTAATGTAGTATTATAATAATAATGTAGTATTCTTATAGTAATATAGTATTGTTATAGTAATGTAATATTGTTAAAGTAATGTAGTATTATAGTAGTAATGTAGTATTGTTATAGTAATGTAGTATTGTTATAGTAATGTTGTATTGTTATAGTAGTGTAGTATTGCTATAATAATGTAGTATTCTTATAGTAATATAGTATTGTTATAGTAATATAATATTGTTACAGAAATGTAGTATTGTTATAGTAATGTAGTATTATAGTAATGTAGTATTGTTATAGTAATGTAGTATTATAGTAATGTAGTATTGTTATAGTAATGTAGTATTATTATAGTAATGTAGTATTGTTATAGTAATGTAGTATTATAGTAATGTAGTATTGTTATAGTAATGTAGTATTATTATAGTAATGTAATATTATTATAGTAATGTAGTATTATAGTAATGTAGTATTATTATAGTAATGTAGTATTGTTATAGTAATGTAGTATTATTATAGTAATGTAGTATTGTTATAGTAATGTAGTATTATTATAGTAATGTAATATTATTATAGTAATGTGGTATTATAGTAATGTAGTATTGTTATAGTAATGTAGCATTATTATAGTAATGTAGTATTGTTATAGTAATGTAGTATTATTATAGTAATGTAATATTATTATAGTAATGTAGTATTGTTATAGTAGTTCAAATAACTAATTGATTAACAATAATTTTGTATTGTATCAAATTTTAAAGTAATGTGGCCCATTAACTTCACATTTTTTCTATATGTGGCCCACTTACCCGGCCGAGTTTGAGACCGCTGCTATGTACAATATACTGTATGCATACCTCTTGCAGTCATACACCTAATAATACAGCCTGTGTAGAGAATTACAGAAGAAAGCATTCCCATCTGTTAGCTTTATTATTTGTAACCCTATGCTTGAAGATGCCAGGCAATTATTCTAAAGTGTTGCAGGTGACAAGCAAAAATAACTCTAAAAATGGCAGGATCATTACAAACTGTCCGCTGGTCCCATTATATCCCACATCACATGACAGTAAGGATTCCACGATGTGTTAGGATTTTTGATTACTTTCAGTTTTTGCATCATGATTATTTTCAGCATTTTAAACATAGTAAAATAATGCAAACCAATATTTTTACACTATTTTTATCAGTACTAAGTAAGATGCAACTTTCTGAGAACTAGAATAAATTATGGAATGCTTTTACTCTATTTAGTTATCAAGTGCAATCAAATTCCATCAGTCTGACATATTTAATGTTATAAATGCAAAAAATTTTGATTTCATTAATAATAAAGACCTCTAATAAATGTACAGTATAAAATTACATCTTATCTATTGAAAATATATATATATATTAATTTGACGGGACAGTTCCAAATTTGAGGACTGAAGCTACTTTTTTTTTAATCCAATGCTTTGGCCTATAGTTAAAATCCAACAGTTCAGGTGCATCACAGTGACTAAAGTAGGATGGACTCCCTGGCAATGCAAGACAAGCGAGTCAGACAGTCATTCCCTACACTGGCGTAGCTATAGGGGTCGCAGCGGTCGCAATTGCGACCGGGCCCCGAAGCCAGGGGGGCCCACAGCCCCCCGCACCACATCAATAAAAAGTTACTATAGTAACTCGGGCCGCGGGCCCCTGTTACTATAGTAACAGACTGTACTTACCTTCCTGGTTCCGGATCACAGCGGAGGTCCTGACGCCAAGCGCTGTGCGCAGCGCATGACGTCACAGCGCTATGCACCGCGCACAACATCGAGAGGACAGGTCCTCCTCCGCGACTGAAGAGGAAGGTAAGATTAGTAGCCCTGACTGGCGGGGTCCGACTCCCGGGACCCGCCAATCAGCTGTTTTGAAGGGGTAGCAGCACTCGTACGAGAGCTGCTTCCCCTTCATTCCGGTCACTTCATTCAGGTCACACTGTGAATCGGTGTCGGCGATTCACAGTGTGAGCGAGTAGTGAAATGAAGGGGAAGCAGCATCGTACGAGTGCTGCGGCCCCTTCAAAACAGCTGATTGGCGGGTCCCGGGAGACGGACCCCGACACATCAGCTATTGATGGCCTATCCTGAGGATAGGCCATCAATGTTTAGGGACTGCACAACCCCTTTAAGCATACGATGTAGCAGGCTTAGAGAGCCCATGAGACAGGATCACAGATTGTGTGATCCTGTCTGCTGGGTCCCGTATCTAAGCCAATCACATGGTAGGCTTAGATACATGGCCCATGTGTGATCCTGTCTGATGGGCCCTGTATTTGAGCCTACCACACTGTAGCTTTAGATACAGTGTCCAGCAGACAGTAATCTTATACTGTATAAGATTACTGTCTGCTGGACCCTGTATCTAAGCCTACCTTGTGGTAGGCTTAGATACAGGGTCCCGCAGACAGTATCACACATTGGCCCTGTATCTAAGCCTAACACATGTGCTACTAATCGTTTTTTGTGTGTGTTTTCTTACAGGTTCGGTCATTGGACTACATCGGATTCCAGAACTACTTCAATGACGTCTTTTTTTTTATTATCAATAAATTGGTTAATGAGGGTTGTGTTTTTTTTTTATTTCAATAAAATATTTTTTCTATGTCTGTGTTTTTTTTAAAACTATATTACTACCGCCTTAGTAATGGCCGCCGGCTGATTGACAGCATCCATTGCTAAGGCGGGGCTTAGTGTTAGCCAGTGCAGAGGCTAATACTAACCCCCTTTATTACCCTGGTACCCACCGCTACCAGGGGTGCTGGGAAGAGCCGGGTACGATCCAGTACCTGACCATCTGTAATGATGGTCGGGCACTGGGGTGGCCGCAGGCTGGTATTATCAGGAGGGGAAAGGCCAAAAACAGTGGCCCTTCCCACCCTGGTGATGCTAGGCTGCTTCTGCTTTATTGTATCTGGCTGGTTATGAAAAATAGGGGGATAATAATAATAATAATAATTGGAAAGAACGATGTCGGGTCCCCCCCAATTTTCATAACCAGCCAGATACAACACAGCAGCAGCAGGCAGCATTACCAGGGTAGGTGCCACTGTTTTTGGCCTTCCCCAGCCTAATACTACCAGCCTGCGGCCGACCCGGTGCCTGCCCGTCACTACAGATGGACGGGTACTGGTTCGTACCCGGCTCTTCCCAGTACCCCTGGTGGCGGTGGGTACCAGGGTAATAATGGGGGTTAGTGTTGGACTTTGCAACGGCTAACATTAGGCCCCGCCTTAGTAATGGAGGTTGTCAATCAGCCGGCGGCCATTACTAAGGCGGTGATAATAAAGTTTAAAAAGATACAAGCACATATTTTATTGAAATAGAAAAACACAACCCTCATTAACCATTTTATTGAGAATAAAAAAACGCCGTCATTGAAGTTCTCGTATCCGAAGTCCAACAACCGCACCTGTAAAAAAACACAAACACACAAAAATAATCAGTAACACATAAAGAAGCAAAATTATTATTCTTACCTTTCCTGGGTCCAGCGCTCGAGCCGCAATGTCAGCGAGCTGAGCCCTGTATCTAATCCAATCATGTGTGATACTGTCTGCTGGGCCCTATATCTAATCCAATCATGTGTGATACTGTCTGCTGAGCCACTGTATCTAATCCTATCATGTGTGAATCTGCCTTCTGAGACACTGTATCTAATCCTATCATGTGTGATACTGTCTGCTGAGCTGTGTATCTAATCCTATCATGAGTAATACTGTCTGCTGAGCCACTGTATCTAATCCTATCATGTGTGATACTATCTGCTGAGCCACTGTATCTAATCCTATCATGTGTGATACTGTCTGCTGGGCCCTATCTCTAATCCTATCATTTGTGATACTGTCTGCTCAGTCATTGTATCTAATCCTATCATGTGTGATACTGTCTGCTCAGCCACTGTATCTAATCCTATCATGTGTGATACTGTCTGCTCAGCCACTGTATCTAATCCTATCATGTGTGATACTGTCTGCTGAGCCAATGTATCTAATCCTATCTATAGTTTATAGGGTCGTAGTGCTATAGATATGCTATGCTGTCTCCTATACACACTTTATTTTTTTTGGGGGGGACACATATGTATTGGGGCTATTTCCCCTGACATTTTAAGACCTTAGTGACGCCTCTGGCTGCTAGTGCTGCATTGTTGGGTCACTTAGGAGACCCAGCGATGCAGCTGAAAGCTGCGGACCGTCGGCCATGAGAAGTTTGCGCGGGGGGGCCCAATAAGAACTTTTGCATCGGGGCCCATGAGCCTTTAGCTACGCCCCTGATTCCCTAGGACCTAGTTCTCACTGTGTCTGTGTCGTCGGTCAGTGTCTGCATGAGAGTCGACAGAGCTGGGCTTGTGAGGGAAGGCAAAGTACTGTCTAGGGGTTAGAGACTCCTGCTGTGTGCTTGTCAGGGGTACTATGGGGAGAGATCTGTGGGGGGAGAGCTGTGTGTTGGCTTGTTTTTCAGAGACTAGGTTGTGGGGGAGGCAGTTCAGACAGGTCATGATATGTGAGAATGGAGGAGGCGTACTGATTTTGAGAAGGAGAAAAAACATCAAACAAATGATCATTGATATTCTGGAGGGAATGGGGAGCAGGGTGTTATGAAAAAAATGTCCCTGGAAATTTGACATGTTGACTATATTTGGTACCAGTGCTGCTCAGTTGTGATGTGGTCATGGCCTGCAAAGGTTTCAGCCATACTTTAGCAGAGGACAGTGGGGGATCACTAGAAGTCTAGTATTTAGATAAGGCTAAGTTCACACTTGCGTTGTTTAATCTGTTACTCCGATCCTTTTTTAGATCAGAATAAGGTTAAAAACTGATCCGTTAAAAATCCTATTTAAATCAAATTAATGGATGCAATTATAATCCATTTGTATCCATTTTACATTTACACCAATGATAAAAATAACACATCCATTAGGTTAAGTTCACACTAACATTAGTATACGTTTACCTCTATTGCGTCAGAGGATGAAAGGATCGAAAGATTAAACAGAAAGCAACGATTCCATTAGAATTACCATTGACTTCAATGGTAATACTTTTTTTTTTTTACAATAACTTTTTATTGAGGTTTTACATAAAGGCAATAGTGTGATTACAATATGAGTAAAAGCAACAGTGTACACAGTATACGAATAATTGTTAGGATTCACAATTGGAAGACGAGTGCACATAGCGAGTTATGGTGTATGTTCTTTTCACAGTCACCGAACGTCAAGGGGGGAGAAAAGCAAAAGTACAAAGGCGAGAAGTCTCAAAGTACAACAAGTCTTGTGGGTCTGTTGGAAATTAGTCTCAAACTAGAGGAGAAGCAAAATATCAATTGAGATTGTCAGACAGATTGCAAACTAGGGTGCCCAGTTATTCCGGTATTTGGCATGAGAATGAAACTCAAGATGCGAGAGCTCCGCCATTCTCGCAAGCTGGGCTCATTTAGCCAATGGTTTATTAGCGGTGCAGCCTCGGTCTTCCAATACAGCAGTATCAGAGATTTGGCTGTAGCAAAGTGTTATAAGCATAGCTCCTTGCCCCCCCCCCCCCCCGAGGGAATGTTGGTCACAGCTTAAAGAACATTTCTGGGGCAGTAATAATAACAGAGAAGTGTGTGATAGTATTAAGGGCATTTTGCATCTGTTCCCAATATGGAGGAATTTTCTCGCATCCCACCATTAATGTAGAACGGTTCCCGGGGCTTTATGACATCTCCAGCAGTTAGGGGAGATTTCGTTACATATTTTATTCAATACCCAAAAAGTCTTGTACCACCTAGAGGTCAGTTTGTATGAATATTCATGTAATTGAATAGATCTAGAGGTCCCAAGGGAGTTTCTAAAAATCTCCTTAGTGTCTTTGTCAGAAAAAGTAGTATTCGGTTCCAACTCTTAAGATTTAAGAAAGGAGGGCTGTACCGATGAATTCATCTTAATGAGATTGTTATAGTATAGTGTAATAAGCTTGTTAGGTGGTTAGCGAAGGAGGAGGGTTTTTTCAAACCAAGATAGTGGGCGGTCGAGTGGTCCCCGCCTAAGCACTCCCAGGTAACACCATCTGAGGTGAAAGTAAGAGAGAAAGTTGGGGGATGATAATCTAGGCTGAGACCTCAATTCAGGGAGGGTAAGAGCGGCCCCGTCAATCAGTATGGACTCGCATGTGCTGCAGGACGCTGCTCTTGTAAGGGCCGGACAGTCTCCAAATCTCCCAGTTTGTGACTGCACAAGGTCTCGGATCGTCATCAGGGGAGATGGAATTTGGTGCAGGGATTTCATCCCCTCGCCCTTTGTCCATGTTTGATAGGAAGCAGAGGTAAGAGAGTTACTAGGCAGAAAAGGGGCTGCATTGGGAATGGTAATTCTTTTGTTTCAGTTGCTTTCCGTTTGTCTCCGTTCACTAGGTTTCTGTTTTTTTGACGGAAGCAAAAGTGCTGTCTGCAGAACTTTGTTTCCGTGAAAGAAAACGGAAACCTAGCAAATGGAGACAAACGGAAAGCAACTGAAACAAAAGAATTACCATTGAAATTAAAGGTAATTCTAACGGAACCGTTGCTTTCCGTTTAATCTTCTAATTCGCTCATCCTCTGACGGAAGAGAGGTAAACGTATACTAACGCTAGTGTGAAAGAAGCCTTAGATATCCTAGGCCAAGCATGCTAAAATTATTGATAATCTGGAATTTGCCTTTATTTTGGGGAATTGTCCACAAGTGGCTACATTCTACAGTCTCCCGAAGGTCCACAAAGGACTCTGTCCTCTCAAAGTTCGTCCAATTGTCTCTGGCATTGGGAGTATTTCCCAGAATGCAAGTATCTATGTCGATAGGGAAATTTATGGCAGAAACTTCTGTGAGTAAAATTTGTTCCATACATTTGGGCAAGGACTTTTACAAACCTAATTCCAATGTATGAAACAGTCATAGAAATTTTTGCAACTCATCTGCCGCATATGGGTTTTTTGGTTACAGGTAAGCTAAGCAGCAGTGTTCAAAGTCAAGCAGCAGCTACAAAAGCAGATAATATTTTAGGATGTATAAAAAGAGATATAAAAAACAGTGATTCACATGTAATATTACCTCTCTATAAATCCCCTGTAAGGCCACATCTTTAATATGGGATTCAGTTTTGGGCTACACATTGTAAAAATGGTATATGAGAGCTAGAGATCGTTCAAAGGAGGGCATCTAGATTATTAAATGGGATGGGTCTCTCTAACAATGAAAGGCTAGAAAAATTGGACTTGTTTAGCTTGGAATGAAGACGCCTTAGAGGTGATCTTATTAACATGTATAAGTATAGGTTTAGTCATTACAAAGAACTAGCACATGATCTGTTTTTCAAAGGACTCTAACAAAGAACCAGTAGACATTCTTTATGTGTGGAGGAAAGGTGATTCAGCCATCAATAAAGAAAAGGGTTCTTTACTGTTAGAGTAGTAAAACTATGGAATGCCCTGTCCCAAGAGGTAGTAAAAGCAGATACAATGACAGCATTCAAAAAAGGGCTAGATGATTATTTAATGGCAAATAGCATTGAGAGTGATAATTGATCTAGCAATGAATGATGTATAATTGATCAACAAATGTTGTTTTTGATGGAGCTGTGTCTTTTTTAAACCTGTGTAACTATGTATGTGAACATGCCCTAAGTAGTAAAACTGTCTCCTAACCCCACTTAGCTGCAGTTTTGATTATAGCACATTTCTCGCTATCCTATATTAGGCATACATCTTATTTTCCTGAGTACCCCTTATTTCCTTAGTACCCTTTAATGGGCACTTTACCTTTATTTTAAAATTGTTACATATATTAAGATTAAGCTCCAAGTTAAAGGAATATAATCTGTTCTTACTACATAAAAGCTGAATATATTGGACATTCTTTGATAGAAGAACTGTATCTATGGAAAATCAGTAGTAATTTGTGCACATATTTGGGGTAGGTCACACTACATTTTGTATCCAAGCAATAGGATTTTCATGGTGTGAATGTGCATTTCTGCTTTGTTTTTAATATGTACACAAATCCATGTCCCTTATTTCAGTAATGACTAATAAAAGACCTCAGAAAGCCTCCAAACTAGGAACATCTGTTAAATCTCTATCACCGTGGAAACAGAAATCATACTTTTTCTCTAAGTCAACCATCTTAACTTTTAACTTTCAGCCCAAGGCCAATTTAAAGCGTTTAAATTTACAGAAATATTCATTATTACCATCCTACAGCTCTCCTGAAAAAAAATGTGTCAATAGAGAAAGTGACACTGCTGTCATGGAAATAATTTCAAGATAACTCTGAGAAAATTGTAAGATTTATATCCAACTTTATTACTAAAAGTGTTGTTGGTTTAAAGAGACCTTATGCTGGAAAATGCCGAGCTTCACTTTACTTCTTATTGCTTCATAAAGTATTCGTAATCTCTATAGGTAGTATCATATTGAACTTCATATCTTACAATTGATGACAACAATAAATGACAGCTTTCTTGAAGTGAATCTCAATCTTTTATCATCATGTTGTTTTTAGCTCCAAAATTCTGTGCTGATTAGTTTCTTAATATATCTTGATAGTGGTTAGAGCTTTGTATCTTAGAGCTCCATAGCACCTACATAGATATACATTTAAAAGATAACACACTGGCTGCCTTAAAGGGGTTGTCCAGGTTGGGGGCTGTTTTTTATACTGATGACCTATTCACCGGATTGGTCATCAGTATATGATCGGTGGGGTTCCGACACCCGGACCCTGCACCGATCAGCCATTCCGGCTGCCTCCGGGCACAAGAAGCTATGCAGGAGTCGGTGCCGGAAGCAGATGGCTCCAAACATTGTATAGCAGCCTTGCTGCAGTACTGCAGCTTTGCCCCTATTCAAGTGAGTAGGAGCAGAGTTGCAGTAACCCAGCACGGTCGCTATACAGTGTAGGGAGCCTTCTGCTTCCAGCACGGACCCCTGCATAGCTTCTAGTGCCCAGAGGCAGCTGTAACAGCTGATTATTGTTGAAGCACCAATCATATACTGATGACCTATCCTTTGGATAGGTCATCAGTATGAAAAACAGACCCCCAACCTGGACAACTCCTTTAAGCCACCCCTAGAGGTATTAAGCTCATAAACTTTCTCTAATCATGATCGTTTAAATCTATATCTAAGTTGGGAACATCAGAAAAATAGAAATTTAAAGTGTTATTCCCAACTCAGACATTTATCACATAAACACAGGATATGCAATAAATGTCGGAAAGATGCGGGTCCGAGCTCCCGTTTCACCTGGATAAGGCGGCCGCAGGCTGCCAATTCCAGCCGTGGACTAAATGGAGAGGTGGCCAGGCATGTGCATGCCTCAGTCCATTTTCTTTGGGAGTTACGGAAATAGTAGAGCAAGTAGGATAAACACAGCAAATGAAATAACATTGGATAACTTATCTGAATTTTTCCTCTTAGCTTTGACTCCACTTTTAGTAGGGCATCAACAGCTCTATGGCTTTTCCCCTCTTATGGTTAATCGGTATAGTGTCACAAAAATGGGTACTTATCCAGGAGGTTAATACGTAAAACAGTTGTAGAGCCAAACATTTAGTTCCTCCAACAATCTTTAGTTTTTTTTCTATCAGAGTTCATCCTGTTTTTTTTTTTATATAACGTACTATTCTTATTTTACTATGTATGAACAACAAAACAAATTTTTTCTATTTGCGGTGGATATAACTTTTTCATATGAGTTTTAATTTATACTGCACAATATTCCATTGTGCAGTATTACAGTTCACTACTGCAGATGAGGTCACCACTAAGTTATGGACAAAGGGACAAAAAGTCACAACCCCATAAAATGGAACCAATTGGGCTTCAACTTTACTTCCCCCACAAAAAAAATCTAAGTAAGTTGAGCTTGTGACAAGGTGTATATTGGCTTGTTCTGTTGTAACGCGCATGCGTGGCCCCTGCTGTTATCTCGAGAACAGCAGGGACCGCGAGAACAGCAGTGACAGCGCATGCGCGTTACGGACTGAGAAGCAGAACAAGCCGATATACACCACGTCACAAGTGATGTGTCGTATACCCGGCAAAGAATTAAAGATCAACAAATCGGCCAGAGCCAGTGCAGAGAGTCACGTCACCCATCAAGTTCCCCACGGCAGGATCTGGAAACGGGGCCACTTTGGAAAACGTAGGTATATTACAAATGTATTTACATTTATAAATTGCAAGCATTAACACAAAGTCATTAAATCTCGGACAACCCCTTTAAGATTGGCATACACTTTAGATAGCTGTTGACCAAATGCTCATTTGGCCAACAGCTATTCCTCCTGACTCCCCCATACACATTCACTATCGGCTCTTCTAAGCATGCATGTGTTTGTAATGGCTGATGTCTGTGGAAACAAAGGATAGGGCATCCTGAAATCCAACAACCCTCTACAATCCTTCTTTCCCTCTACATTTGCCGTCAGGGGAGGGTCTGGAGACCCCCATACACATTAAATAGTTGAGCGTTCCACCAAAATCAGTAGATTTGGACAACTTTTATCTTTTACTGTGTATGGTCACCTTTAGCATTTTTCCTGTACACTAAGAGAACTTTTATATACTTCTTCAGGTAGTTATCGTTTCAGATAGTAATATCCTGGCCAACAATAATATAGTCTGTGAGATTCTTTTCCATCATCAGAGCGGAGCTTTGAATCCAAACATCATCTTCTACATATGAAAAACTCGGGATTGATTATTTGCAAAGACATATTTTTGCTCAAGTGTTTAATATCTCTCTATACACTGCCGGATGTGGACACTGAATTAAAATCATATTGGACCAATAAATCATTGCTGTTCCTTAACTAAAAAAAAAAATCGAAGCAGTGAAGTCACTTTTAAGTCCACATTCCAGATAGGGAAAACAACCTGCAGATTGCTTGTGATGCATTAAGGAACTAAACTCATTTGCCCTTCTAACCCCAAAGAAATATTGCGTGTTGTAAGAAGAAACATGTTTACAACCTGGGAACGAAAAAAAATCAGAAATCAAAATATCCCTGGGGAATAAGACATGAGTTCTACTGGGCTGCACGCTCACTATACACTATATCATTTTATCCTGATCTCTGCCCTTTCCACTTCATTAGTTTTCCTCTAACTAATGTTCTCAGCTGAAGTTTTCCTGTATAAACACATAGCTATGTAAGCAGTGAAGAGCAAAATTGCAACATTCAAACATGGAGATCAAAGTCTTATAATTTACCAATAAGTTATTATTACATGCCCACCCGGACATTCTGAAACATACAGGTTATATTCCCTAATATATTCTTATTACTGAAATCTCTCTATATACAAGCAAAAAAGTTACAGTATTACAGCAGCACCTTTAGGGGAAGTCAGCTTCCTTTTTTGACTGTCTGTCTTCAGTCCATTCATGGACTACAGGCTGCCCCGTAAACAGCAGAACAATGACATTTAAGGGGTTACCTCATAAAATGTTTTTTTATACCAAAAGTCCAGAAATTCTGTTAATAGCGGTTTTAAAGTAACTAACAGTGTTTCTAGCATAAAAATTACCTTTCTCATCTATATTTGCTTCCCTGTGTTTCCCTTGATGCTGCTGATAATCTGTGCTGCTGGGGTGGGATCAGAATCAATCTCCTACCCCCTCTGGCAGCTGACAATAGAGTCTCTTATTACTTGTGGGATCCAGAGCAGTGAAGATATATTCTGTGTGACATTTACTCCCTTAGAAAGCAATGAAAATATAATCAAATATAACATTAAAGACTAAGTGGGCATGTGCAGGGTTTATATCAGCTGTCAGGAAGCAGAGCTTCCCAATCCTAACAGGCTGACAAAAAAAAGGAGTCTCCTCGGCTATGCTGCCATGCTACTGCACAGGCTCTGATGCTTACCTGACAAGCAAGGTAGAAAGCTATGTTTATTGGCTGCTCTGCAGTGAACACAGGATGATTATGCAGAGACCTGACTGTGGGAAGAGCAACTAAGCATGCGTATCCACAGCACTCAGTATATTAGGTGGACGTGCAAATTGTTATACACTTTGAACATTAGATGGCGCCATAATATGGAAGTAGATGTAATAACTCTTCACTGGATAATTTTTTTCTTTTAAAGTATATAAATGGCAGATATTGTTCATCTTTTATCATCTATGCAATGAATATGATATTTAATGGTGGAACAACCTCTTTCAATTTTAAGGCCCTATAAGTCTTGCCTACAAATTGTTTGAATCCTTCCAAGTTTGAAAAAAATATAATAGGGGAAGGTTGTGTATTTAAATTCCTACTTATCAGTACACCTAAAAGTTGGAGGAACCTGATTGATGATCTTATGTGCATGGGACTCTCTCAACTCTCCCATACGGGTAATTTAAGCATGTACTAGAAGAGTCTGGTAGTGGTTTATTCTCCTCGCCCCATTGCAAAAAACATGTACGTTCGACCGTAGAGTCGGGACAAACAGACAGCTATCTCATGTATATGGCCAGTTTAAAAAAAGTGGATTGACTTGGCTATTTTTTTTAAACTAAACATTTTTCAAACATCGAAAACGTCGAACAATACAAAGGGAAATTGTTTGAAGGTCCTATATATTGGCCATCATGCCTGAACAATTATTCAGTACATACTTTAAGACAAGGTTATATATTGGCCACATAATAATGAACAATTTTTCCAACATGAAATTAGAAAATATACTCATTACAAGTACCTTTTATTTCTTAGAATTTAATAAAACACCTCTTTTTTTTTTTACAAAGAATATGATATATAAAAAAAATCAACACTTTGCTACAGTAAAAAGAAAAATACACAGAAAACTACATATTGATAGAAGGAAAAAAAGACCAACTATTATCTACCCTTAGGCACACAGAGACGCTGTGATGTCATATAGTGCTTCCTTGCGACACCATATTACGGGGGCATTCTTTCCTAAATTCAGTTCTTCTATGGGAGACTACTTCCTAAATATGCTCTTTGATGGAACACAGGTGAATATTTTTCTTTTGGATTCCATATGAACGTGAGACAAAAAAACTCTATATGCCTCCGTGTGAAATCATCTGCATATAGAGGTACAGTAAGGCCGTATGGACTTCTCTGGGTGCCGTATTGCGGAATATTTCAATAGTGTGAGAGTCCTTTTTTAATTATTTTTTTTTTTCGTTTCTCTATACTTTTATATGTTTAATATCTTTGAAATTATAAAACCGTCTTGGGGTTAATCTGTCTTTACTAGGGTACAAGGCAAAACGTATGTAAATAGAATGTTAGATTAGCCCATGATTGTCTGTATGCATTATCTTTTTAGAATTAATAATCAATATTCCTCAACATGTCCAAAGACAACTTCGAATATTTCCACCGTAACCTAATTTGGCAACCTAGAGAATGATGATGTACAAGTTTCCAACCACCACGCAAGAAAAACAAAATCTGCACAGTTAATAGAGAAGATATAAAAAGACTCTCAATAATTGCACAATTTATCCCGGCTAAATGTAGTATAGTGAACTATAATTAAATATGAAAAACTAAATGTATGCCCATGTTCAGTTGTCATTAATTTAACAGGAACCGCTCATGTTTTAATCTAATGGTTAATTTTTGTGGCTCAATGCGCAGCATATTAAAATGTGTATTAGCCTCAAGGTGAATAAACACAAAATAATAGTCGAAAGGTTTTGGCCTGTGGAAAAAGAGATCTGTGCTCAAAAGCCGTCAAGTAACTGTGATGCTGGGTAGACACTCACTTAGCCTCATTAAGCCAAAGCTTTTTTTTGCTTGTCTTTTGTTCTGCTTGACAGCAGCATTTTTGTTGTATAATAATTCATTCCAAGTTCGTTCCAAGATACCAAAACTGGTGAACTGTGGCCATTTTAATGAGAAGTGTCGGCGGTAAACATAATCTGAGATCCACGTGGTTTAGGAAATCACAGAGAAGCACAAGCAACAAAATTAGATATTGTCTAAAATTCTACACTTATCAAGTTGTTCTCAGACAGGGTGTAATAATAAGACCTGAATTAAGGATCTCTTTTACATTGCATCTCCCCATCACTCCATGGATAGAGAACAAATAATGTTATTTGGAAAACTTATGTTCCATTTTTATCCTTGCCTGAATGTACTGAGCATGTTGTATCCATTGAAGAGTATGACAGTGTATAGAAGGTAGAATTATGCATTTCAATATTATTATTAATGAATTGATTTACCATCTATGGAGGAAGGCACAAGTACAATCGTGACAATACTACAAGATGGCATTAAAGTGAAATAGATATTATAGGTTACCTTGAATGTCAAAGCTAAGCTCCTCAGGACAATTTCTCGTAACCCAGCAAGGCCAAAAAAAGAAAAAGACAGGTAAGATGAGCTTTAGGAAAGCAAGTGCTGAGAATTTCAATCAGCTTTTTTTATTTCAGGATTGGTTATGTAGCAATATATAAGATACAGGGGGAACAAATGTCTTTAAAAGCTTATTTTAGTTACATTTTTCAAAGCTTTAAGATCGTGGATGTATAGGATCATGTTAAATCTAATTTAAGAAAGAGATTTGAGAATTGCTTAAATAGCAATAATATAATGTTATTACCAAAATGAATCCCTAAACATGGTTGTCTGGTTTAGAAAACCCAAACACCAAATTAGGCAAATCTGAGTAAAAGGGGTATGCTCAACTTAGACCTTTATGACATATCCACAAGATATGCCATAAATGTCTGACAGCTCTGGGACCGGCACCTATATCAAGCTCTTGTACCCGAACCTATATCACCTGACCTCCGTTTTGTCTGGTGAGGCGGCCGCTGGCTGCCGATTCCGGGGCATGGACTAATGTAGTGGGGACCGCATGCATTCTGTTCTATGGGAGTTACAGACACAGCCAAATACCGCTTGCTAGACTGTTTCCATAACTCTAACAGAACATTCGTTCTCTACAAGTCCCAGCCTGGGTTATCGGTAGCCAGCGGCCGCCTCGCCAGGCGAAATGGGTTCGGGTAACCCGTGTTCCCAGTTTAGGCGTGGGTCCCAGAACTACAAAAACTACACACTATTGTATCAGTGCACTGCCACTCCACGCTCCTGCTCCTCCTCACTATACACACAGAGATGAGGCTTTATGTGTACATTTCCTCTGTCACTCCTTGGTGTCTGGGGAAGGGGGCTGCACTCCATTACATCCTGGAGACTGTAATAACCTATTACATTTCTTTATCAATTAACTCCCATTCATTGCAGCTGCCATAAAGCATACACACCCTGCTGTACTGTCTATACATACAATATAGAAAGGAAGTGTGTGCCTCTAATATAGTTGCCTCCAAGGATAACTTTAAAAATAAAATATAAATAGCTACATTTTATTTCTCTTTATCAGACTTACATCTAATTAATGAGCCTAAACTCTAATACTTCAGATGTTCCCTTTAAAAAGGGAGGGGTCCCTTGTTTGAGAAATCCATTAATTAGCCTGAGGGGAGAGGGGCTACAAAGATCACCATTCTATTTGGAGGACCCATGAGCTCCATGCATTAAAAGGTCAGCCAATTGGTTTCAATGAGAACTGTGAAATGCTTTATTTCCCATGTGGTGGCACTGCAGAGATGTTGATCACTTGCTGCCAAGTTCCCAGATAGGTTACAGACTATATGTGGGTTCCAGACACCCTTAATCTCAGGGGACCTTTCTAAAAAAGATTGTAAAAAGCAGCAAACCTCTGTTAGTGGTGGAAATGTTATAGTATTACACTGTAGTGTAGCAGAGGATTTATCATTCCCCAACGTTGGTACGTAGGTGAATGCATCAGTTGAATTTAGACTACAGAAATTCAAAAAGAAGCCTTTGCCTGCTGTTGGGTTTGCAGGAAAACTTGAAAACTTATTATTTAAAAGCCCCTGCTGCTAAAAGGTGAAATATCAACTCTCTCATACTCTCTGTAGCTACCAGCTTACTGTACATGTACATCTGATTGGTCTGTCAAGATGTCCTTACATAAACTACTATCCAAAAGTGAACATAGTTGGTCTAAGCTAAAAAGGACAAGCTCCGCCCCATAGACTTATACATTGATAGACAAAACACTTAAAAATGTTCAAACTGAAATTACATTTTCTGAGAACCTAAAGGGATATGTATATATGTAGATTTCATTGAAATTTGAAAAAATAGACTTTAAATAGCATAGATTCCCATAAAATATTGAAGGATCCTCTTTAAGTCTATAACTGCTAGAGAACTCATCTCACAGTATGGTTGGGAAACACCCCTGACCTCCATTTCTGTGGAATAATGTGAACATTGGACTTATCCACAGGATACCAATTTAACAATGTGTCTAAAACCAGATACAATGCTACTCCGTCCGCTTCGAAGAAATAATTGGAAGCCGGCTCTCCCCAGAAACACACAACTCTATGGCTGCAGAATAGAAAATTTGAGCAAAATACTAAAACTATGCTCAGAGAGACTGCCCTGACTATTTGTGTACGTGTTTGATACACCTTGTATTAGGCATCATTTTCGTTACATTTGTCTAAAGTACAGCCCTAAATTTAATCTAATTCTATTAAATGCAATGAGATCAATTTAAAATTCACAGTAACAATTTTAACGGTCACACAATTTAAGAAGTTATAGCCTCTGAAAAATGACAAGAATTACAGACAATTACAAAGCAACAACAGTATACAGATACGGGCGTTGAAGAGGTAGTTCCATGTGTTATTTGCAACTGGGGATGGATCCTAGCAGAGAGAAAAAGGGAATGTCTGATCTAAGCTGTTCTTTAATGTGGAGACTAAGCACAATATTTTGGATCCATCTGTAATACCTTTCTCCAGAAGGATAAGGGTATGTTCATGCAAAGCAGATTTGTTGCAAAAATTTCTGCAACTGAATATTTATTCTATACATCCGAAATCTGCCGCCTATGAAGATATCCCAGGTCTGTGTGTTGCTGGTCTTTGGTGCGGTGCAGAAGATTAATTTAATATACCGACTAGTAATATTTAAAGGCTATATAAACTTTTGAATTTTAAATTTTTTTTTAATTTGCTTCCTAGATGCAAAATTAAGCATCTTTCTAAATAGTCTTCATTAAAAATGTCCTACTATTTGGTTATTTTGTTGCTGTAGAGTCTGTATAGCTCCTGTACATATCTGATTGAGCTGCTGATTCTGACATCAATCTGCAAGCACACTGCTCCTTGCTGCGGTCAGCTCAGGGCTGACGTAATCTGCTCTACCCCTCACTTTTCAAGTGCTATAGATAGCTGCAGGGAGCGGTGGGAGAAGGCTATACATAGCAGTACAGTCTGTAGATAGGGAGGAAAGAACCCACAGCAGAGTATGCAGGAAAGGGGGGGGGGGGTCATACAGGCTATAAGTGTAGATAGGGAGGAGAGCACACAGCATACATGATAAAATCTGAAGGGGGAGGAGAGACCACACACAGAGAAAGCATCAGTGTCTGTGTCAGCACAGTAGAGCAGAGACTATGCAGGTATTGTAGCAGCAGCATTCTGGGAAAGAAATTTTCACATAAGCTTAGTCTGAAACCAGGAGCAGATTGCAAGGGGGTCTGAAAATGAATTATTGGAATGGAGATTGCAGCCTGAAACTTTAACTCTAGCTAATCACTAGTATATTTAAAAAAAAAATGGTTTTCCATGTCAAATATGTCCATAATCCTTAAGGATACATGTCATAACAAGAAGTCATCCACCAAAAGGGGTTAGTGGGTGGGTGCAGCTGATTGTCAACATATGGTTTCGGTGCTGGCATTCAGCAGATCAGGTGTTGATTAAAAAAAAAAGAGGATTTAAAGATATTTTTTTGTTGTTTTCGATATTATGTTATGTTGATCCCTGTGATTGTGAGTATTTGTCACTATTTTACTTTTAGGATATTTTGTACAATATATATATATTTTTTATTTAAAAAAAATCTGTAATGTTAGTACTTTACCATTAGGAAGCAATAGGAGTGAATACAATGAGGACAATCTGTGCCTCTCCAGTGTATTAAAACCTGAGACCAAATCCATTAACTCTAGTATTAAGCCACTTTCTTCTAGCTGCCTTCCTTACCTTCCATAGCTACAGGGAGCTCTCCGCTGTGCCATAGAGAGAAAAAAAACTCAGTAACTACATTATAGACTTTAATGTTTTTTTAGAATTATGATATATTATAATAACAACAATATGTTCAATGTATCAGTACGCGTCTATGTTTATCTACAATAATTAATTTGATATAGAGATCAGTAATGTACCCCCCGTACCCTTAGTACCGTATGAATACTTATTTTAAACTCTATACCAATTTCATTTGATGTATGATTGCCTAAATTTTTTTCTCATTTCATGCACTGGGTCAAATTTAGCCAGCACTTTCACCTCAGCAAGTAATGAATGGTGTGTTCCCCTTTGACAGATCACTGACAGGTGCATATGCAATTGTCTCAGCAGAAGATGGGAAAGTAATAATCTGTTTTTCTTGTCCCATGGTTGCTATTTGATTCTGTTACAGTAGCGATACAGCATGGCACTATTTCATAAAAATAATAACCTGTGTCAAGGAAACATTGTGGAGGTATTTGTCCTATGGATTCAGTTAGAGGAATATGAAGGAATGAGGTAACTGTTGCCTGATAGTTTGATGATACATTTTATCAAATAGGATTCTAATATTATAGCATTCTACCTAAGGAGATGAATTTTAAATTCAGGAAAAAGGAACAGGAACATTACAAGATTTCCATGGGTGCAAATCAGGTGGATTTAGTAAAGGAATTTAAGTTCTTAGGCATTACTATTTGTCATGATCTGACCTGGTCTGCTAAAATATACGCTATAGATAAGATGGACCAGTAGCCTTTTTTCTTTTGTAAAAAAAAGAATTGGTTTTAGTTTTAAAGTTCTGCAGAGTTTTTATCCGTCGACCGAGCTTATTTTTTGCTGGGTGAGCTGTAGTTTTTTTTTATACAATTTTGGGGTACACATGATACAATTTCGGGGTACAGACAAGTTTTTTATCACTTTTCCAAAAAAAATTTGGTGGAAGACGAGGTGACCAAAAAACAGCCCTTCTGGCGTATTTTTTTTCTGCATTCACTATGCGGGTTACATAATGTTATAGTGTAATAGTTTGAATTCTTACAGACGTGACTATAACAGTTATCTAATTGTATTATTTTACATGGTTTTTTGGGGGTAAATGTTTTTTCTCACTTTTAATATATATATATAAAAAGGAAAAAAACTTTATTTAACTGTATTTTTTTCATTATTCCCCTAGGGCATTGATCCCCAAACATCGGGTCGTGGACCAATACCTGGCCGCGGATCATTTGATACCGGGTCCGTAGTATCTGGTATCCGCCCCGGTGGCCTCAGGGAATTTTGGGCGAAAAAAACCGCACCAAACTGTGGTGCAGTTTTTTGCCCGGAATGTCTGCTGCTGAAAACTGCTGAGCAGGCCTCTTGGGATGATGTTTTATTCCAGGAGACCACTGCAGCCTGTGATTGGCTGCAGCAGCAGTCACATGGGATGAAACATCATCCCAGGAAGCCGGCCCTATAACGTCATCCAGGCCGGCCTCTTGGGATGATGTTTCATCCCATGTGTCTGCCGCTGGTCCCAGTTCCAATTCCATCTGCATTCTTAGGATGCAGATACAGTTGAATTGAATGCTGGAGTGACGGCTCCTTGCCCCAGCAATCACTCTGCCATGAGCAGCTCGGCTCCGGTCTGTGCTATGAGTGACTCGGCACAGACAGGCGCGATGACGTCACTACACAGGCTGCTATGACAACCAATGGCAACACAGGTTCGCATCACGGGGGACTGTCGGAGGGGCTTCCCCCCTCTTTCAAAACCTTATTGACCGTGGTATCAAAGAGATTAAACAGCTGAGTTCATAGTAACTTGCGATCCCAGCAGTTAGAGCAGGGTGTCAGCTGTAATAAACAGCTGACACCCGCAGCGTATGGAGCGGGCTCAGCCCACGAGCCAGTTTTACGCAATCCCCCTCCATCCATGACGTACATGTTCCATTGGTGGTCGTAAATGGGTTAAATAAAAACATATGGAAGATTTTCTTTCCCATGAATTCCAATGCAAAACTTTGATAAAAAAAATAGTAACATTCTGCATTGCATGCAATATTATACAGAGATTATCCCCTAGAAACAATGCTGTAGCCGTAGCACACAAAGTCTGTAATAAGTACTTATTGGCACTCTGTCTGATGCCATACAGGGCCCATGCACATGGCATTGCCGGGTTTATGATCGCTTATCCTATAATTTACAACTATCAATCACCATGCAAATTTTTCATTTTAGGTGGATACGTTTTCTTGATTGCAAAAACTAACTTTGCCTACTAAGACATAAACAACAAATTTATTTAAGGGCAACAGTAACAAGAAAAAACTTACTAGACTGTTGACCTGCTGCTCTGTTTATTTGCTGGATGTAATTGTTTTATTTTTAGGTTTATTAATGTAATTCTAATAATAGCAAAGATCTGATCTGACTCCCACCTCAGCTCACAAATGTTTAAATATGTCAAATTAAAAAGGTCCCCAATTTATGAAGGGTATGTATGTTTTTTTGCACTCAAACCTACAGGTAGTTTAAGGAATAATACATTTCATAGTGTGTATAATATGAAAATAATCTATATATAGTGGTGTCTGTGTAATATAATAAGTACTGCACCGGGATCCCTGGTTGATTACATATAATATTTATTAACATTTCTCTATATAAAAGGAAAGTGATGTGCAAATAGCAAATAGATTCTACAAACAAGCTCACTATGCTCGATATACTTAGGAATCCTGTAATCACTGTAGCTCAGGGATATCATTTCCTTGCCCAGAAGACAGCACAGCAATGGCTTTCATAAAGGTTGTTAGTACAGCTACTAGGCAGTCAGCCCTGGAGACCTTTCGACTGTCAGAAGTGTAGACTCTGTGCACCCGATGCAATTTAGACAAACCTTAATGATGTCTTTAACAAAAATATGACTTGACAATTGTGTTCTGGAAAAACAAACACTCTGATCTCCAAGGAGTGTCAAGAGTTAGTGTAAAAGATAGGAGAGGTAGAATGATGTACAACAAGCAGTATTCAGATTCATTTGAGTGACAGCTATTTTTTTCTTTTGTCAAATGTATGTCTTTAATACATTTTTGGCTATGACAAGATAAACAGCCATAGAAACCGTGTGTCTTTACATTTCAGTCGTATACCTGCTTAAACATGAAACCTTGAAAGTAAATCCTTATGTGTAGTGTAGTGTAGTGTATAGGCTTCAAAAATCAATCTCAGCTGCTTTTGGTCCAGTTCTAACACCTTTACTTATTTACTCAGGAAAATAACACTTCCTGTCAGCCATGTTGGCTCTCCTGGGGCTATTACCTAAGTCATCTGGCCAAGAACATAGCCTGCCCTTTTCTATATGCAATCACACCTGGGTTTTTTAGTATGTATGTCAGCATCTCATGAAAGCTGCAGACTGCCTGGTCATGCTGGTCCTTGTATTTATGGAACAGATTGAAATCCATAGGTTGCAGACCACTGCTGTAACTGTACAACATAAACTCCATATCTAATAAATATATACAAATATATACAAACCACATACATAATGATTATATGAATTGAAAGCACATATACATTCTATACACTTTCAACTGTATCTTGCTCCTCAGGATGCAAATACAGTTGAATACAATGATGGAGGAAGGAGCCCCATTCACTTTGTGATGTTGGCCAAAAGAGGCCTGCTCTGTTCATTGTTGGAACACGGCTAGGTGAAATATTACATTTATTATTTTAAGGGGCACTATTTCTGTGTGGGGAGGCACTAAGGAGGTATTATACTTTCCGGGGGGAATAAGGGGCATCAAAATTACCAAAGGGGCACTAAGGGGGAATCATTATTGTGTGGGGAACACTAAGGGGGAATCACTACTCTGTGGGGGTGCAAAAGGGGCATTCATACTGTGATGGGGCACTAAGGGGGCATAATCACTGTGTGGGGGCATGATTACTGTGCACCAAACAGAGGGCACTATGAAAGAGTGTGGGGTAAAAAGGGGCAATATTAGTGTCAGGCCAAAGGTGGGCACTATTACAGTGCGTGGCACTAAGGGAGAATTATTGTAGCATAGGGCAATAGCGGTTTGCCACTGTTATTTTTATGGGCACTATCTGTGTGGCACTATTATTTTAAGAGCACCATCTATGTATAATTAGAATTTTTAGGTTTGACATAATCAGTGACCTATGATTCTTGGCAGACTGTTCTTCATAGCTTCTCAGTGATTTCACACAGGTTTTTTTTGCAGCAGTAGGACACTGTTAAAGCCAGCAGGATTGAGAGTTTCTGTACAGCATTAGGATGTGCTGGTAAAGTGAAGAGCTCTGCAGCCAGGAGAAGTTGTCATGGTGGTCTAGGTTGGATGGAGAGAAAAAGGAATGAGAAAGATACTAATCAGAGAAGACTACATCTGTGAGTCACTGGATATATGTGTATTGTACAGCGTGGTTATACTCTGCAGAGAGCCTGCGTAGCCCTGGCATGAAACCACTATAGTGTGATATTATTGTTTATAGTGGTCTTTATGTTAGTTATATATGGTCACAATGTGGAGATATTTTTTGGTCCTTGTATAGTGGTATGAATGAGTGAGAAAAAGATTTTCAAAAGTATGTTAGGTTATTTCTAAACTTTAAGGGTAAGGACACTCTTGGCAGTCTAGTTTTTTTTTTTGTCTTTTTTTATTGGAATTTAGCAGGAAAGTGTATCCTTGCCTTTATTTCATATGGAGCTGATAAATGTTTTTGCTCGAAGGGAATTCATTCAAAAGCTTGCTTTGTGGCCCAGCTTTTTCTATGACTAAAACCCTTCAGTTAAGTGCACCCCTAGCAGAAATGCTGCAGATTTTCCATAAAGGGGTTTTCAGATGCAAGAACTTTTTATTCTTATCGTTCAGTAGTTTAAAATTAAGCAGGTGGGGCATTACTTGATTTCATATGATCCTATCCGATGATTTTTCTACAGTTATTGTTCACATTGTATGGAATATTACTGTGTCTATGGACCTCATTAGAGGGTAATAAGTATAATGAGCCTTCTAAATTAATTCAGCTGTGGAAAGAATTATATTCACATAGCACTTTTCAATAGAGACAAACGTAATAGTCTTTGCTTAATATTTTTATTCTTCTCTATATTATAATCCACCCATTTCACACGTACATGTAATGAACAGTTTTTCCTTCTTTAGATTGTTATTTGTTTTATAGGAATGAGTATGTAGCAGAAGCTCAACTTTGAATTACGCTGCAACTTCTCTAATTATTCATATAACATAAGGCAATAAAAGCAGGACAAGAAACCAGTGAG
This sequence comes from Rhinoderma darwinii, assembly GCF_050947455.1. Classification (NCBI taxonomy): domain Eukaryota; kingdom Metazoa; phylum Chordata; class Amphibia; order Anura; family Rhinodermatidae; genus Rhinoderma; species Rhinoderma darwinii. The sequence goes on from NC_134693.1 coordinate 35,939,479, forward strand.
AAAAAAAACATGGCTGCTGCACTCAAATTGAAAGACACAGTTCATAAAGTAAGTTTATTTTACTATAAAAGTGAAATAATGAGATTGCATGAAAACATGTATTTGTAGACTGTGATTTCCATTGTTTTTTGTAGCTTTAATGAAGATAAGTTACACTGACAAAGTTTTGTAAATTTTTACATTGAGCTTATAAACCTTTAGGGTATGTTCACACGGGCTATTTTCAGCCATTTTTCGGGCCATAAACGTTCTGAAAAACAGCTGAAAAATCGGAAGCAGAAGGCCTACAAAAATTTGCCCATTGATTTCAATGGGAAATACGGCGTTCTGTTCCGACTGGCCATTTTTTTACGCCTCATTTTCAAAAAACGGCGCGTAAAAGGGTACCCCGTAAAAAGAAGAGCATGCCACTTCTTGAGCCATTTTTGGAGCTGTTTTTAAGTCACTCAATAGAAAAACAGCTCCAAAAACAGCCGTAAAAAACTTGAGTTCTAATAAAAAACTTCCCTTGAAAACAGCTCTGTATTTTCAGCCGTATTTTGTTAATTGTGTGAACATACCCTCAAAGTGACACAAAACCAGTATTTAACTCTATTCGATGTTCAATTGAGAATTAACTATAGGGGCCCAGGGGGCAGTCATTCTCGGTTTGAGAGAGGGTGACTGTAGGGTTCCTCAATGGGAATAATGACAGGAAGAAATGTCTGCCTTAATGATTACCATATAATGGTATCCCACATATCCCTCATGACATGCCATACTGGCACATGACCGTTGCAGGCATTCATGGTAGGGGCATGTCATCGCTACTGCGACGTAAACAGGGACTATCAAGGGACCGCTGGAGCATCGAAGCTGGAATGGTGGGAGACTTAACAGGTGAGTAACCACTGCACAATCCCTTTAACATTAGCCACTTTAAAAATGGCACCCAAAAATAGGATTGATGCATTTAAAGATGCAATAGAGACACAGTTTTATACTACAAAGTAACCATTTATGGGCTTATGCACATGGTTGTACATTTAGTGCCAAGCACAGGATTAGATTCTGTCCTATGAGACCAGACAGGTGTTACTGATCTAACAGGATAGGAATTGAACCTGTTCTTGGCACTAAATATATAGCTCATGAACATGGCCGTAATATGACCACGTGCACAGAACATAACAGTGCCAGACTGAGGCAAATGCAGACTACTAAAAAAGGGACAGCCTAATGCAAAAACAACATATTTTGCGTAGCAAATTATCATAGAGAGCATGCTAAGCCGATCTGATATCTGTAATGTAATATTACTTTGTGATTGTGTTCTAAAATATGTGTTAAAATATTATATATTTTTTTTAAACTGGTCATGTTATATCAAGTCATTCTGGAGTAATAGTGCACAGTATATAAATAAATCTAAAATAGCATATAAAAGCAAAAGGATCAGCTATTATATTTGGTTACATATTATTTCCCCAATAAAATTCGGACAGGGAAAAAAATAATAATTTCATTATATATCAATCTGTGTTATTTTAAAATATAATACATTTTGTTTTCTTCCTCTCAGATGTGACCTGATAGTTATCAATTTGTAATAAATATTTTAACCCATAATGTAAATCTTTATATCTAGAAATATATAAACTGGACGTATTTTTTTTATTTTATTTTTTGTTATTGGATATTAAGGCCCTGGAAAAAAAAATGATCTAATTATTAAAATTGCATCTGAATGCTCTGTAATGCAAATACTGTCTAAGTAATTGATGAGGATTGTTGATTAGGTGAGTGTTTTCAAGCAAGCACATTACTATTAATATCAACAGAAACCATCATACATGCAATATACAGTAAGTTGAAATATTGCTTTATAAATACATTTGTCAAGCTTTTTGTTTGGTGCAGCAGATTTGTGTGATGCATTATATTTTCCCCTCTGCCCAAGATGTGTTTATTTTCTATCCTTGCAGTCATCACTCAGAGAGTACAAGTATGAAATTAATTAACTGTAGATCAATCTGCAGCTTTAACACTGCTACTTGTTTTATTTTCCTTTGTTGAATTTTCATGTGTGAATAATTCAGTTTTTCCACTAAACTAAAAATATAGCGCAATCAAACTGAACAGACAAGCAATTCTGTCTCTATTGTGGGGATGGTACCATTCTCAAGACATAAAATGCTGTTTGCTTTGTTAAAATTTTCTTTTATTTTAGATGGTCTTTTTGAACTAAAGATTCCTTTAAATTATTTAATGTCCCTTTAAAACATCTCATTCCACCGTTTACTATTAATAATTGATGGAAAGACAAGCAGAGAACACAGTATAAAGTTGTACTTTTTGTTCTTATCCAGAGCGACATGACAAAGGACTTTCAAGGCAACAACGATTTACATTATATTAGTAGTGGATAAATTAACTCTATTGTGTATGTTAAATCTAATACAGAAATAGAACACATTTTACATATTTTTTATTTTATATTACACTTTGTTATTCTTCAATAAACATGACAGGACCACCAAAAAGTCACAACGGTGGAATGTTGAATGGATAACATTAGACACCTTTTCCTCATACCTTCCACCAAAAGCAAATTAAAACAAAAACTTTACTTAACTGAAATCCACTTAAAGGGAATGTGTAATGTTTTTCATTTAACCCCTTCCCGACATCCGCCGTATATATACGGCGCTGTCGGAAGGTGCTTCCCGCAAAGCGCCGTATATATACGGCGCAGTGATGGTGCGGGCTCAGGAGCAGAGCCGGCACCATCACCGCGGGGTGACAGCTGTATTATACAGCTGGCACCCTCCTGTAACTGCCAGGACCGGAGCTATTCTCCGATCCGGCAGATTAACCCCTCAGATGCTGCGCTCAATAGAGCGCAGCATCTGATAGGTTTTCACCCGATCGGCAACCCAGTGATGCAATCGCTGGGTTGCTGTGGCAATCGGACGCCAGAAAATGGTGTCCGAGTCGGCCTTGTACGGGAGCCGATGAGGACCCGCCTGCGGCGTGTCCTCATAGGCTTGCTGTCAGTGAATAACTGACAGCGCTAATATACTGCACTACGTATGTAGTGCAGTGTATTAGAGTAGCGATCGGGGCATCAGGCCCTCATGTCCCCTAGTGGGACAAGTAAAAAAAGTAAAAAAAAGTAAATAAAAATGTGGTAAAACAATAAAAACACACACATTTCAAATAAAAATAAAGCTAAACTGACTTTTTTCCCATAGTAAGTCTTTTATTATGGGAAAAACCGTAAAAATAAAAAAAACTATACATAATTGGTATCGCCGCGTCCGTAACGACCCAAACTACAAAACTATTATGTAATTTATCCCGCACGGTGAACGCGGTAAAAAAAAAACATGAAAAACAGCGCCAGAATCTTTGTTTTTAGGTCACGTCTCCTTCCAAAAAATGCTATAAAAAGTGATCAAAAAGTCACATTTACTCCAAAATAGTACCAATAAAAACGGCAATCCGTCCCGCAAAAAATAATCTCTGACACCGTTTCGTGCTCGCAAAAATAATAAAGTTCTGGGTCTTAGAATATGGCGACACAGAAAACAAATGATTTTATAAAAAAAGTGATTTTATTGTGCAAAAGCCGCAATACATAAAAAAAACTATATAAATTTGGTATCGCCGCGTACGTAACGACCCAAACTACAAAACAATTATGTAATTTATCCCGCATGATGAACGCCGTAAAAAAAAACCATGAAAAACAACGCCAGAATCTTTGTTTTTAGGTCACATCTCCTTCCAAAAAATGCTATAAAAAGTGATCAAAAAGTCACATTTACTCCAAAATAGTACTAATAAAAAACGACAATCCGTCCCGCAAAAATAATCCCTGACACCGCTTTGTGCACGCAAAAATAATAAAGTTATGGGTCTTAGAATGTCGACACAGAAAACAAATGATTTTATAAAAAAAGTGATTTTATTGTGCAAAAGCCGCAATACATAAAAAAAAGCTATATAAATTTGGTATCGCCGTAATCGTATCGACCCGCAGAATAAAGCTAACATGTAATTTAGGGCGCACTGTGGGTGCCGATAAAAAAAACAATAAAAAACTATTCCAGAATTGCTTGTTTTTGGTAATTTCCTTTACCAAAAAATGAAATAAAAAGTGATCAAAAAGTCGTATGTGTTCTAAAATGATACCAATAAAATCTACAGCCCGTCTCGCAAAAAACAAGCCCGCACACCGCTCAATCAACTGAAAAACAAAAAAGTTACGGTACTAGTAATGCGGTGATGAAAAACATCTCAATGCGCAGGCCTGAGGGGAACATTCCTTCAGTTTCAGGGCCCCAGGATTTAGGAACTAGGAAAGGGAAGGGACATCCGCTGGAAGCGAGGGTGCCCGTATTATACCAGTGCAAAACTTTCCCAGTAATATTTCCCAAACTACGAAGGAGAAAAAGTCCCCAAAAGGTGCAGTGTAAAGAGTGTTACAAAAGGGGGATAAGAAAGAAAACCGTTTATCAGTGTGACACCGGCCTGCGCATAACTGATCGCTTCACAGAGTAACACACATCTATGGATAATTGTATTATTTACCCCATTATTATACCCTCTTATTATGCCCTGATGTACTCCGCACAGATTACATATGCCACCACATTATAAACGGAAATACCAGCAAAACCCCAAACAGAACTATTACCAAGCAAAATCCATGCTCAAAATGGCGGTCTTTCCCTTCTTAGCTCTACAGTGTGCCCAAATAGCAATTTATGGCCACAAGTAAGGCATCACCATACCCGGGAGAACCCGCTTAACAATTTATGGGGTAAGATTCTCTAGGGGCACAACATCTTGTGCGGTGAATGGGCAGATCAGTGGAGAAATTGCAATTTTCACTTTGCACAATCCACTGCGTATTCATTTCTGAAAAACACCTGTGGAGTCTAAATTCTCACTACATCCCTTGATAAATGCCTTTAGGGGTGTAGTTTCTAAAACGGGGTCACTTTTGTTTGGTACGTCAGTGGTTTTGCAAATGCAACATGGCGTCCGCAAACCATTGCAGCAAAATCTACGCTCCAAAAGATAAATACCGCTCCTTTTCTTCTGAATGCTCCCATATACGTAAACAGCCAATTATAACCACATATGGGGCGTTACTGTACTCGGGAGAAATTACTTTACAAATGTTGGGGTGCTTTTTCTTCTCTATTTCTTGCAAAAATGAAAAATGTGTATCTAAAACGACATCTTGTTTGAAAAAAAAATTTTTTTTCATTTTCATGGCTTAATTCTAATTAATTCAGCAAAAAACCTTTGGGATCAAAATTTTCACTATACCCCTAGATGATTCCTCAGGGGGTGCAGTTTCCCAAATGGAGTCACTTTTGGGGTGTTTCCACTGTACTAGTACTACAGGGGCTCAGCAAATATGACATGACACCGAGAAACCATTCCAAAATCCAAATGGTGCTCCTTCCATTCTGAGCCCTACCGTGTGTCCAAACAGATGTTTGTGACCACATGTGGGGTATTGTTTTACTCGGGAGAAGTTGCTTTACAAATGTTGCAGTGCTTTTTCTCCTTAAGTCCTTGTGGAAATGGAAAAAAAATACCTAAACCTACATTTTCTTTGAAAAAATGTAGAATTTCATTTTCACAGCCTACTTGCAATAATTTCTTCAAAAAACCTGTGGGGTCAAAATGCTCACTATACCCCTAGATAATTTCCTCAAGGGGTATAGTTTCCAAAATGGGGTCACTTGTTGGGGGTTTCCACTGTTTTGTCCCCTCAGGGGCTTTGCAAATGTGACATGGCCTCCGCAAACCATTCCTGCTAAATTTGAGCTCCAAGAGCCAAATGGCGCTCTTTCCCTTCTAAGCCCTGCCGTGTGTCCAAACAGCCGTTTATTACCACATGTGGGGTATTGTTTTACTCGGGAGAAATTGCTCTACAAATGTTGTTGTGCTTTTTCTACTTTAGTTCTCTTGGAAATGAAAAAAAATTAGCTAAACCTACATTTTATTTGAAAAAATGTAGATTTTCATTTTCATGACCTAGTTCCAAAAATTTTTGCAAAAAACCTGTGGGGTCAAAATGCTCACTATACCCCTAGATAATTTCCTCAAGGGGTATAGTTTCCAAAATGGGGTCACTTGTTGGGGGTTTCCACTGTTTTGTCCCCTCAGGGGCTTTGCAAATGCAACATGGCCTCCGCAAACCATTCCTGCTAAATTTGAGCTCCAAGAGCCAAATGGCGCTCTTTCCCTTCTAAGCCCTGCCGTGTGTCCAAACAGCCGTTTATTACCACATGTGGGGTATTGTTTTACTCGGGAGAAATTGCTCTACAAATGTTGTGGTGCTTTTTCTACTTTAGTTCTTTTGGAAATGAAAAAAAATTAGCTAAACCTACATTTTATTTGAAAAAATGTAGATTTTCATTTTCATGGCCTAGTTCCAAAAATTTTTGCAAAAAAACTGGCCGGTCAAAATGCTCACTATACCCCTAGATAAATTCCTCGAGGGGTGTAGTTTCCAAAATGGAGTCACTTTTGGGGGGTTTCCACTGTTTTAGTTCCACTAGACCTGTTCAAAGCGGATATGGAGCCTAAAATATATTCTAATAAAAAGGAGGCCCAAAATCCACTAGGTGTTCCTTTGCTTCGGAGGCCGGTGCTTCAGTCCATTAGCGCACTAGGGCCATATGTGGGATATTTCCTAAAACTGCAGAACCTGGGCAATAAATATTGAGTTGCATTTCTCTGGTAAAACATTCCGTGGTACAAAAAAAATGGATTCAAAATGAATTTCTGGAAAAAAATAATGAACTTTGTAAATTTCACCTCTACTTTGCCTTAATTCCTGCGCAACGTCTAAAGGGTTAAGAAACTTTCTAAATTGCTGCTAAAGTTCTAAGCCTTGTAACGTCCTAGAAAAATAAAATGATGATCAAAATACGATGCCAATATAAAGTAGACATATGGGGGATGTTAGTTAGCAACATTTTTGTGTGGTATAACTGCCTGTCTTACAAGCAGATACATTTAAATTGAGAAAAATGCAAATTTTTGCAATTTTTCGCTAAATTTTGGTGTTTTTCACAATTAAATACTGAATGTATCGGGCAAATTTTGCCAGTAACATAAAGTCCAATGTGTCACGAGAAAACAATCTCAGAATCGCTTGGATAGGTAAAAGCATTCCGGAGTTATTACCACATAAAGTGAAACATGTCAGATTTGAAAAATGAGGCTCTGTCAGGAAGGTCAAAAGTGGCCAAAGAGGGAAGGGGTTAAGTGTCAGTAATTAGATGTAATCAAACAGAAGATAAATAATCAAGCAGATTTACAACTGTGTCTGGATCCTAGAATGTATTGAAAAATTTGCCCAATTTTGGAGCAAATTGGCTCAATTTGGCACATTTTGATGTTTGCACCTTACTAGCCACTTTTTAAAAGTGTCCCAAAAATGGGGCATAGCTTAGCGGGAAGGGGGCATAGCTTCCCTGAAAGGGACGTGGGTTAAAATATGTCAAATTGCACAAAAAACTGGCACAAAATTCTGACCCAAAATAAGCCAAATCAAAGGTAGTATAAGGAAGAGAAAATTGTTTTAACTGGTCATGCAAGAGGCACCAAAATGATCATACAGCATGTACCACTGTGATAAATTGGGCGCTTGCCTGGTCTAAATTTACGCTGTCTAACTACTAGATAGCATTAGTAAATGTGGAACAATTTGTTTATTATCATTTTTTAATCTTTTAGTGATTTATTTTTTACTTTTAAAAACTCCCCTGGGGTGACCAAATTGGAGGCGCACACTTTGTTTCTGCATTGTCTGCGTAGACAGTGCAGCAGTGTGTGTGTGTGTGTGTGTGTGTGTATGTGTATGTGTATGTGTGTGTGTGAAGCAATATAACCCCAGCACACACAAAGGTACACAAGAGATCCAGATGCAAACTAAATTTAAGTTTTATTGCAACAAAAATGGTGGTATCGAAGTAGTAAGCGACTTGATAGGACGTTTCGGCCGACCCACGGCCTTTGTCACTGTCGCTGATTATAGATGTCACTGGTATGGGATGTCCGCCCGATCTGCCCTGCGACAGTGACAAAGGCCGTGGGTCGGCCGGAACGTCCTATCAAGTCGCTTACTACTTCGATACCACCATTTTTGTTGCAATAAGACTTAAATTTAGTTTGCATCTGGATCTCTTGTGTACCTTTGTGTGTGTTGGGGTTATATCTCTTCATATTGTGGGATCCTCGTTCCTACCCTACTAGCACCACACCAACAAATTGAGGAGTGCATCCCAATATTTATTCTTGATTATGTGTGTGTGTGGACATGCGTACGTGCGTGTGCTTCATGGCGGCCTCAATGAATAGAAGTTTATGGTCATATGATGTTCTCAAATCAAAGGAAAGCTGTAAATCATTGCTTGAATTTGATGTCCATATAAAATAATATGAAACCCACTGGATCTATGTAGGAGGACCAGGTACATAATGTAAACATTGTACAAATAACTTAGTTGGGATGAGTCTTAAAAGAAATCTAGCTGATCCCATAGATATATTTCATGTAACTCCCTGCAGTTAATGAGGGTGAGGCTATATTAATGGAGATTATGAAAGAGAATAGAAAGTCTCACTTGTTTTGCATTATATATATATATACATACACACGCACAAACAAATACATCTGATATAGGTGTATAAATCCACATCTGCGTGTGTTCTGTGAGAAATCTGTGTATTTGTGTCTAAAGTGAATTATATAAGCATGTATATACATAGAACTCACATATGCAGGGAACATTACTGGCAGCCGGTGCACTTTGCAGTCTCAACATTACCACTGAGCATGTGCAGGGTTTAAACAGAGCAGAACAGAGTCAGTAGTTATATACAGTGCCTCACTTATAACAGTAATCTCCTGACACTAGGAAATCTTGTCCACGACCGTTTCGGTTTTGTGGATTGCAAAACACATATTCTAATGGCTTTTGTGTACTGTCCGTTTTGTTTGAGGACCGATACACTGGAAAGGGTGATATGGACCGCAAATACGGACAAGAATATGACATGTTCTATAATTTTGCGTAACAGACACACGGATTCGCAAAAAAAAAAAAAAGATGTGTGCATGGCCTTACAGAAATTAATACTTCAGTATACTATTTGCAATAAAAACCCGGATAGGTCACTGAAGAAAACAAGGGTTGTGTGTATGAACTCTAATCCTGATGTCTACAAAAACATTAAGATTACAAGGCCATGAATTATAAATTACTAAATATATGAAAGCCTCTGCTGCTGGCCACATGTCCTCTTTAACCAGGGCATTATATTTTAATGACAGATCCAATTTTATGTACTTTGTATCTTACTGTATAGCTTATTCAGAGAATATCGAGTGAGATATACTTCTAAAATCTAATTGACCATAAATAAAGAGCGGCACCACTAGAATGAAAAAAGGGGTGCAATACAAGGGTCAAAAGAGAACATGGTATACAAAAAAAAGCGACAACTCAAGAAAATTAGGTTATTAGGTTTGCCAGAAAATAGTATGTAATCATTTAATGTCTGTAAATACTATATAAAGAACACTAGTCCCACCAGCCCATAACCCCTGAGGTGATGTTGGTCTGACCGGACTCATTTTCTCTCTCACTCCATCTTATGCATAGCTATATTTTGCTCTGGCTCCTTGCCTGCCATGTGGGCACACGGGTTATATGCTCACCTTGCATTATGTCTCATTTGCACTTATGCATTTTTTCTTTTGTTAAAGAAAAGTATTTTGTGGTATTTTGATTTATCATCTATATTGGTTTTGTGTGCACTTAGCACTTTATACTTCATATGTGATATTCATTACGGTGTTTAGGAGGGAGCCTTGTATTGGAGATTTCATATATTCTGACTGGTGTAGCTTTATTATGAGGGACCTCATCACTAGAGGGTCACATTATTGTTTGTGCCCCGCTCTGAATACTATCTATTTTAATTGTGTTGTTATATTTGTATGTGTCCATTGTGGGTGTACGTGTCCGAGCATATTTTTTGTGTATTATAATAAAGCCATTGTGTTTTTTCCATTTTTTATTTTTGTCGGTGTGCATACTTTCTTTTCTTGAGTTGTCACTTTTTTGTATACCATACATCTAAAACCTAACTTTTATTATAAAGAAAATAAAGGATAAAAGAAACCACCACGTGTTAAAAAACAGACACCGTGTGTAAACCACTCTAATATTTCGGTTGTGGAATAGACGGAATTTTTTCAAGAGGCTCTTAATGTTTCAATTTGGAGACAACATTTGACCCATATATGGACCCAGCTGCAGTTTTGTGGGAAACAGTGTCTCTAATCCTTGTAATGGAAGGGCATATCACAGACCCTTTTATTTTAGAAGTATATCTCATATTCTGTGAATTGCTAATTGATTTTGAGCAAAGAGTTTAGGAATAGCGCAGTATAACTAAAATTACTTTATAGCTTAGAACAGCGATTTCCACATGTGGCCCATGTGTTGGCCCTGATGGTATTCAGTCCAATTTTAGCCCTACATATGTATGTCTATGTTTTCTCCCTTCATCTTGCAATATTGAAATCAAGGGGCACATTTGCGGCCCCCGTATTTGTCAGGTTTATCCATACTGCCCTAGAACATGCACAAAGAATGTTAATTATAAAAAAAAATACGTAGGCAAATTTTAATAGACCTTAAGGTTACGTACCAATTATGTCAAAAGGTTGAGTTACAGCCATTAACTGTAGTGAAATATCATATCAACAGACATAAACAAGAAGCATTATAGTATATAATTGCATAGCTATATAATATATTATGCTGCATATCAAGAAGACTCTACTCTGTGTTAAGGAGGGCTAACTGGAAACATCAGGACAAATGAGTGGTCTAAACTAATGACATAAGGGAATGAGAAATAACTGATGTGAGTTAGAATAATAGAATGCCATTAATCAACATAAGATAATGGTAAACTAATTGGCTAATGGACAACTTGAGGAATATGACTTAGCTTTGAAAATGTAAAGTGGTGCATATCTGTACTACAAAAGCCTATGGTAATGAAATCTATTCATGGTCTTTATAGTTTAAAGGAGAAAAAAAGCAGTAAAAATCAAATAGGCCCATTGTAATTTTTCACAGTCTTGCAGTATATTTTTTTGGCATGCTGTTTGCTGAGCAGTCTATTTAGCCACTGAGGCTCTTGCCCACAAGGAAAATGGCAGGTCTTTGCACTGTTGCAGAGCTCTAGAGTTGTCATTCAATACATTTACTTGGAGCGTGCATTCATATCAACATTTCTAGAAAACCCCTGCCAGGGGTGTATTTTTAAGAATTTTTATTAAAAGGGATATTCTCATCTCAAACATTTATAGCATATGCCATAAATGTCAGATTAATGCAGGTCCCAACTATAGAATGTGGGCTATCTGACACCCATCCTACCTTGTCCTGCTGTCGCTGCTCTCCGGCCACTAAGTTACCAGGACTAGGGAAACAGCAGTGCTCGCTGAGTTTTGCGCTTTCTGTAACTCGAATAGAAGTAATCTGAGTAACGGAAACAGAGTAGCAGAGAGAAGTAGAAATGCGACACTTACCCGTCTAGTAGAAAATTCTTTATTTAGTTACAGAAACAGAGTAGCACAGCGAGCTTTGCGTTTTCCGCAGCTCCTGAGTTACAGAAACAGCATAGCTCGCTGTGGTACGATGATTCCATGATTTCCGTTACTTCTCGGCGAGTTACGTAAATTGCGTAACTCAGCAAGCTCAGATGTTTTTATTGTGCAACTAATTGGCTGGAGACAAGCAACAGCATGACAAGGTAGGACAGGGTGCTCCAGTCTAGAAACCTCTGGGAACCACATCGATTGGACATTTATGCCATACCCTATGGATATATCATAAATGCCTGAGATGAGAATACTCCTTTAACCTTTTAATATTGCAGCGGGGTAGGGGCCGAGGGGCTTAAGGGGGACTTTTTTGTCACCCTGACAGAATTTTTCTTAAAGATTTAAAAAGCAGTCTCGGCACAAACATTTATGGCATATTGCTAGGACAAGCCATCAATGACCGATTGGTGGAGGTCCAGCCATCATGACCTGTACCAATCTCTAGAACAAAGGAGCAGTGGTGTTAGGAAAGCCCTGTGCCGCTTTTTGTTCTCTGAGCTCTGCTCTGCTTTTTCCAGGGCACACCTGGTCCATTAGCGTCAATGGCCGACCATGTGGCTCTGCATGGTGTGATATTATATAATGGGAGGTGGAGCAGATACTGTAGGAGAGCAGATACTATGGAAGAGGTGGACCCTCCCACAGCTACCTTACGCCTGCTCAAGGGCCTACATCGGGCCTGATAGAATGCAACTACTCTTGATTTGTGCTCTACATTCATGTGAAAGAAGAAGCGATTATAAGTGGAATAATAAATGCCGCAGTTTATTTACATCTTCATGTTTAAAAAAAAACAAAAACCCAGTCTTTCTATTCTGGGTTGCAAACCCCAACAAAATAATAGGAGGCCTATTTTAGTCTTTATTCTGGGGTCTCCTCTTTTCTATGTACATCATTATGGGTAGTTAACACATGTATTAAGTTGTTTTTCTACACAAGCACTGCAATGTAAGCAAATGAGTGACAGAGAGAGAGAGAGAGAGAGAGAGAGAGAGAGAGAGAGAGTAACTGGCTGAATTGTTAAACTACCGTTTTCCCCTTCAAGGAATGAAGAGTGGACAAGCACCAGCTATCCCTGGGATGGGAATATGTATTGGCATGAAGAAATTTTAATTTTTGAATTAGGGATTTCTCTGTTCTAAAAAAAAAGTATACCTCTTACTTACAGTGCCATATTTAGACCTGCAAGGTCCACTAATGTATTAAAAGAATAATCTTCATAATTTAAGAAAACTGATCTAATCACTCATAAATTCATAAATCTATACTCTGTTGGTTATAAGTAGCGAATAGCGATGATAGAATAGAATTACCAAGTTCACGATTCACTACAAATGATTAGTGAATTCAAACTGTATCCACGACAAATACATAAAAAATAGAAATCTATATATATACACTACCGTTCAAAAGTTTGGGGTCACCCAGACAGTTTTGTGTTTTCCATGAAAACTCACACTTATATTTATCAAATGAGTTGCAAAATGACTAGAAAATATAGTCAAGACATTGACAAGGTTAGAAATAATGATTTTTATTTGAAATAATAATTTTCTCCTTCAAACATTGCTTTTGTCAAAGAATGCTCCATTTGCAGCAATTACAGCCAAGCTGCTCCCACAACAGCTCTATGGGGTTGAGATCTGCGCTGGCCACTCCATTACAGATAGAATACCAGCTGCCTGCTTCTTCCCTAAATAGTTCTTGCATAATTTGGAGGTGTGCTTTGGGTCATTGTCCTGTTGTTGGATGAAATTGGCTCCAATCAAGCGCTGTCCACAAGGTATGGCATGGCGTTGCAAAATGGAGTAATAGCCTTCCTTATTCAACATCCCTTTTACCTTGTACAAATCTCCGACTTTACCAGCACCAAAGCAACCCCAGACCATCACATTACCTCCACCATGCTTGACAGATGGCGTCAGGCACTCTTCCAGCATCTTTTCAGTTGTTCTGCGTCTCACAAATGTTCTTCTGTGTGATCCAAACACCTCAAACTTCGATTCGTCTGTCCATAACACTTTTTTCCAATCTTCCTCTGTCCAATGTCTGTGTGCTTTTGCCCATATTAATCTTTTCCTTTTATTAGCCAGTCTCAGATATGGCTTTTTCTTTGCCACTCTGCCCTGAAGGCCAGCATCCCGGAGTCGCCTCTTCACTGTAGACGTTGACACTGGTGTTTTGCGGGTACTATTTAATGAAGCTGCCAGTTGAGGACCTGTGAGGCATCTATTTCTCAAACTAGAGACTCTAATGTACTTGTCTTGTTGCTCAGTTGTGCAGCGGGGCCTCCCACTTCTCTTTCTACTCTGGTTAGAGCCTGTTTGTGCTGTTCTCTGAAGGGAGTAGTACACACCGTTGTAGGAAATCTTCAGTTTCTTGGCAATTTCTCGCATGGAATAGCCTTCATTTCTAAGAACAAGAATAGACTGTCGAGTTTCACATGAAAGCTCTCTTTTTCTAGCCATTTGGAGAGTTTAATCGAACCCACAAATGTAATGCTCCAGATTCTCAACTAGCTCAAAGGAAGGTCAGTTTTATAGCTCCTCTAAACAGCAAAACTGTTTAGAGCGGTGCTAACATAATTGCACAAGGGTTTTCAAGTGTTTTCTAATCATCCATTAGCCTTCTAACACAGTTAGCAAACACAATGTACCATTAGAACACTGGAGTGATGGTTGCTGGAAATGGGCCTCTATACACCTATGTAGATATTGCATTAAAAACCAGACGTTTGCAGCTAGAATAGTCATTTACCACATTAACAATGTATAGAGTGTATTTCTGATTAATTTAATGTTATCTTCATTGAAAAAAACTGTGCTTTTCTTTCAAAAATAAGGAAATGTCTAAGTGACCCTAAACTTTTGAACGGTAGTGTATATATATATATATATATATATATATATATATATATATCTATATCTATCTATCTATCTATCTATCTATCTATCTATCTAGATATATATATATATATATATATATATATAGATATATATATATCTATATATATCTATATATATATATATATATATATATATATATATATAGATATATATATATATATATATATATATATATAGATATTTATATATATATATATATCTTTGTTTTTTAAATTCTTGTTTAGTATTTTTAAGATGTTCTCAGTAAATATTGTCTTTTATTCAGACACAGTTTTTGTAATTGCTTAAATGAAAGTTTTAAATTCTACACGCTGTGCTTCTGTATGACACTACACTAGACAGCTAAATGTTTGCTCTTCTTCCTTCTGATTGCATATTTGTTTGTTTTTCTTTTACATTTAAATATATATCCTATTTTGCAGACACTGTATGATGGAACACTATGAATGGGAAATGTACATCAAGGCCATTACATGCCGTTAGCTGCATGGAAAAGCATTGCTGTTCAAAAATGATGAAAAGCAAAAATGTCTATTATCTTCTTGCCTCCTACAGCTTGGGAAATCTGGCTTTGCTGTTCATTTTGTTTTATTGTTTCTTATAAAACAACTCATAATTGGAGAAGAAAAATAAAACAAGGTTAGTTAGAATGCTACATACCTTTCCTATTATGTCTGCAATTTTTGGAATGGGCTTTCCTTTTTGATGTCTGAAAGTTGGTGGGCTTTGTCCATCCCAGTCTTGAAGCTCCTCAATGCTCTTAAGGTAGAGGAGTGCCTTCAGACCTGTGCAGTAGTCATCAATCACAGTGAAGTCTTGATTCTGTATAGCACTGCAAACCTAAAGAAAAATCAAGAGAGAAGATATTAATTGATTGACTTAGCATTTTTTTTCCCCTATTTAGGCACACAATATTAAAGAAACACTAGCCTAGAAATGAATGAGAAATGTAAGCACACAAAGAAAATAGTTGCCTTCTGGTGAGTCTACAGGGGCTTTATCAAACAGTTTTGTACCAACGTACCAAAAAGTAGGCCTTTCACACATCGGTTTGGGAATGGGTGAGGCTTAAAGGATATAGAAACCTTTGAAGATTTTTGTATCTTTTCACTAAAACAATGTATTATATTGTTTAGTGCAACTTTTTAATTGTTTTTTTATTAAAATGTTTTAACACTTTTTGAGATACAGCTTCTATGAGGGCACAGTAGCCTAAGCCCAGTCCCATTTCAGAAAACTTTAGCAAGGAGGTAAATCAATGGAAGATAAAATAGATGCCTCCAGAAAAAAAGTTTTTTGTTTTTTTATCACTTTTGATTGCAAAACAGACAAAAATTGGCGGAACTAGGACCTTGGGTCTCCTGTTCTAGTGATAAGTGGGGGTTCAAGTCCCCCTTTCTTTCTTAACTGTACAACAGCATTAAACTGGAGTTTATATGGTATGGCTATTGGGCATGCTGCCACTCTATTCAAAGTATATAGTAATGACAGAAACAACTAGCACTCTGCTAGTGAACGATAGACTCCAGTGATTATACATTTATCATTTCTCCTATGGAAGTGATAAAGGTATTCAGAGGTGAAACCCCTTTAAGATAATAAGGTCCAGTCTAATGCTTTGGTACACTTATTTACAGTATTCCTTTAGAATTGTTTTTTTATTGCCTTTCAAATTTTGTTTCAAAGAATGTTGTTCTACATGTGCGGGATCATGCACACAGCAATGCAATGACACTGAGTCTGTTGAGTGTCACTCACAGTGGCTATGGGTCCATGTTAGGTACTTTGCGTGCAATCATATGGCGACACTATATTCTACCCTAAAAGTTTTGGTGCAATAAATTCTTATGGAATCATAAAAAAAAATACTGCGTGGCAAACTTAGAGGTAGCATTGCGAATATTAGATGTATGGTTTTTATACAGAAGAAACAAAAACTGTTTTTTGGGGGAATGTGACACATGATATATTATCACTGACTCCTGGATTCCTGAGTGGCATTTTAATGTCTCTGCAGCATTTTGAAGCCAGTATGAACACATGAAGCCGGTATGAACACATGAAGCCGGTATGAACACATGAAGCCGATATGAACACATGAAGCCGGTATGAAAACATGAAGCCGGTATGAAAACATGAAGCCGGTATGAACACATGAAGCCGGTATGAACACAGGAAGCCGGTATGAACACAGGAAGCCGGTGTGAACACATGAAGCCAGTGTGAACACATGAAGCCGGTGCGAACACATGAAGCCTGTATGTCTTAAATGATTGCATTGTAATTAAGTGGATTTCTCCAGAACGGACTGTGGCTCATTACACAGTGATCGCTTGCTTACAGTGAATGTCAATAATCAGTTCAGGTTTGACAGGTCCATTTTTTCTCTTGTATAATGTATTTAATCACCCCAATCTCAAATAAAGGCTTCTCATTAGGTTTAGACCACTGTGGCTTCTAAATTTTGTTTATACTTAAAAGTATTACTGCGAACTAGTGAGAATCCATTTAAACATATGCACCAAATATATGGCTGAATAGTGGGCTTCAAAAAATTCTAATCACTACTTTTCTTTTCTAATATGGAGTTAAAAAATGTGATTGTTTGCCATATTGTTTGGGGACATTATACTGAGCAATTACAAGAGCTGCAGGTCCAAGGGGGGAAGGCGCTGTGTAGCACTATATACAAGGGGGATTGCTGCATAGCACTATATAGAAGCGGGGAGCGCTGTGTATCACTATATCTAAGGGGGATTGCTGTGTGGCACTATATACAAGGGGGGGCTATGTGGCACTATATACAAGAGGGGGAGGGCTGTGTGATGCTATTTACAGCGTTCTGTGTGTAGCGCTATCTACAGGGGGCATTGTGGCGCTATTTAAAGAGGGGGAGGGCTGTGTAGCGCTATTTACAGGTGTCTGTGTGTGGCCCTATCAACAGGGGGCAGTGCGTGGTTCTATCTACAGGGGTCTGTGTGTGAAGCTATCTACAAGGGGCTGTGTGTGCAGCGCAATCTACAGGGGGATGTGTGTGTGACGCTATCTACAGGGGCTGTGTGTGGCGCTATGTTCAGGGGGCTGTGTGTGGCGCTATCTACAGGGGCTGTGTGTATGTGGTGCTTTATTTTACAGTGTTTGACACAATTATAGTCAGGGGCGCAGTCTATGGTGCTATAATATTTAGGGGCACAGCGTTTGGTACTATTTAATTCAGGGGCGCAGTGTTTGGTGCTATTATATTTAGGGGCACAGTGTGTAGCACCATGATAATTTTATCTTTGTTTATAGGTGTGGAAATGTTGGAAAAGTGAGGAGCCAAAGACATCTGAGTGCCAAATTGTGCAGAAATTGGTCATTGCTGGGAGGAGTCGTCATGAAATCTTGACTGGATGGAGTAGAAAAGAGGAAAAAAACGACGTCGTCACCTGTGAGTCACTAGATTTATAGAGAATCTGTCATCTCTCCCGACATGTTTATTATAGGAAATCCTTGTATTTCACAAAAAGTCTTAAGTGTTACTATTCCCCTTGTCAGGAAAATACGTCCCTACACAGTGCGATACTGTCAGCAATGGTTGGAGACTGTCAGTATGTGGTGACACAGCCTTTAGACAAGGGGAGTCGTAACACCCATTTGTTAATGTCTGGACAAAAAGGAAGTGTTAACAATAGTTACAGGGTGGCGGTGGAGAAGGGGGGCCAAACTTTGGGTAACAGCCCAGGGCCTATGGTCTACTTAATCCGCCACTGGATATAGGATCTCGTCCTATAGAATCAGGAAAGCCTTTCTTGATTTAACAGAACAGGATCTATCCGGTCCTTGCCTTTAAACTAAATCTCTGGGTGATAGGGGATGTTATGTATTGGAATCCTCAGATTGGGGTGCATTTCATTTGTTTTGTTAAAGTCAATTTTCATGTAATGTACTGTAGATTTTCAGAAACACGCCACATTTTTGTACCATAACTTCAACAAGCCTTAAACAGAACATCCAAGTCAGCGATTGAGAGTCAATTAAGAAACAATCTAATTTTCTACGCAATGCATTTTTGTTTGATGTGTTTTTCGAATTTTTTTCCTTTTTTTTAAGCTTCATAAGCACAACACACTGAAGGTGTGCCATTTTTTGATATCTTGTGGACATCAAAACAAAAACAGATCATTGAAAAAATGCATAAAAGTTATGTCTACCAATGCAACCTATATTTTTTATAGCTTAAATGCATCTAATATAAAAAGAATGAAGCCACTTTGCAAATGGTCTTGATTCAAAATATCTTCCTGCTGTGTGTCTACAGCCCCTATGCAGATGTATGCATCTCCATGGTTACAGACTACAGATAAATTCTGTGTAGTCTGATCCTGCAGTTTAACTCTTTACCATTTGTATCCTGCGTTTTGTTTACCTTCCAAATATGTGTTAACAAGCAGTAGGGAACAGAGAAGGGATAGTATGACTGCAGCATAAGACATGGTAGAATTGCTAGCGAGATACGTCCATAATCTTATGCGCAAATGGAAAGTAAAAACATCCCTCTACAACTGTATTCTCAAGGTCACTATTAAATTTTAATATTATACTAGAAACTTGGAGAATTAACGTTACTGACTTATTTAAAGGTACAACATTCTGTGCTGATGGATCTCTTAATAATAATCTTGATTACAGTTGAAGCTTCGTTTTTTGGTAAAGAGTTCCAAATCCGCTGCATAGATATAGAGATAAATTGGAAAATTCTGAAAACCTCCAGCTGCCACTGGGGATTTAGCAGCTTATTGCATACTGTTATACATTTAACTCAATAATAAGACAGTATGCAGTTTGCTCCCCTGAGTGGTGGCTGTGGGCAACCTGACTTTAAACATAGAAATATGGGATTTAGAGTTATCGTTCAAAAACAGAGCTCCATCCATTATAAAGAAAAAATAAGTAATGAATCAGCACAGAATTTTTTGCCTACAGTATTAAAAGAAAAAGCAAAAAACAAAATGACATTCAAGGGTGAACATTCGCATTAAAGGGGTTCTCTGCTTTGGTCAGCCCCTATGTGTTAGAAGGGTCACTTGGTAATAAGCAGATCACAAAGTGTCCCCCTGTTGGAATCCCAAGCAATCAACTGTAATATTTGTGGAAACCTGGAAGTAAGTGTTCAATTTTCCTGCAGCGCCACCACATGGGAAATTAAGCATTACACAATGCCCATTAAAATCAATGGGTTGTCTGTGTAAAGCACAACAGGACAAATCCTCTAGAGAGAGGAGAGAGAGAGAGAGAGAGAGAGAGAGAGAGAGATAGAGAGAGGAGAGAGAGGAGAGAGAGAGACAGAGAGAGAGTCTCATTGTAACTGCTCCCCATTCTGGTCATGAGTATCCTAAACAGAGGATATCCCGATATTAACTCAGAATTCCGATATAGAGTATATGGAAATGTTTTTTTCTAAACTGGACAAACACTTTAAGCTTTCCTGAACAAAATCTTTAGAACCCCTTTGAATTAAAATGTAAAAAAAAAGAAAATGAAATCCAAAATACACTTATAGGATTAAATGTATGTTATTCTGAGTCTACAAAACATTCACCCAGTACAAGTAATTTGTATTTTCCTATAATCAATATACTGACTCATTCGGTACTTTTGAGCAAATTAAATATTGTAGTAGGCCAGCAGAAGAATTTGCAGTCTGTAATATATGGCCAATATACCAAAGCCATTTGCTTAATTGTAATTCAACCTTAAATGTGATATAATGTGCTATGAAATTGCTACAGTTAAGGTCACTCTGGTGATTGCATGACCAATTTTAGCTTGATTCATATACCTCTCCTGGCTAAATCTCTCTTCCCCAGCTGCTGAAAAGTGCTATTTTATTTGTAGTATTCGAGTGTCTTATCCACAATCTACTGTCGTTCAGCAAAAGAATGAGCACTTAGAAAAGCTGTAAATATTTATCGCTGACATTAGTTCTACATCATGAATTCTTGCACTAATCATTAACTGCTACCGGATTAACTTACCTTCGATCCGTGAGCATGTAAACAGCAATCTGCTCTTAGTGGTTGCTCTTCAGACTTTAAACTGCATTAGGCTCACAGGGTAACAAGTAAAATAAATGATATGTATAGGAGAAGCATATATGTTATACATAATGATGATGACACAAGGTGTGAAACAGAACAGAGCAAATAATAATGGTGGCATAAAGCTTCATATCCTGCCGCTGACGTGATTCAGTGATTCATTTTAAAGGAATTCTTTACTTTTGTGAAGCTTCACTAGATCATGTTGACAATAGTTGCTATGAGCTTTTTCTATCATGATCTTGTTATAAATATGTGCATAGAGCTCCATTACAGAGCTCTGAAGAAGTCATTCTCTCACCTATATCACCACTAAAAATTCCCCTATGGAGGCATGTGTCCTGCAGGGGTCCAGTGGAGGTTAAACCTTATTTAATGATATTTATCATAAATTGAATGCCCATCTTTTTACACTATATTCTATTTAGATCCAACATTATACTGTATACTGATTCATTTCTTAATATATCATAAAATATAGAGGTGATACTGTTTTATTATTGACAGTATGTGATAAGTTCTTAAGCTCACAAGGTTTCCCATAGCAACCAATTAGTTTTCAGCTTTCGTGTTTCTATCGGGGGTTTCAGAGTTTTTTGACAGCAAGAATAGCCCAGCAGACTACCATATTGTTATCATTGCCGTTAAAACACTGTAAACGATGGGATACAGCATCAATATGAACACAGCTTTACTACATTCTGCTGTATTGGACTTTGTATAGCTGACTGAGTCTATTTTCTTATCGCAAAGTTTTCAGATATTTGTCACACAGAATCACTGTAGATTCCAGACACTGGTTTGTTGGTTTATACCACCAAAGTGCTAATGGACTTAAAAAAAGTCTATTTCTCTAAACTACTTCATACCTTCTATCATTCCAAATGGAAAAATAATGATACTTATATCACAGCCCTGATTCACCTAAGGCTTGAGTACTTAATCAGTAAATGTAGCTCAAGGGACATGTTGAATTCAAGAAGTACAGCAGCCTGTTAAATAAAATACATCTAAGTTTGAAGTAATGCACACACTCACCAGGATGGGTGCATTTAAAGATCTAAGTGCAAAAAAAAAAGAGTCTACCTTTAAATGTACTTAGATCAGTGGCTACCCTGAATGACAGCATCAATAATAAGGAGAGGTGAAACAATTCTAAGCCACCCGTTCTGGACACAGACAATTGCTTGACTGAAATAGAACTATTGTATATACATTGATGTATCTGTTGACAAGATACATGCGTTGCATCATACACAAGGTCTTGCTGTAGAGTGTCAAGAAAGAAATCTTTGGGGGGATAGCCAAGAGCAAACTATCAGGACCCAAGAGAGATTTGTGCTACTTAAAAGAATATCTACACTGGATACAAATGTAGCAAACTGCCAAATGTGAGACATATTGCGGTTGTTTT
Source organism: Rhinoderma darwinii (assembly GCF_050947455.1). Classification (NCBI taxonomy): domain Eukaryota; kingdom Metazoa; phylum Chordata; class Amphibia; order Anura; family Rhinodermatidae; genus Rhinoderma; species Rhinoderma darwinii. The sequence goes on from NC_134693.1 coordinate 35,961,580, forward strand.
ATTAAGCCCAGCATTTTGTACGCCAGTTTTATTAAACAATTTGTTGAAGTAAGATGCAACACATTTATTAAAATGCGAACGCCTCCTAATGAATGTGTTGAATCTTTCGTTGGGCCGTTTTACACAATTGTGATGTAACATTTGCGCCGTGTGCCATTCAATTCCTCGGCCCCACTGGACATAAAATAAAAAAATGTATGCTCACTACAATGCTCCTCTTCGCTTCTCCCCACCGGGACCCCTTAGGCTTCCCCAGGAGCTCATGCAAGGGCCAGGGGAGGTCCAAGGCCCAGCATAGGCCTCTACCCACAGAGTGCTACATCACACAGAGTGAAATCTATTTAACTTTTCACTGTAATTTATGCCAGTTTAATGCATAAATTATAATAAATTTGACAAGCTGTGGTGGCCCCGCAACTATTATTACATCACGCCCCCTATCCCAAAAGTGGCAAGGGCGCCGTAAAATGCCCATAAATCATAACTTTCAACTCAAATTAAAACTTTTGGGCCTTTTGCAACATTTCTACAAGTAAGAATGGCATAGAAAGATTGATAATTGCCCTCATTAGATCTGCACAGACTTAACCTTTGGATGCAAATAATACTGTCCCTAAAGTTCTTGAAAAGGGCAAGGTATTAGAACTCAAAGTGTTATTAAAGTTAAACTATTGCTGCCCTACGGTTGTCCATTCTTTTTATACCTCAGTTCCAGACACTTTCTGGACACGTATGAGCAATATGGGCACCCTGCTCTATATATGGGGGGTTGTCGTCTGTTACAACCTTTTTCATCCAAAGTATTCTCAGTAGGAACCGCCTTTGCTACACTGGCACTCCTTTTTATTGGCTCCCTAACTTCTAATAAGAAAGGTGTTCTCCACTACCTTGTGGTGGTGGCATAAACGGTTATCCGTTTGCGCCGTGGGTGCAGTTTTTCACCTGGAATGTTCTGCTGCTGAAAACTGCAGCACTTAGCCAGCCTGCTGGCAGGCCGGCCTAGTGAGATGATGTTTCATATCAGGAGACTGCTGCAGCCTGTGATTGGCTGCAGTGGCGGTCACATGGGATGAAGCGTCATCCAAAGAGGCCAGCCCTTTGACGTCATCCAGGCCGGCCTCCTGGGATGATGTTTCATCCCATATGACCACTGCCACAGCCTGTGATTGGCTGCAGCGGTCACATGGGATGAAACGTCATCCCAGGAGGCCGCGCTGGAGGGAGGAACACATAATCATGGGTAAGTATGAGATTTTTTTTTCTATCTGAGTTGCGTTTTTTTTGCGCGCAAAAACACAACAACTGCTATTTGTTGCGGGATTTACCTCCCACTGAATTCAATGGGGAAATCCCGCAACAAATAAGTAGCGTTTACAGAATAAAATTCTGCACCGCATGTCAATTTCTGAGCGTTTTTTTCTGCTCAGTATTTACACAGCGTGTGGGTGAGATTTGTTTTATCTCCACAGTACTGCTACTCTAGTTGCTGCGGATTTTCCGCAATGAGTTCCGTTGCAGAAAAATCGCAGTATTTAAGCAACATGTGAACTGACCCTAAGGGCTTATTGAGACGAACGGGATATACGTCCGTGCAACGCGCGTGATTTTCACGCGTGTCGCACGGACCTATATTAGTCTATGGGGCCGTACAGACCATGTGCGCGATTTTTACGCAGCGTTGGTCCGCTGCGTAAAAGTCATGAAATGTCCGTTCTTTGAGCGTTTTTCGCACATCATGCACCCATTGAAGTCAATGGGTGCGTGAAAATCACGCATGTCACACGGACGCACTTCCGTGCGAACAGCGTGATTCGCGCAACAGCGTGATTCGCGCAACAGCTGTCAAAAAGATGAATGAAAACAGAAAAGCACCACGTGCTTTTCTGTTTACAAACATCCAAATAGAGTGTCATAACGATGGCTGCACGAAAACCACACAGCCGCGCATCATATGATGCTGCCACACGGAGCTGTCAAGTGCCTTTTGCGCAGGCAAAACGCAGTGTTTTTTGCGTGCGCAATAGGCACACGCTCGTGTGAATCCAGCCTAAATGGTCAGAAACTTCTATACTCACCAAAAAAATATGTCTAGCATAAAACTTTAAATACTAGACGGAAGGAGGGCTTAGAAGAAAAAGCTGCAGGATTATCTCTTCCTCAGTTAAGACTCATGCTGTGAGATGGGAATGGAAAGCTGCAGCACTATCTTTCCATCAATGGCTGTTGAAGGCCCTATTCACATCCCACTTTTTGGCCTACGCTTAGCGTATACACCAGGAAAAGCTCCCGACGTACAGTATATGTTAAACGGAGACTGTTACGCATGCCTGGCAGTTGCATCCATCACCCATAGGCTATTATGGCATCTGTTTAACATATACGTTATGAAAGCTAATGAAAAGATTAAGACATATATGTTTAACGGTTGCCTGTGGTGTAATGCATTCAGTGGCGTACGTCACCCATAGGCTCCCATGTTAAAAAAATACATAATATACCATGCAGTATACGTTTTTACGGGATCTCGTTGCATTGAATAACGTACTCTACTACACTATTCCATACCTAAAAAAAACATACAACAAAACACAAGGTTGGCCAACACATCCTAACAAAATTACATAAATAGTGTGCAGGTACACGCACGTTGTGTCACTGCAAACAATAGAAAAACACCATTGCTACAGTACTCTGAGTGCCAAGACCACCCAATATATAGATTATTTTAAATTGCATTAGTGCACTAGTGTTTACTACTGCACTAATGCACTTTTGAATTGTACATTTTATGCATCACTGTCATCTGATCCCACAAATGTATTTCAACAAACGTTACGTAAACTACTACAATCAGCACAAACATATGGTAGTCTAAAAAAAAAAAAAGAGAGTTTGAATTTTTGATGGTAGAGGAACCAGTGGTGGCCACATTTTATTTGCTACCAAAGATACATAAAAACAAGTATAATCCTCCAGGTAGACCCATTGTGGCAGGCATTGGCATCCTTTGTGCCTTTGTCTTCTTACAACCTTTGGTTCTTAAATTACCCTCGTATCTTAGAGACTCATCGCATTTCATCCAAGAACTAGGTAATTTGGTGTTACCAGCAGAAACTCTTCTAAACACTTGTGATGTTGAATCTCTGTATATAGCCCATCTGGATGGTATACGGGCAGTGACCACTTTCCTTGGCGAGGACGAGACCATTGATGACATGCGTAAGTATCTTTTGATAGATCTGTTGGAGTTTGTCCTATTTCATAACTATTTTGTGTTCAATAGAACTTTTTATCGCCAAGTCCCTGGCACTGCGATGGGCGCCCGATGTACCCCCTCCTATGCCAACCAGTTGGCATGAATACCAAGGATGTGTTATTAAATGGTATTGTTATATTGACAAAGTGCTATTTTTCAGGACAGGATGAGAAGAGACCTATCTGTCGTACACTCTGAATGAAATCCCTTGTCATTTTTACCTGAAACACAACATCTCTAGGTCAATGGTCGAGTCCTTGAACTTGAAGATCCAACAAACTTGAAGCTGTGTCACAACGGATTTATTCAGAATGGATATGGCAACCAACAATCTACTTAATTTCAGCAGCTTTCATCCTCAACATGTAAAAACAGGAATACGGATGTAGCCATCTTTAACTTGACTCTGGTAACTTGCTGCAGCGTGATAACACACAAAAAAGCCATTGAAAAATCATTGAAAAAGTCAAGATAAGGGATCTTGCCACTGTGTATTTAATGCATTAAAAGTCAAGGTAAAGACGGCTACATCTGTACCTACTGGTCAGTTTCTACGGTGTACTTCTTTTCATGTTTTCTGTAAAGCAGCTTCAGATCTGACTAATCATCTGGAAATATGGAAATATGTGGCTACCCCCTAAGGCCATTTCTCTGGCTTACAAAAGAGCCAGGACTAGTGAAAGGAATGATTTACCTTTTTGCCAAATTTCGACCTCCTAATAAAAAGATGAGGATAATTACTGCTTTCAACAATTAGTGGGGGGAAATCCGCAAAAAATTAATGAGTCACACTGGGCCATTTTGAAACTTGATGCTCGTCTTTCAAGATACTTTTAGTGGCCAAACGAGCTCCAAGCTTAAAGGATAAATTATCCCAGAGCCACTTTTCACGACCCACTACGGCACTTGGGAGAGATTTTTCGACAAAGGGTTCCTTTCTGTGTGGCAATTGCGATGTTTGTCAACTTATGACTGCAACCAGGACTTTTTCAAAACCCACGAGATGGGAACAGGTACCCTCTGAAACATTAAATCAACTGTAGAACTAATTGTGTGATCTATGTGATAGCTTGCTCTTGTCCCAAACTCTATGTAGGTCAGACAACTCAGGAATTGCGGAAACGTATCCCAAAACATTGATTTACAATCAATTTGGCGGATAGAGATAGAAGAAAAGGCAAGACTCTCACATCTGTGGCTGCATACTTTGTCAACTATCATGATCGTAAGTATGGGGATATGACAGTTTTTGGCATAGATAAATCTTTCACTAACATTAGGGGTGGTAGTCCAATATTACAACTATTACGTATGGTCTCCTGCTGGATTTTTCAATTGCAGACGGTGGCCCCAACAGGTATTAAGAGAAGAAATGCTCTTCACAGGTTTCTATAAAACTTAATACATAACTATACGTATCTGTTACTAAATTTATATAATTATTGTTTGTTCGTTAAATTAGGTAAAAAATTGTATATACACACACACATATATATATATATTTCCGATAACTATCTACATTATGAATCCTTGCATACAGATTTGATCCCTTACATCGGTTTCCATTAGGTTTTGGGCATAGATTGGATACACCTGATGGAGTCATGGATGGATGTCTCCTTCCCTCTTATCCTGATCAACCTCAACAGTCTCTTAACCTCATGAATGGATGATCTTCATTCCTTGACTGATGAAACTCCCTTTTATCTTGGGACCATTTGTTTGGCAGGTCAACATATTGTCTCCTATTACATTGTTTGGTTACTCTGGACACAGTTACGGATGAATGTCGGCCTCCGTTTGATGCCTTTAGTCTTAATTAATTTAAAGGACATTGTATTCCAAGGCTTTCTTTAATCCTCAGACATGTAAGGCACTCTCTTGTAAAAGACTTTGGAACTTACCTCCTCTTTTTGATATTAAAGGGTCTTAAATCCGATGAAATGGAATTTCTTCCTTTGTTTAATTTTTTTATGCCATTAATGCAATAATTGTACTATGGAAGGTGTTTTTATCTGGATTTTCCCCTTTCTTCCCCACTCTTTTTTTTTTGTCAGATTTTAATCACATTATTCATTGTAATAAGGCTTATGGCTCCTAATATTTCTCAATATGACACATGGTCCCTTATTTATTGCCCTTTTTATGTACTATATATTACACTGGTTTATTATATTTTGTGGGGAATGATCACATGAGTTGGGATACTAAACTGTCCTCATTTCATAGATATTATTCATGCTTATATCTATATATGTATAATGTTTCACTTAATATAGTTGTCTTTCTTTTTGCTTCTTTTTATTATTTTTGGGGTGTTTTATTTAAAGAAAGCATATATGCATTTATCATGGTTGCATTGTGCGTGCGCTCTATTTGCCATAATGTTACTCCTTGAAACCTTTTGTGGTCACTTTCGGTACCGGAAGCGAGACCTGGACACGTCACTATTGTGACAAGATCTGGGTTGTCTCTGTGAGTTTGAACCCCTATCAGGGGAGGCAACTAATTTGCGCATGCTATTTTGAATTATTTACTAGCGCTTGCGTATATCTCGTTGTTATTTTATGTGTAACACCACTTCCGGAACCCGGAAGTGAGGCAAATTGTACTTCGGAAACCAGAAGTGGGGCAGTGTTTATTCCGGAAACCAGAAGTGGGGCAGCGTGTATTCCGTAAGTGGGGCAGTGTGTATCCCGGAAATCGGAAGTGGGGCAGTGTGTATCATGTGACTGTCTTTAACTTCCTGGTTCCTGTCTAGATTTGGCGCCGAAACTGTGTATGGGACAAAGAGTGTTTTTTTTGTAAACCAGGCATGGAGTACTTTGGGCTGAGAGGAGTCTTGTTCTTGTACAATACAGCCACCACTGGCTCCATTTCTTTTTCGACCCTATGTATTCATTGATTATATTGTACCATTAGGGATTTAAAATGCAGCATTTTTTTTCAAAGAGAGTTACCCTTGATGAAGCCATACCAATGGCGATATGCGTGGGGTTTCAGCCCCACTCTTGCCCTCACAGGACCCGGTCTCTAATTTCACCAGCATGGTGTGGTAACCACATCTTTTACTATCTTGCATACAGTTTCATTATTTATTTACATATATTTATTTTCTATTTTTGACTTTCAAGTTCAGATTTTTACAGGTGTCCTTTCTTTTAAGTGACATTTCTCTTGTTTAAATTCTAATATGGCAATAGTGGGGGTCCCTTTGGCATTTATTTAGGCCAGGGACATGTGCTCTCTTTTCTTCGTTTTTAATTGTCTTTAAATGTTTTTTCCCTTTGTGCTCACTGTTTGTACTTTTTCATGTATATTGTAATAAATTAACTTTAATTGTTCTGTATGTGCGATTCTAGTAGCATATGTATTTTCTCTTCTTTTTGTGCACTAGTGTTTACTAGACTTACAAATGTGAGATTCTTCTTGCAGATTTTGATCAAACTGTGTGAGTCCACCGGTCACATAAAGGCAACCTCTTTCAAGTCGGTCCCTAACTTAGACAGACACTTCTCTCTTGGGGTAAAACCATGCAATGAACTGCAGGAATAAACTTCATTGTGATTAAAAACACCCAGGAACAAATGAGAAGAGTGCAAGGCCAAAATGAAGGCAAGAGTTCGCCTTGATGTGTGTGTGTGTGTGGGGGGGGGGGGGGGGCATACACAATTTGATCAAAATTTGCTCTAAGAATCCAATATTTGTAAGTAAATTAAACATAGCAGTAGTGTAATTCGCAGTAATCCATACATTTGGTGGCCTTGGCACACGTGCTCCTGCAAAGATGATATCATCATGTTATGGCTGGTGGAGCCCCAACAGAAAAAACCCTCTGCTTTAAAGAATACCTATCGTTTTCTAAATTAAATACATTTTTGATACAATACTGATTGCAAAATTGCTTAGTTTATCTTTATGTTACTGGAATTGGAGTGATAGAAATCGGTTGCAAAATTGTAGTTCGCTATTAACAAGTATGGCCTACAATTTACTACAACTAAATCAACAGGATAACCCATTGTTTAAAACGGTTAAAGGTCATATTATCTATCGTCTGAATAACCAAAACATATCAATAGTGACATACTCGTTCAGTTTACACAATAACATTGCTTTTCGTTATTGAAAATTACGCTGCCGTCTCTTGCCTCTAATAAACTTCAAGTACCTCAGCATCAAGAAACAAGCTATAAAATAACTAGAGCAAAGAACTCTACTAACATTAAACACAAGAGAAAAGAAAAATCCCATTGCGGACTGCTGACATCAGAAACACATCCTCCTAAAAAACAAAGTGGCACCCAGTGCAGTAAAATTCATGTACTCATTATTAAATATTCTATATATTTTAGTATCTCTTAAAATTCCAAAAATGCTGTCTACCAAGGCTTCATCTCCCTTCCCAGGAGTCCTATAGAGGTAGTCAATGGCAGACATTACAATCAAGGTTTAAAGGGTTTTACCAGAATTGACAATTATTACCTATACACAGGATAGGTGATAGTTGCCTGATTGCTGGAGGCCCCACCGCTGTAACCCCCACTGATCGTGAGAATGGAGGTCCCCGGCTCCTGTTCCTCCTCACTGCTCTGCTGCATTGATGACAGCATTAAATGTAGCAGTGGTAAAGCATGCACGCAGCCACTCTATTCAAAGTCATATGGGATTGACAGAAACAGCCAAGTACAAGCACTTGGCTGTTTCCACCAGTCCCAACAACATTGAATGCGGTGGCAGGCGCATACTCTATCGCCTCTCCATTTAAGCTTCTCCTGACTGTGGGGGGAGTGGATGAAGGAGGAACAGGGGGCCCCCAGAAATCAGACAATTTTTACCTATACTGTTGATAGGCTAAAATAGTTGATTCCGTACAACCCCTTTACTCATGTTCTATCTCCTCATATACATTAGGCTTACTTGGAAAGTTATCAACAGAAATTGTACTTGAAGCATAAGTCAAACCATCAGGTATGACATAGTATATCAGAAAACCAAAAATATACCTGATGTAACAAATAACACCACGTAGGCAAAAAATATATAAAATATGTAAATCTTTATTACCCCATACGGGAGAAGTTACCCACAAAAAACATACATCTAAAATACAAAAAACTAAAAACACCCCAGAAAGGAATGTGTATCACGTCCTATGGAAATGACCATATAATGTAACAAGATAATAGCATGAGACATATAAGTGAGTGGCCAACATGAGACATATAAGTGAGTGGCCACATGAGACATATAAGTGAGTGGCCACTAACTTGGAAAGTTAGCCTTTTATCACACACAGTATTTTGATTGAAAACACAACTGCAGTTCTTGATGAAATTTTTTAAGACAAAGTCAGAAGTGGATCCAGAATGAAGGAGAACTGTAAATCCTTGCTTTATGTTCCCTACTCCTTTTGAGTCCACTTCTGGCTTTGGCTAAAAAAAATGTATGAAAAACTGCCACACAAACGGTCGTTTTTCCAAACAACACTGTGTGTAAAATCACCCTTGGGCCCTGAAAATTCCTAATTTTTGGGCAAGTTTAGAATACAAGTTTCAACTAATTTTTAATGACTGAGAAGGAAGCGCAAAATCTGGACCACTCTGTCCTGGATTTATTGAGAAGTTAAAAAACAAAAAATATACATATTTTTATGTGTAATATGGGAAGGTGGAGCAATAGTGCAGGTCACCATTACATACAGCTTCTGAACTGGGGACAGGCTATCTAAAGATCTCCTCTATATTAAAAGTGTATGTACCATAGAGGCGACGCATGTAGTTGCTTCGAAACCTTGTAGAAAGGGGGTCCAGCCCTGATTGGATCCATCCCCTTTGCTTTAGGGTATCAAGTACATATATAGGACTCCCCTCTACAGAAAACTTGCATTGGAAAAACTGCATTGTTAGAAAGCAAGGGGGGGGGAATTGTCCAAAGGGTCATGAAATGGGAAACAAACACCCAGCCCTTATTTTTGTGGTTATGGTGCTCTTTCATACTCACGCCTTCTTTCCTCTTTTACTTTCCTGCCTTCTCTTCTCCCCTTTTCCTTCTTTTCTCCTCCCTTATCAGAGATTGTACTTTGAAACTTGTCTTCTTTTATACATAGTCATGCATTTGTGGCATTCTACCTTCATACTGACTCTTCCTTTTTTTTTTTTTTTTTATAATATTACGTGTTTACCACTGTATTGCTATGTCATGTCGATTCGTTATTTTTACCTTTTTCAATAAACTAAGATTTAAATGAACAATCCCAGTCCTTTAACAGAAGTGATAATATAGATCTATATCGCCTATTTATAAACCTAATATCCAGATCTTCTAAGTGCCATCATATGGGGCTCTGGTGAACAGAATATAGCTCACCTGTGATTTAATTACTTTAAGCAATTCATTCCAGTGGGTAAAATACAAGCTTGACTTCCAGCCAGGACAACCTCGTGGTGCTTGCAACTATGACAGACTGCAGTTTTTAAAAGCACTAAGTACTATCTCTGTTTCATTCTGTTTTAATATATTTATTGGCAAGGCAAGCATAAAGGACATAAGCAATCAAGGAGCAATAAAAAACCAAGGTGATTTGCTAAGAAGACATGCAGTCGCTTAGATATGTACTTCCCTGGGTATGCTTATTGCTGTAACAGAGGCTCCTACAAAGGAAGAGTCATTAAACAGTGGAAAGCACAGGAGACTTAGATGGCAAGGCTTTCTGTACTTCATTTCTCTTTATGTGTGAGAGGCTTATATTCCCTACTCAGTGCTAGAAGAAATCTAATATAGATTATTGAAAATAGTTCTACAAACTGTTTCTAAACGCAAGAACTAAATTAAAAACAAACAATTTACAGTTATTGGCCGGGCGATCTGTCATTTTAAACTACCCTTCGAGTGTGTCTTTTTCAGTTAATAAATGTTTCTTATAAGGAAGTCATTTTTGGGTCAGGGAATTCCATTTGGGACTCCAAGCTGTATGTTTTTTAGTAGAGACAAAATAAAGCTATTGGCTTTTGGATCTTGCTGCAGCAATTTCCCATGGGCCTTGCAGTAGTTTGCTACAAATATCGTGTCGTATGTTTTTAATAAACTCAAAAAATAAAATATAGACTTTTGAACACAATGGCCACATTTTATCCAACCATAAAACTTGTAATTATTTCCTCTTCACGAAAGATTTTATAGAAGATACATGTTGTAGCAGAATTATGTTACCAGCTTTTTCTTTTTAGGTGTTAATTAACGAAAATGAATATTAATGCAGCATTTAAACTATGTAATTGGAAAATGTTATTTACTTGATATTTTTTTTTGCCAATTTCTAAGAACATAGAATAAAGGCAAATTACAAATGTCACTACATTACGTTGTAATGAGTTTGTTCAGTGTTACCATTGTCCATAATTTGCTTTATTTAACAATATCATGTATTTATTGTGTAATGCGTACACTTACAAATGCAATTATGAGGAGATATTAAACTTAATACCATATTCTGATAATAGGTCTATAGAGGAGCTGGTAAGATATAGTTATTTTAATATAGTACATAGTCCCTGAGTCTAAGGCTCGGCTATGTGCAGCATCACACTGGGAACTTCCCAACAGGGGGCATCCATAAAGAAGAAAGTCGCCCATAGCAAAAATCATATGAAAGCCTCCAAAGGAATATTGGTTGATAAGTAACCACAGGCAAAGCAGACTTTATAGCTATGCAATATCACTGAGGTTTACGTATTCAGTGTACGGTGTTGTCTACATTATAAAGATAGGAAATTAATAAATACTAGATGCACAATTGTTATTTAATAGGACACCTCATCTCCGCTTCTTTCTTATAGTACTTCCCAATTCTTGAAAATGAGCTTAGTAGCTCACTGTAGGAAGTGTTTTTGTATGCTTAAGGCCCTGTTCACATGACTTGTTTGTCCTAAGTTTATCGTATACACTGGTAAAAGCTCTCAACGTATACATTAAATGCAAGTTGTGACGTATGCGAACAGTGGCATCCGTCATCCTAAGACTATCAAGTTATCCATTTAATATACACTTCATGAGCTTTTCATGACATATATGTTAAATGGATGCCAAAATAGCATATGGGTGATGTATGCCACTGTTAGACTATTATTGCATTAGTTTAACATTTATACGTCATAAAAAGTTATTGAAAGGCTCATGAAGTCACCCATTTGGTCCCATGTTAAAAAAAAGTCTAGTGCACATTTTTTTTTGCAGGATGCTGCTGTATGGTATAGCATAGACAGGATGCACTTTAGGAAGTAGGCAAGCCGGCACAGGCAGTATAATGCTCTGAGCAATGTACTCCTGGGAAACCTTAGGTCCTGGTATTCATGTGGATGTTACTTTGCGATGTACCACCTACAGATGTGTCCTTCCGTCTTATCTCAACATATCCTGATTTTCCGATTTTGCGAGATGTCTATGCTATATGTGTATTTGTGTGCTCACCCAGTGGTTGCGATTTGAATTACAACCTGTCAAGGGTTTTGATAGCATGTCGAGACATCGTATTAAATTTATTTCATGATAAATTTAAGTCCTTAACCTACACCCCTTCAACTGACATGCCCTAATGAATCTGCTGCTAAAGTCTTGGTGCCAGATATCACTGGACACCTTCAGAAATCTTGTGGAGACCATGCCACGATAGGTCAGCGCTCTTTTGGTGGCATGAGGGGACCTACAAAACATTAGGCACGAGGTTTTAATGTTATGGCTGAACGGTGTATGCCAATAATGAACTACGTGACATACTCAGAGAATATTATTGCTATATTTTTTTTCTTTTTAATACAAAAATTAGCCTTTGTTATCCCATCATAACTATGTTCTTTCAACTTTATCTCATCCCATCTTCTACGCTCATACTAGCAGGGTGACAGTGCCTAACGAAGATCTTCAGTCCATAACATTTTGTGCATGCAAATTCCTCCCTGTGATTTCTGTGCCACATGCCAGTAGATGAAAGCAATGAAGGAAATGAGAGTTAGCAATGTCATCTAATAGGGTCATGAAAAATAAATTGTGTTAAGAAATAATTTACATTCCTTGTTCAGTACTTATGGCTTAGTCATCGGGGGGAAAAGGCATATATTGGATAGTGATGAATCCCATTGATATCTATTTACATTACTTGTTCTTTTCGGATAACAGTACACAATTAAACTTGCTAATGTTTTGTTCCTTCCCTTTATGGTTTGCTAATGAGAATATGACAGAACAATTCAAGGCTGGGTTCCTGACATTGTATAATTTAGTTACATAATGCAAAAGTAACAATATCGTTTGATGCAACCATAAAGGATTCTTGCTTATGAGAACAGTCACCACAATCTACTTTTACTGCTATGACCCGGTTTTATCTTCTGCATAAATAATAAATACTTTCTATAAGACACTTGACAAATAAATTGTGCAGCTTAACACTTGTTAAAACTAAAAGTGCTATGATACAGTATAGATGTACAATAAATGACCCATGCATCATTTATGAGAGGCTTGTATCATCACTCTGAAAATCCAAGGGCATTTTAACATCATTATTGCTAGTTCAACAGGCACAATTTAAAAAAGACCCACATTTTAAAGCTTTCTGAGATCAACCAAAGAGATTTACTAAAACCAGTCTGCTGAAACAGGAGTGATAGTAGAAAGTGATACAGGTAAATTGATAGGAATGGCAAATGGCTTTGGTTGTTAAAACATGAAAAAAAATGCATTTACTTCAAGTGAATTTCCACATGTTATGCATCTTGATCGAGGCATTTTGCACTGTGTTGCTATTTTAAAATGCTCCTCCCTGTCCCTAAGAGCAGAAAAGGCCAAGTATCCAAATGGATGGCATCAGGACCAAAGCTGATGGGTTTGCCCGTTAGCAGTAACTTCTTTTTTCCTGCTGTTACCAGAAAGATAAAAGAATGACCAATGGTTGAATGCTTTTTTATGCCCTGTTCTTGGATTGTGCTGGGTTGCTTTGGTGTGCTGAATGTTGAATTGAATACACCAGCCCAGAGGTTTAGTGCTGGTACTGGGTACAATCTTAGCCACTCCATTGGTGGGTAATACATGTAAGAAGGACTGAGACTGAAGTAAGTAACTAAGGCTACATTCACACGAACATGTCCGTTTTGCGTCCGCAATAAAAGCAATTTTTTTTCCTGCATTGCAGCTCTGTGTGCCATCAGTGTTTGTTCCGTGTGGCATAAGATTTTAATGTCGGTGTTGGTGCACATTTTTTCGTTGATTTATTTTTTTCTCTGCATTTCTTTAGCAACTGGTGTGTCAATCACGGACCACACACGGAAGACGTCCATGTGCTTTCCGTGATTTTCACGCACCAATTGACTTCAATGGTTGTGTGATCCCCAAAAATGAACTAGAATAAGACATGCAGTGAGTTTCACGCAGCAGACCCAAGCTGTGTGCAAAAATCACGCATGTCTGAAAAGCCCCATTGAATTGCATAGGTCCCTGTGCTGCCCGTTGTGTTAACATACAGCACATGGACGTATACCACGTTTGTCTGAATAAGTTCTAACATTGCAGAAGAAATAGCAGTAGCTGAGGTGGTCACTTCCACTTAAAAGCTTGTCAGGGGTGAGGGACAATGAGCAGTTGCTGGAAGGAGAGACAAAGGGAAATATACAAGGAACAGAATGATGATGAAAGCTACCAGAGAAGAAAACTCACTTTATATTTGTTAAATCGTAGTCTCTTTCCAGGTAGCCATACAGATGTAGCACTCTTTAACGCGACGTCAGGAGAAAGTCACTGTCCAGGGTGCTGAAAGAGTTAAACTGTTTCAGCACCATGGACAGTGACTTCCGATCCCAATATACATGAACCTGTAAAAAAAAACGAAGTTCTGACTTACCGATAACTCCCGGCTTCTTCCTCCAGTCTGACCTCCCGGGATGACAATTCAGTCCAAGTGACAGCTCCAGCCAATCACAAGCACAGGCTGCAGCGGTCACATGGATTGCCGCGTCATCCAGGGAGGTGGGGCCCGATGTCAAGAGAGGCGCGTCACCAAGGACGCGTCACCAAGGACGCGTCACCAAGGCAACGGCCGGGAGTGAAGTTCTCGGTAAGTACGAACTTTTTCTTTTTTTTTAACAGGTTTCTCGATATTGTGTTCGCCATTCACTGTCGAGGGTGCTGAAAGAGTTACTGCCGATCAGTTAGCTCTTTCAGCACCTTGGACAGTGACGGGCGTCGACTAGCCTCATCTCTATGATGGTGGCTGCGCGAAAATCACGTAGCTGCGCATCATACACGGATGACACAAGCAGCTATCAAGTGTTTTTTGCGCGCGCAAAACGCTGCGTTGTTTGCGCGCGCAAAAACGCAACGTTCGTCTGAATCTGCCCTTAGAGACATTTTTTGTATAATCTAGTGTAACTTTAGTGAAAAATTAGAGCAGAGTTACACTATAATCTAAAACAACTATGGAGGCGAATAATGAATTTAATTATCTAATTCAACGTGAACGTACCTATAAAGGCCTCAGGCCCACTTTTTCTAACACAGATAATATTACCTAACACTTTTTCATATAAAAAGTGGTGGTGATCAACATAAGGGAGAACCTGCGATTGCTCGGTACCATTTACTGCATCCTTTAACAGGCATACACCGTGTTGGAGAGTACAGCTCATAGTAGACCAGTTCTTCATACGTAGAACCACTTAGCTGTATACAAGTCTTCATAAACATGCCTGTAGATGTATAATCTACCTCATGTATAAAATTACTAGTATAATAATCCTTTTTTCTACTGTGATTAGTCTCTTGAATTTTGCTAAATAAAAACAATAAAAAATTAATTTAGGACATTCGGCCATAGAATCGGTTCCTTATTGAATTTTATTACACATAAAAGTGGGTCTACATCACAATTAGAAGCTGTCACATAAGCTCAGGCTCCATCATATACTTTGAGGGTGCATAAACATTCAGCCCTACTATCAGAGTACTAGAGGGGGTTGTTTAGTGACTGTGAAGGCACCTGTGAACTTCTCTTCTTTTACTACTCCAAAATTCAGTTTACTTTTCTATAGGCCAGAACACTGACAAAACAATAATAATAATAATAATAATAATAATAATAATAATAATAATAATAATAATAATAAAAATACAAATTTGAAGCTATCCAAAGGAATTGATGATTCCAGGAAAAACAGACTTTGTAACTATGGCTCAATAGGTCTGGTTTAAGTTTACAGTGTTAAGTACGTTATCAACACTACATAAGAAGGTAATAAATACCAGATGCACAATGGTTACTTAACAGGAGAGAAACATCTCTACGACACATCTCAGCGTCTTTCTTATAGTACTTCCCATTTGTTGAAGATGTGCTATCAAAGTCACAATATTCTTATGTATTGCAATGAGAAATAATGTAACAGGCTACCCAAAGAAATCAAAGTAAGTGTTCCTAAGCAGTTTCCTAGCAATTCAGACAGCGGTCTCCTTCATCTGCTTTGTAACTGTGGCAGTGCATTGATTCAAACTTCTTTTGAGATCTCAAACACATTTATATTTTATGGTGACTAGCATATGGCTGTTTTATTTTTTCAATCAAGTGATAACATTTTATCATTTACCAGATATCCATATTGTGTTATTTAAAGCCTAACTCAAATTTAACGAAAATTCAGGTGTAACTGCAGTTTTCCCCAACCCCCCCCCCCTCATCCACTATTGTCACAGTCAACACATGCAGATATCTGGGTCACTGTTGTAGCTGTCCGTGTTTCTGCCTGTAACATAGTTTGTAAGGTTGAAAAAAGACTTGTCTATCCAGCTCAGCCGATTCTCCTGCAATGTTGATCCAGACAAAGAAAAATCCTCAATGAGGCAAAAGCCAATTTTCCTTATTTTAGGAAAGAAAATTCCTTCCTGACTCCAAATCAGGCAATCAGAATAATTTCCTGGATCAACTACCCATCTCCAGTAATCTAGTGCCCATAAATTGTAATATTATTACACTCAACAAAGACATCCAGGCCACTTTTGAACTGTTTTATTGTATTCACCATCATAACTTCCTCTGGCAGAGAGTTTCATCGTTTTACTACTCTTACAGTAAAGAATCCCTTTTTAGGTTTGTGTAGAAACCTTTTTTCCTCTAGACGTAGTGGATACCCCTTTGTTATAGTTACAGTCCTGGGTATAAATAGATCATGAGAGAGATCTCTGTATTGACCTTTGATATATTTACACATAGTTATTTGGTCACCCCTCAGCTCTTTGGGTATTGCAGTTCACCCATTCCACTTATTACTTTAGTTGCCCGCCTATGAACCCACTCTGACCTTTTTCACGCGAGTCTGATATGCGTCTACAAAAAACGTGAAAAAGGGACAGAACACGGATGACACCTATAGACTTTAATGGTCTACAAAAACGGACCAGAATAGTACATGCTGTGACTTTGTTGCGACAGATAAACGCTCCCTAGAAAAACATGGATGTGCAAATAGCCACACTGAATTGCATGTGTCAGTGTACACATTGTTAAAACAAACATCACATTGACGAGAAACATGCTAGTGTGAATAAGGCCATAAGTTCTACTATGACTTTCTTGTTCACTTGTATGACTTAATTGTACGCTAATGTCATTGTTTAATGAATTCCATTTACTACATAAAATAATCCGCTAATTCCCCTGGATAGAATGACACCAAATATGTACATTTCACTTGCTTCCTAACACTTGGCATGTATGTGGCATCTGTACATGGGTGTAGATTATCTGGGTACAAAAAAAAATTGCTTAGGTATTAGAGCAGATACGGACAGGGCAGCTATAGCAAAAATTGAGGAGAAAGATTTTTTTCAGGTTTTGGGAAACCTTCATTCCGCATGATGTGGGAAATTTGTGGCATATGACAATGGCAATCGGGACAGGGCATCCATTTTATGAAGAACACGTGACAAAAGTGTGTGTGCCTGCAATGGAAGAAGTGTAGCTTTTATTTTTTTGTTATTTATTTTATGACTTTTCATTATATAGTAAGAAAAGTGTTTCCTTCTGAATTTCATGAAGTTGCCACTTACATTTGGCACCATATTTTGCAAACTAAAGTAAACCATGACGAAAACCTGATGAAGCCCATTAACCCCTTCCCCACATCTGCTGTATATACTGCGGTGGCCGGGAGGGAAAGTATGGAGCGGGATCATAGTCTGAGCTCGCTCCATAATTTGCATGCGTCACCTGTACACTTCACTGCAATAACCAACACTTCACTACAATGAGAGTGACTCCGCTAGTTTAACCCTTTAGATGCCACAGTCAATAACGACCATGGTACCTAAGACATTAGAAAGAGGGGACAGGAACCTTCAATGTGCCATCACCCCCCCCCTTGCAAGGCGATCACAGGGTACCGATCGTAGTTATAGCAGCCTGGGGGCCTAATGAAGGCCCCCCCCAAGTCTGCCATCTTTGCGCTTCTATTAAGCCCTGCCAAAAGCAGAGCTTATTAGGGCCTGTAAAAATCACGATATACTGCAACACATGAAAAAGGGGTGTTTTTATTTTGTGGGGGCACTGAGGGGTTCTTTTAACTGCGTGGGGGCACTCGGGCACTATTACGGTGTAGGAGCAGTAAGTGGCACTATTATTGTGTGGGGGCACTAAGGGGGCATTTTTACTGTGTGGGGGAACTATGGCAGCACTTTTACAGGATTGGGGGAAGCAACAAGATGGTATTTTTAAAGGTGAATGAGGATGGAAAGTTTGTGTAAAGGGTGGGTAATATGTGGTGAGGGTGCTATAACCCTTGTATAGTGGTACTACATGGTAACTGTATGACTTCATTATTTAGAAGCTGTATACAGATATGCAGCTGCCTATCTCCCCAAACACTGACAGCCACATCTTCTGCTTAGTAGAGTTCGCAGTACTTATGCCCTGCCTGCCCTAACTCTGGAAGAGAATATTTGCTGACTACTACTACTACTATTAGCAAGTGTTGTCTCAGCTTGTTTTTGGTGAGAAATGATCCCAGTCTCCTCTTAAAAAGGGAAGATCAGGAACCGTCTTAATGTATAATGATAATAAGGGAAAACTAAGGCCTAATTCACATCATTGCCGGGATCTGTTTTGGGTTTCCGTTCATCCATTCCGTCAGAGGAACAGAAGAACCGAAAGCTAATTGGAAACCATAGCTTCCGTTTGAATTACCATTGAATTCAATGGTAATGCTTCCGTTGCAAATGGTTTCCGATTGTTTCCGTTCCGTAAGGTTTAAGTTTTTTTTAGCGGAAACAATAGCGTAGTCGAGTTTGTTCCTCTGATGGAATGGATGAATGGAAACCCCAAACGGAACCTGACGCTGATGTAAAAGAAAGGCCTTAGTTGGCTGCTGCGTACATAAAGTACACTTGTCGTATGCTGATTGTATTATGTAGGTGTCCACACTGTTAATGCAGGATACATTGGGGGCAATTTAGTTGGCGTAAGATGCACCTATTTTATTAAGAGTCGCACGCCTCTTAATAAATAAGGTGTATCTCTGGGCGTCCTTGTGCCAGAAAATGAAATGTACTCCAGCTTTGAGCTGGAGTAGATTTGCGATATAATTTACGACAGTTTTCTGTCATAAATTATAATGCATTTATTGGACCTTAGTGGAGCTCCCCCTCCCACTAAGCCCTGCCCAATTTTTTAAAAAGGGACACAAAAAGGCGTCAAAATAGAAAAGTCGCAAAATTTTTGCACACAAGGTACATTTTTGCGACTTTTCTACACTAGAAAACTGCCATTAGGAGCTTCGCTAATTCCCCCCATTGACTACATTACTCTCAGCTCCTTATCCCACTCACCCAGCTGTCCTGAGTGTGCAAATAACCCTTAAGGGTATGTTCACACGATGAGAGGCATTTACGTGTGAAAAGACAGACTGTTTACAGCTGCCTCGTTTCACACGTAAATGCTCCTCCTCGTAATTTACGAGGCGTCTGAGACGCTCTGAGACGCTCGTAAATCTTGAGCTGTGCTTCATTGAGTTCAATGAAGAACAGCTCAAATTACGTGGCAAAGAAGTGCCCTGCACTTCTTTGCCGAGGCAGTCAATTTACTCGTCGTCGTTTGACAGCTGTCAAACGACGACGCGTAAATTACAGGTCGTCTGCACAGTACGTCAGCAAACCCATTCAAATGAATGGGCAGATGTTTGCCGACGTATTGCAGCCCTATTTTCAGACGTAAAACGAGGCATAATACGCCTCGTTTACGTCTGAAAATAGGTCGTGTGAACCCAGCCTAATAGTTCAAATGCACTGACATCAATGACTACAGTAAGGACTAATATTTACTAGGGATTTTTTTTATGTACAGTATCTTAGTAGGACATGTTCTTTAATAGTACTAACAGATCCCCATTCTCCAACTCTGAAAAGAAGTTGAGAAATAGACAGCACCATTGTCAGAGACAACTGCAGGCATCTATTAATTTCTGTCACTTTCAATAAACATGTCACATGCGCCACACTGGAATTGATGACCCTGCTTAAATTACCTTGACCCTTTTATGAATAGAGAATTTCATCTTCTATAGGTTAAAGTCTTTCTTCAATGGACACCTCTATCATTTTGCATGTTTGAAGTCATTACATGTTTAAATGAGACCTTCTGGTCTCTTTATTAATCTGCGATAATGACACATCTGCATGAATTTACGTCTCACCACTTTTATTAATGACTAGAATCTGCTCCAGTGAATTTTGGAAACAACATAAGATGTCAAGATATTTAAATCGTTTATGTAAATTAATGAAGGTAAGCTTTCAAAGTCACATACTCATTGGCTGCGTCTCAGGCGAATATACTCAATCTTGCGTTTAGATATTTTATTATGAGTGTATTACCTAATTCCCTATCATAATAAAAATATAAGAACTGCTTCTTTTACAATTTTTGTCAATTCCAATAATAAGTATGAAGTACTAGGGAATCCATATTCTCTGCTGCTGCTTCCCGGCAGGTACTATAAGCAGAACACAGACACTGTCAGCAGAACAGTACTGGTTGCTGCAAACAGAACTTGTATTCTTCTGAAAATGCCTGGAAGACAGTGAAATTATCACAATCATGAACAATTGTAAAGAGACTGAATCCTATTCCATACATACAGTACATATATATCTATAACACTATTTAAGGTTCTTGTGTTGTTGATCTGATTTTGAAACCGGCATTCTATGACTTTAATCTGGTGCCTATGTATTTAAGACTGATGCCTATCTTGAACCAACCGCTCCTATCAACTTTCCTGATGCCTACCTATGTCTGTGGCAGATCACTAGAATAGGTCACCAATGTCATATTGGCAGGGGTCTGTAATGTTTATTAGAACAAATTCTTTAGATGTTGCAAGCACAACAAATTATTAATATTCAATGTACAACTGAACTGCTTCAACAATTTATGTGTTCCGCATTGTTATTTCAGAAAGAAAAATTCGAAAGACCAGATCCGTTTGATGATATTTGAAAGGTTCTTTCAAGCTATTGTTGTGCATGCTTCTGAAAGAAAGCCTTACATTAGAAAATGCCTGAGATATTCTAAAATTTAGAAGGATAAATATATACAATACTATGTACCCAGGGAGCAAGTGAGAACTCTATATGAACATGAGAAAGAATAGGAATTTAATTTTGTTTTTTTGACCATTTAGATCAATTCCACAAACTTAAAATCATGTTATATTATTTGACTCAAAACTATTTCATTGAAAAATAAGAAAAAAGGGAACTTTGACTTTAGAAGTTCCTAAAAAGATCAAAAACTTAATTTGATTTGATTAAACTTGATTTAATGTGTTAAATGGTTTATCGACTTGGTCATCATTTAACCCATAGTTTCTGAGACATACAGTACAAAAGTTTTAGGCAGTTGTGGAAAAATGCTACAAAGTAAGAACCTTTCTGGATAAACGCTCTTATATGAATACATTTATTTCATCCTATACATTCAACACAAGATTTTATTACTTTTTTTTTTTATTGTGAACAGCACAGCAGGTTTCTTTTTTCTATTTTCAGTTTGGTTTCAACCCACAATCCAATAGCATACTTTGTTTAAATAATTTCATGTGAATTTGACCCTAAACATACCCGAGATTAGTAAATTGAGTATGAAACCCCACTGGGGATAGGAATGAGGGACATAGTTATGGGGACTAGCAGGGAATGTGCCCTGGGTGCTATGTATCAGGGTCGCACCAATAAGCCATTCTGCCTTAGCCAGTGAACTGAATCTTTGCCCTGGGTGAAAGAAATCCCAGCTAGTATTTTATGTAAGCAATCTTTTCAATGCAGAATAATGTTCTGCCCCTCGATCTGGTCAAAACGGATACACTATGTTATGCCTAGAGCAAGGCCTGAGGGGGTGGGCCATAATATAGGGATTTTCTCCTTGGTGTTCTTTGACTTTCATGCACCTCCCCCTCAGGCCATGCTTTAGGCATAACTCATACTATGCCAGTGCGTTCCTTTAAAGCAGTATTTTCTCCGCTCCAATAATTAAGCCCCCGGTATGTAACATTTTTTTAATTTCCTTAGCATTGCACAGATAATGTCATTATGATCAGTGTATCAGCAATTGCCACTGGTGTTTTTTGTATACGATACCTTTAAATTATGACATGTTAGGGGTACTCGATGACTGGTGATGAGAAACAATGCTTTAAAGAATGAGAAGACAAAAAAAAAAAGACATAGCAAGACGTAAAAAAATAATTGTGTGCCATTTAGGGTTCCTGTATTGCAGGCTTATAACCTATGAGGTTAGATATTTGGGTACCCCCTTAAAAAAGTTAATAATGTATAAAGAAAAATATTGAATTAAATCTTAAAACAATTAAATTTAGAATAAACAAAAATTGTGATAAAATACAAAGACTCAAGTCAAACCTTAAAAACCTATTGAGTGTGTTATTAAAATCTCGAACTCATGAGTTATTGGTTACATTTATTTGATTTTGTAAAACATAATTTTATTTGAAGATAATGGCTTTTCCATTTTGATTAGAATGTAGTTTACCACATGTATATCTCGTATATACAGAATAAACTGGCAGAAATACCATGCCACTAAATCTAATGTAACAAAATAAAATGTATACATGGGGTTAAAGCCATTTGCCTCCTTGATTGTATGTTACATACTAATTTTGGTGAGTTACTGTTTTTCCTTCAGGTCTTGCTTCTAGCCATGCCAGGGTATGGTGGAAAGTGGATCAGACAAATTGTTGTAATTGCAAATTAATGCTGTAGTGGATATACATTACCAACAAACTATTGATCTGTGGTTAAACCTTAATGCATCTATGCACTAATATTGCTTTAATTTTAGTCCGTTCATTACATTTTCTGCTACATATTTTCCCTTTTAGATGTTCTTCATACAGTAATGACCTCAATTTTTAATTTCCTACAGAGAGAAAACGTCTGACTTGTAATTATGATCTTTGAAAGGCATCTAGATGCTACAAAAACCCTTCAAAAGATCAAAGAAATTATTGAGATTAAACTATAATAAGGTAAGACACAGACAATTATATATCGCTCATAGAACAAGGATAAAGATGAAACATTGGATTCTTTTGTTATTGTGTTTTTAAAAGAAAAAATGTATATACTTTACTAAAAATGGTAGACAAGCAGAAACAAGGGGTGTAAGATTTTTAAAGAAACCAAGACAAAAGTAGAAGGGAAAGGAGCTAAGACAAATCCAAAAACAAACAGAGCTGTTTGGTGGCGTGTTTGAACAATGATTGGCTGATGTTTTTGTTTTTTTTGTATCTTATTTTTATGTTCAATTGTGTCAAGTTAGTTTTTTTTATCTGGGTAATAATAAAAATGAACTACAGGGAAAATGAAGGACTACATTGTGCCCACTGAAATCCATGGATATCCATCATCAGAATGAGCAATCTTACTAATCTAATTAATATTAATAGGAGCATTGTGGCATGCTCACCTTGAAAAATTTATCTACACCCTAAGGCCCCATGCACACGAACAGAAAAACGCCGTAATTACGGGTCGTAATCACGGGCCCATAGACTTCTATTGGCCAAGGATACCTCCCTGTATGCTTACGGGAAGGTGCCCGTGCCGTTAAAAAATATAAAACAGGTCATATTTCAGGCCGTAATAATGGCACGGACAGGCCTATAGAAGTCTATGGGGCTCCCGTAATTACGGGTGGCTACGTGTGTGCACCCGTAATTACGGGAGCGTTGCTAGGTGACGTAAGGGGATAGTCACTGTCCAGGGAGCTGAAAGAGTTAACTGATCGGCAGTAACTCTTTCAGCACCCGGGACAGTGATTACCGCTGGAGTTAAAAGTATTAAAAGTTAACTTACCCAGAACTCTTCTTCTTCATCCTCCAGTCTGGCCTCCCGGGATGACATTTCATCCCATGTGACCGCTGCAGCCAATCACAGGCTGCAGCGGTCACATGGACTGCCACGTCATCCAGGGAGGTCGGATTGGATGTCAAAAGAGGAACGCGTCACCAAGACAACGGCCAGGGTACGTATGAACTTTTTTTTACTTTCAAACGCTGCACAAACTCTGCCCAAGGGCTGCCCCTTCTTTCTATCCTGATAAAGAGGAGGGGCTGCCGATTAGTGCATTGAAAATGGGTCCGTAAATACAAGTGGAATACTGGTGACACCGGACCCATATTTACGGGCACGGGTCCGTTAATACTGATGGAATACAGGTCGAATACGTGTGACAATGGACCCGTATTTACGCCAGTATTTACGGGAGGAAAAAAATACGTTCGTGTGCATGAGGCCTTTAGAAAATGTTAATTCTTACTACCACATAAAAATGTTCATAGCTATTGCATGTCAAATTATCAACCATTTCCTATTGAAATAATCCTTATGCAGAATTCTGGTCACACTTTTTACTTTTTGTCGGAGGTACACATCAGGAGTATTTCTTGACATATACCTTCGATGGAAATCTGTGATGTATGCTACTGACAATAGGTAGAAAAAAAAATGTACATAGCTCTGACATCGGCCTCATGCACACGATCGTAAGGGTTTTTACTGTCTGTAAATAAGGATGCACATCCGTACGCTTCCGTAACTGCAGAAGTGCCCATAGACTTCTTTGGGCGAGTCCGTGACGCAATTGCAGACAAAAATAAGACATTCTATATTTTGCGGATCATTTCTACAGCTCGGACACACAACCGTAAATATACGTGGTCTGTAGAAATTAATAGGTCCGCAATTTTATCTTTAATTGCCTGATCCGTAATTACGGATGAAAACTACAGTTGTCTGCATGAGGCCTTACGCTGTATGTATGCTTTCCTATACAATGAAAAAAAAAAGAAGATATGCGGATGTATACCGGCCGGGCTAAAAGGATATTCTTTTGGTATGCGCCGGGTGAAAAAGGCCCTATGGATACGCTCTGTGTATGTGTCAGAAGCTTTCCAGATACATATGCCGAAAACCCCCCAGATATGTGAATAAAGTCTAACAGTCGCATATTAAGGGGTTAAATACAAGTTAGAAAATAGGAGGCAATGCATAATAGCTGTAACTCACACATACTCCTTTCGGGGACTGTAATTAATGTAGTATGTATTTATTATGCAAAAGTTAATTACTGAGCTGAGATCTAGCATACTGCAACAAAAAGGTCTGGGTGACACAACATTAGTTTAAATGTTGTTAATTGCAATATGTGAGCCAGTTGCTTTATGTTCTCGTTCTTAAACCTACAGTATCACACATACTTTTTTTTTTTTTTTAGAAATAGGGGATTTATCTTCTTATATGTTTTTATGTAGTCTCCTTCTAAATTCTCCAATACATTTACACAAGCTTTATTACTTTGGGGTAAAGAGGCATTTGTTCTCTTCTAAACTCAATTCAGCTGTTATTACATGAGGGCACCATCTAGAATAGTATTTTAGCAGAGTTACAGATATTGTGAGATATCTCACTGACACCTTTAGGAGAAAGGCAAGAATAATTAATGAGGTTATATAAAACTAGAAAAAAGGGTTTGCTTTTCTTCCAGAAACCGCATAATTCCTGTCCATTGGTGGTGTCAGGTATGACAGATCATTCTTGATTCACTTGAATTAAAGGGGTTTTCCCATCTTGGACATTTATGGCATATCCACAGGATATGCCATAAATGTTCGGTAGTTGCAGGTGGGACACGTATCTATCGGACATTTATGGCATATTCTGTGGATATGTCCAAAATGTGCAAGATGGGAAAAACCTTTTAATATCATAAAGTTTCCTTATTAACATCTGAGTACTTCCCCTTATATAGGTTGTGTCATATTTTTTAATTTGCCATTGTTTATATAGTGTTAACATATTCTGCAGTGCAGAGATTGACATCACTTCCATCATTTCCTGTCCCTAATGGAGCCGCAATCTAATTTCCCTATCACTTAAAGAGGCTCGAGCGAGGACACATCGGCACCAGGCGACAGAGGCTACAGTTCATTCTGCAGCAGCATCGGCGTTTGCAGGTAAGTTGATGTAGCCTCTGTCGCCTGGTGCCGATGTGTCCTCGCTCGTCCGACACGATGCAGGACCTGGGGCAGGAAGTGACGTCACAGCGTGATCTCTTGAGAACACGCTGTGTGTCTGTGCACTGCCGGAAGCTGGGTGTTGACGAGGAGAAGTGGATGATGCTGATTCGTCAGCATCATACACTTCTATTCACAACGCACAGCTAGTAAAAGAAGTAAAAACGACCAGATGTACATACACAATACACGCCCACTTGTACTTTAACTTTAAACACGCCCAGTTGTACTTAAGAAAGCCTCATTTGCATAAATATAAAAATGGTCATAACTTGGCCAAAAATGCTCGTTTTTGAAAAAAACAAACGTTACTCTTATCTACATTGCAGCGCCGATCTGCTGCAATAGGAGATAGGGGTTGCAAAATCTGGTGACAGAGCCTCTTTAAGGTCCTTTTACACTGGCCCATTTTGGCCTGTACAACGAGCACCGATAAACTAGAGATCTCATTGAACGGCGCTCGCTTGCTCCTTTCACAAGGAGCTATGTATGGGGACGAGCGCTCATTACTGCGATCGCTCGTCCCTATACATTTTTATCATGTATTTTTAATAAATTTTGGGCATTTAAAACTATACAATCAGCCAAAGAACAAACATTTGCTCGTTCATCGCCTGTTCGTTGCCCTGTTTACACAGGGCAATTATCGAGGATGAGCGTTCTGTGAAGGCTAGTTTACCCGATAATTGGCCGGTGTAAAAGGGCCCTTACACTTCAATATTATAGGAAACCAATTAACTTATCGGTATGTTTTTTGGTGTGGGAGGAAATCGGAGTACCTGAAGGAAATCCACAAAAAAAAGGGGAGAACAGTAACCCAAAAGCGCAGTGATACAGGGAGACAGTGCTAACCACTGAGCTATCGTGCTTCAATGTGGCTGTTTTGTTATTGACGTAATTGGCTTTTTTAGGTAATGTCCAATATCGCAGTCTTCCTCTTACAGTCTTCTTTTAAAAGTTATGGGCTTTTTTCTAATTATGCCAATGAGGCTATACTAAATAAAGGGGTGTCAACACCAGCGATTCTCCTGAGGTGGAGCCTCCTCACAGCCTCTGACGCTGTCCTATCAGCATGAAGCTGCTTCACACAGTGTGAGAGATGGTGTGGTTGGAGGGAAGGGGGAACACTACAAATTGGTCTGTTGACCACCTAGAACAGTGGTTCTGGTTGCATATGAAATATGAGATTCTAATATTTCACAGTTCTAGTTCTGTGAAACAACCGAAAGTATCATCAGTTGAAAACACAGTCTGGAATGGAAGCTGTATACTATATAATCACACTGTGTTGCTGGACTGGTAAAAGGAGAATTGTATGATGCTGATTGGACAGGTTCATACAGAAAACATTACACCGCCCAGAGTAAGAGTCACTTGCCATTTGGCAAGTATAGCCAAATTAGCATAATTAGAAAAATGCACATAACTTTGCAAATAACTAATTTTCAAAAAGTTTTATTATCAGCATCATAGCGCCTATTAGATTAGTTAGGAGATAGGACATTAATAAACTAGTAACAGATACTCTTTAAGTACTTTTTGCAAAATAATTTTTTGGGGGGACAAACTTCATTTTTGTGTTGCTGCATTTCGGAAGCAATAACTTTTTTATTTTCCCACCGACGTAGCCATATAAATGCGTATTTTTTTTAGGATAAATAGTCGTTTTTATTGGTTTTTTTCTGATCCCAGCAGTTGCAGCAGGACCAGGGCTGTGGATTACAACTGTCCCTGCTGCAAATCGCGCGGGCACAATTCCAATAATAGTACGGAGCTGGTGCTTTCAGGACTCCTGCCAGCTGCTTACTTTTACAGCATTAGTCGTGAAGGGGTTAAAGCTAGAGATGAGCAAATTGATTCTACACAAATTGAATTCAAATTTTCCCAAAATTTTCGGATTCGGCAAACGGTCGCCGCCGCCATTTTACAGATCAGACTCTCAACTAATTTTGGGAAATTCACTGATCTGTTGTTAAAACCACTGACTGGTTAAGTGAATAATATTGATTACCTATTTACAATGTTGCCTGTCAAGGGGTGTTATATATTAGGCAGCAAAAAGGAGTAAAAGCAAAATTCAAGAAAAACTTAGCATTCATTAAAGGTAGAAAATTAAGATAAAGTTTAATCATTATCCACTAAAAACGATTATTATCCCGACAAAATTGCCTATTTACAAATATTTTCTAAAAAAGGGAAATACAACACCACTAAAGTATTAAATGTTCCCTGGCCAGGGCACAAAAATAGCTCTAATATGACATCTTATAGTGTATGGCTTATGCATTAATCATATATCGATCAAAGCCGAAAAACAAATCCTTCATGCAATTGTTCTATAAGCAATTAGCTAAATGAAAGCATATACTAAGCAAAGTTAAATAACAAGATGTTATATACTGTATAATCCTCATCTGTACATTTATCAGTCGAGAATAAGAGGGCCTTTTATTTAGTTGCTTTTTAACCCGTTAGTGATCGCCAATACACCTTTTCATGGCGGCCACTAATGAGCTTTATTCTGATGCATAAGCCTTTTTACGGCTAAATAAGATCGCCGAGTGTCTGTGTCTCCGATGGCAGCCGGGGGCCTAATCAAGGCTCCCAGGTCTGCCTGTAGTGAATGCCTGCTAGGCTATGCCAGAGGCATGTCCTAGCAGATGGCAGTCCGTTTTAAACGGACAGGCAGTACTACACTGCAATGCAAAAGTATTGCAGTGTATTATAATAGCGATCGGAGGTTTGCATATTAAAGTCCCCTAGTGGGACTAGTAAAAAAGTAAAAAAAAAGTTTAATAAAAGTTAATAAAAAAAAAAGTGAAAAAAAAAATAAAAAAAACACTTTTTCCCATTACAAACTGCTTTACTATTAAAAAAAACAAATAAAGCAAGAAAGTTACACATATTTGATATTGCCACGTCTGAAACGACCCCGACTATAAAGCTATTACATTATTTAAACGTGAACGCCAAAAAAATAAAATGAAAAAACAAGGAAAAAATTGCTGTTTTCTGTGAATCCTGAAAATGTGATAAAAAGTGATCAAAAAGTCGCATCTACTCAAAAATGGTACCAATAAAAACTACAAGTCGTCCGGCAATACAAAGCCTTCATCCATCTGCTTTGGCGGAACAATAAAAAAAGTTATGGCTCTTCAAATATGGAGACACAAAAACAAATAATTTGGAAAGAAAATAGTTTTTACTGTGTAAAAGTAGTAAAACATAAAAAATCTATACAAATTTGGTATCGTTGCAATCGTAACAACCCGCTGAATACATTTATTGTGTTATTTATGCCACACGGTAAACGGCGTAGATTTAGGATGCAAAACAGTGTGGCAAAATTACAGTTTTTTCTCTATTCCCCCCCCAAAGAACGCTAATAAAAGTTAGTCAATAAATAATATGTACCCCAAAATGGTGCTATTAAAAAATACAACTTGTCCCGCAAAAAACAAGACCTTATACAGCTATGTCGACGCAAAAATAAAAAAGTTATAGCTCTTGGAATGCGACGATGGAAAAACGCAAAAAATACCTTGGTCATTAAGGTTTAAAATAGGCTGGTCATTAAGGGGTTAAACATTTGCCTTCAGACAAAGCATTTATCATAGCATAGTAGAGATGCACGATTGGTCAGTTTGCTCAAAAAAGTCAATTCAGGATGGGAAAAACTATCTATGTATGTAATTGCTTTTTAAGCAGTTGCTTTGAATGAGAATATGCATCGTAGAAAGGCAATATTGATAATTTTGTGAAGGAGGAAGGCATCCCTTCCTCGGTCAGAAAGATACAATCAACACACTTTATGTCCCATCCAGTTTTTGAGACTTTTCACACACAGAGTATTATGAGCAACTGCTATGCTAGCAATTATGTCCACATAAGGATTAAAGACACTAAATAGAAAAATTGATCCAACGATGGTCAGTTAAATCGTAATTACTTGGTTAGCATAGTTGATTCAGGCCTACCACCTAACTGGCAGATTAGATGTCCATAAATATACAGAGTAGCATATAGATAACACTTATGTTATGGTTTCTTCATTATCATTCGGGGCTTTTCTTATTGTGAATTATTTGAATGACAACATTAAAAGACAGCAGCTAAACTGCTAAATGACTACATAAGGCAAAACAGCAACACCACACACAGATAAGGCTCTGTATGGAGCACCCTTGCCAAATCCTTGTCTCTGGGGAAGGGACTGTACTCCATCACTTCCTAAAGACTGTCCATTATTTCCCATTTGTTGCATTTGCCATAAAACACGCGCACCATTCCATACTTTCAATGCAGGAAGCAAGTGTTTGTCACCACTAAGACAGCCCCCAGTGAAGTGGAGTAGTTGCCCATAGCACGCAACAAGATTTTTCACCGGTCATTTTAAAAATTAAAGATTACTATGGGCCACTCCTCCATTCCATTCATCATTCTTTGCACCAGTTTTGTTAAATCTCCCTTATTATTTCTCCTCTACATATTTAAATGGTTGGTCCAGATTTAGGAACAACTTAGGGATGAATGCAATAGTAAAATAAGGTTGCAGCTTTCAATATCCAGATGCCGGCATCAATTGTATTGTGCTGCAAGAAATAGGCATTTAAAAAGGTATATTTTTTTTGAAAAAAATATATAAAAAAATGGATATAGGAAAGCGCTATACAAAGGAAGAATCGGCAGAGTAATATTGATAATTAGTGGATTTATTTAGCAAAGAAGGGCAACGCGTTTCAACACAGAACCTGTGTCTTCATCAGGCCGAAAATACGTAAAAGCGTAAGATGTTTGTTCTACCTTGCTTTTACGTATTTTTGGCCTGATGAAGACACAGGTTCTGTGTTGAAATGCATTGCCCTTCTTTGCTAAATAAATGCACTAATTATCAATATTACTCTGCAGATTCTTCCTTTGTGTAGCGCTTTCCTATATCCATTTTTTTATATATTTTTTAAAAAATATATATACCTTTTAAAAGGCTACGGACACTCTTGTCTTCATTAAAAATGCCCTACATTTTGCTGCCGCAATGTCTGTGCAGCTCCTGTACATAGCTAGTTGTGCTGCTGGTCCTCACATAGATCTGACAGCATATTCTTATGGAATCACTGGTTGCGAAATTCCCAAAAGGCTGCTGGAGACTGTCGGGAGTAAGCATGCAAATCAAACCACAAGCCCAAATCCGTCACAACTCTGATCGACAAACTCTAAGGCTACTCTGCGTTATTCGCCAGAGCCCACCTCAAGGCGGGAAGGTTTTTGCTGCACAGAGCCCAGGATGTTCTAACAGAGTTCAGTGTTGGATAAGGGGTGAAATGCAGGCTATACCTGAACAGGTAACCAGACAGCCAGAGGGTAAACAGAAAGTCCAAAACCGAGTCAGTGGAAATCAGGTACAGCAGAGGTCAGAACCAGCCTGGGAGCAGATAATCAAAATTGGTAAACAAGGGGTTAACAAGAGACAAGCCGAGTTCAGTTATCAAGACGCCCAGAAGTTTAGGGCACAGGGTAAGTGAGAGCTTGATCACCACACCTAAGTGAGGAGAAAATTCACAAGCAAAGAAAGACTGAGGAGGTCAGGTATAAATACCCCACCCTACATCTGACAGGAAGAAGACAGAGTAGTGGGATAGGCTCAGGAAGTAAACAGAACCGCCCAGAAGCTAGATCAGTAGTCATGGTGATCTTAAAGACAGAGACGCTTCCTTACACATATACTGTAGATCCTGGCTGCTGTTGGCTCAGGGCTGTGGTGATCTGCTCTCTTTGCTCTCTCTCCCTCTCTTCTCTCACTGTCATAGATACAAGCAAGGGAGGAG
The DNA here is from genome assembly GCF_050947455.1 of Rhinoderma darwinii. NCBI lineage: Eukaryota > Metazoa > Chordata > Amphibia > Anura > Rhinodermatidae > Rhinoderma > Rhinoderma darwinii. The sequence goes on from NC_134693.1 coordinate 35,993,292, forward strand.
GGTGTACACAGCAGAGCGGGGGGAGGGAGGGGTAAATCACACAGGCGGGACTGTATCACAGGGAAGATAGGGAGTAGAGCACACATGGCAGACTCTGCAGGGGAAAGGGTAGAGATTACATACAAGCAGCAGCAGTGTTTCATTCAGAGCTAGTGAAGGCAGATGCATCCTGGACACAAAAAACCTCACATCCAGCATGTTATACTGGGAAGGACACACGCACGCACGCACGCACGCACGCACGCACGCACGCACACACACACACACACACACACACACACACACACACACACACACTCACGAAAAATCTAAAACTAGGAGCAGGTTGCAGACTGCATATAAGGGGGTCTGAAAATGAATGAAGGAATAAAGATTGTGGCCTGAATCTTAGTGCAATGTTTTAAACTCCAGGTAGCCACTAACATGTGTAAAAATCACATTATATACATGATATATTGCCCTGTACTTCTTTCTATAATAGAAGATTAGTAGTTTAGTGCAAGGTGTCTTAACTTTATGTATACCACAACTGAAATATACCTTATGTGGGCATCATAATTATATGAATAATATAAAGTAATATAGTTTACTGTAAGGTGATGCTGTATTTCACGCTGCCCTTGATGCTTTAATCAAATGCTTGCACTTTATCAAGCATTTAGCAAGGCCAAGTGAGACACCTTGGGGGAGATATTATATCAAGCAATTATGGAAATAAGTAATAATGACCTGGTTAAATATTCACTGTATACATTGCATGTCACATTAAACCCTAAGAAAATCAGTGCTTATTGCCTCATTATAAGCTCCAGAGGTATGTATTAAGCTCAGCACAGTGCAACAACCCAGGAAAAGCTATAATTATAATCATGAAATATTTATATCATACTAGGGGGAGTGTTAGGGATTTTTGGCATGTGTTTAGCACAATTTAAGTTATTGTAGAGGTCACAAATGAGTGAATATGTATGATACATGAACATAAGTCATCACTGGAGTTATTTATCCTGACATGGTATTGTAATTTTACTAAACCATGTCTGTATTGCCTTTTAAGCATTACCCATTCCTGGTGAAATTCCTCAGTGATGATCTTTTTGCATTGTTTTACATGTATTGCAGTGGTGTTTCAGAAAATATGTTTACTACAGATGAGTAGGTGTTTCATTGCAGTCAAAAGGGGCCTCAGCATAGGCCACATATGCATATAATAATCAGCACATTGGGCCCATTGAATTCCGAAAAATATTTAGAAAATAGAAAACTCCTGTCAGTCTTGTTGTCTCAAGCCATGGAACATCTCTACTTTAGACCTGATGAGTTGTGTCTTTTGATGGTCATCATTTCAAATGATAAGGGTACGAGAGTCTTTTATGATCGCCTTATAAGGGATCTAGGTCCAACTGGCTATAAGTCTCTTTAAATCATCCCCTTCCGATCTAGGAAGGTAGAACTATATCTTCTCTATAGAAATGTAGTTACTATAACATTCTCTCTCAAAGTTATCTTCTTTTAATGTAGCCACAGATTCAGCCATTAAAATAAAACATATCCCATGATGAAAGTAACTCGCTCTAGTAACAAAATGATGGCACCAAGATTCAAATTTCAGGGGATCCTTGTCCTTAGAAAATACCGAAAATCCAACTAAACAATACAAAGTGGTCAATTTGTTAAGTTATCATTGAGCCATTGTTTCAGCTAACTTTCACAATTTTTATACGACTTCCATAAAGTTTACAGTGACATGTATCGTTCTTACCTGCAGTACTGAAGCACCACTATGAAGAAACTGCAATCCACTCTCTGCTGAATCAATTCCACCAGTGGCTAAAATTGGAAATCCTGGAATGGCACGAGCGATGGCAGAAACTGCCCTGAGTGCAATAGGTCTGATGGCATTTCCTAAAACAGAAATGAAATACTTAACACTGCAACACAAAAATAATCTCACATTTACACTTCTTGTGGCACCCTCTTTCTTTACTGTAGGGTGTTTTTTTCAGACCAAGGTACACTATAGGTCTCTTCCAAAACACTACGCGTGAGACAATATGTTGTAAATGTATTTTATGATGTTTTGTTATACAAGATGGTATGTTCCTGGAAGCTTCCAGAAGTGGGAGGAGTTTAGTTGATATATAGTGGACCCTCCTCCCACAGAGTGGCAGTTGGATCCAGTTGAATGTTGGAGCCGGTAGTGACCAGTTCTGCTGGAAGATCAGCATGTGGCAGTTGAGCCCCTGAGGACAGTCTAGAGCAGCTCAATGAGGAGATAAAGCAGGAAAGAGAGATGATCCCTGAATGCAGCGTGAAACATGCTGGAGAGGCTAGGAATGCTAGAGTAATATCAGCAGGGATATGTTAGGGCTACGTAGCTAAGGCAGAACGCTTTTTTCAGTGAGCTAGATACAATTGGGATTAGGCTGTGTTTAAAGGGACAGTGGATAGAACTGGTTCAATGCGGAAATAGCATCTAGCAAATTACTAGAATGGTGCTCAAACAACAACAGTCCACACATAACCGGTTTCACTCAGATCCGTCTCGAGTTAAATTTTAAACTTCAAATTTAAAGACTTGATCATCATTATGAAAAACCAAAATTTATATTTAATTTTTCTCTCTCTTTTTTTTTTTTTATTAAAAAAAAGTTAAATTAATAAAACAAACCATTTCTTACAGCGATTACACCAAGCATATCCACAAGATGTTCTCGAAGATCTTGACCCTCCCATTCCAAATTTACAATACACGCCAACCAGGTTGGCACTTCATATCTTTCCAGAAAATCTGATGTATTCCCTCTTAAACAAGTTCGTACCCTCCTCCGAATTTTCTCAAAATTTATTTTCAACAGTCCACACATAACAGTCATCAACATCCAATCAGGCTGTCTTAAAGAGACAGGGGGTTTTGACCATGTGTTCTAAATAAGCACACATTAGATGACTACAATGGTACTTGAGATATTAGTCTACCTGCAATAGTTACCTATACCTAACTTACCCACCATCGTGAATACGAGTAAATACCATTTATCAGGGACCTTATCCAACAAAGTGTGCACTATCTTTTGAGTCACAATTTTTGTTTATTTTGAAGCATATTGAATACAATTTATTAATTTGTATTAGTGGGTATGCTATTCCAGTGATAGATATTTTGCCACAGGGTTGAACAAACCAATTATTTTTTGGTACAGAACCATTGATTGATTTATCCCAGGATCTTGGATCTTCATTTTGTGTGGACTGGTAACGGACATTTTGCAACCAAGTAAAGTCTGCAGCAAGCGGAGTCTGTGTAACTGCCACCGCAGCCTCCTGTCTTCCTTTGCATACCTAACACCAAGTAGATCCCAAAACACCATCAGGACAGGAGCATACACAGGGAGTGTCCTGCGGGATTTGGAGACTGACGTCCTCATTAACCTGTGCAAACGCCCTCATCACTAGCTGTGAGCAAGCCATGAGAGACTGGGAAGGCCTGTTAGCCACCATGATCCACACTGAAAGCCCAGCTGGCCGCCATTTTTTGGGCCTACACCTTTTCCATCCATTCTCTCGCTCGCACGCTACAGTAGAAGGCAGGCATCTCGACTTCTTCCCATTCATCATCACTTGTGGTTGGATCTTCACCCAATGGCAGTAAATCTGCAACACAGTGAAGTGCAAGTATGGCGTTTTCCATGCTATAGTGGTTCAACTCTGTTGCTACCTTGGTTGACCCCAGGAATATATGCTGTATAGGACTTTTCTAACCCAAAACAGTATCTCTTTATCCTGTCAGGCTCTCTGGTTCTGTTACAATTTCCTGGGGCTACTCAGCTTTACAGATTTTGTAGTCAAAGGTCCTTGTGATGTGATCTCTCTCTTTCCTGCTTTATCTCCTCAGTGAGCTGCTCTAGACTGTCCTCAGGGGTTCAACTGCCACGTGCTGATCTTCCAGCAGAACTGGTCACTACCGGCTCCAACTGTCAACTGGATCCAACTACCACTCTGTCGGGGGAGGGCCCACTATATATCAACTAAACTCCTCCCACCTCTGGAAACTTCCAGGAACATACCATCTTGTATACGGGCCTGTTCACATCAGCGTTGGCTTTCCGTCTGAGGTTTCCGTCGGGTGAACCCAGCAACGGAAAGTCAAACTGAAACCACAGCTTCCGTTTCAGTCACCATTGATATCAATAGTGACGGAAACTTTGCTAATGGTTTCTGTTCGTCACCATTTCGGCAAGTTTCAGTTTTTCAGACAGAATCAATAGCGCAGTCGACTCCGCTATTCATTCTGTCGTTAAAACGGAAACCCACAGTTTGACTTTCTGTTGCGGGGTTCACCCGACGGAAACCTCCGCCGGAACCCCGGAACGGAAAGCCAACGGGGATGTGAACAGGCCCTTACATAACATCATAAAATATATTTACAACATATTGTCTCACACGTAGTGTTTTCGGGACACTACATAGGCACACATTTTCAGAGACAGATATCCTGAGCAGGGGCAACCCTTTTTTTTAGGGTGGCTACCACGCAGTTTCTCAAAGGTTTGTAAAAGAAGCCTATAAGGGATTCACGAATAATCCCCTCCTTGTAACCTAGTGAATCCATGTTACCCCTGGATACAGACGTCTCTGGTAAAAACCTTCCATTTCTTGTTATATGCTGTAAATATTTCATCATTTTTTTTTACCATAAGCGATTAATTTAACTGTGTGTAACTGCAAAACTTGTGCTTATACTTATTTTAGCTAAGTAGAATTCCTGCACATTATTTATTAGCATAAAAGTTATGTGTTACGCATAGAATCCATTTTCTGTGATTACTTGGTCGGACAGTGCTACTATATGATTGGAGGGTTATTGAGCATATAATGGTGTGATATAATGGTGTGATTTATAAACAATGCCTTTTCTCAGGGGATATTCTGTATTCTGTTCTGGGATGGGTAACTAGCAAAATAATGGGGAAATATTTTCAATTTTTCTATGGTATTCACTCTATTCCATGCCTAAGATCATTGACTATTATGTAGTTGTTTCTGTAAGAGAAAATAAACAGTTTTTAAATGTAAACGATCAAATGCATCATGTCCGATCATTCACAGCTAGATATATATATGTATAAAAGTTCCCATAGGTATTAGACAATGGCAATCTTTTTAGCTAGTTAGATGCATATTATTGTCTTATGCAATAGTTCACTGGCTATTTTAGTTCTTCCCTACAGCTTTTGTTAATGACATTTCCTCCAACAGAATATGGAGTGATAGATATGTATTGTAAGAACCCTGCAGAAGATCATTATCTGTTCCACATGGTACCGAGATACAGTATCCACCCCATCTCCTGTTCATCAATTGCATATTATCACGAAAGTCCTAATAACCTAATTACATTTCTCATTGCAATTTCAGGAGCGTGAAATATGAAAAAAAATAATACCTTTAAAAAAAGAAACATAAGCATAAAAGGCTTAAAGTGAATACCATAAAACCTCAATAGATCTAAACCTGTGCTGATTTATTCCTTAATATATCTTTATACTAGCTGGTTTTTTTTCTGATACAGAGCTCCAAATCTTCTGCATAGACATATAGTTAAATGGTAAGATTCTGGTTGCCTGCAGCCATCACTAGGGGCAACTTAGGAGCAAATGATTTGCATGTTAAAATAATAAGACCGTATACAGTGAGCTTCTAAGCTCCCCCTAGTGGTCACTGCAGACTGAGTTGTATCGTTGTGTGTAGGCAACAAATTGATTTAAAGCACTGCATAAAAAAAAATTGAGCCCTGACTATATAAATTTATATTGTCAAATTAATCATCACAGCATGTTGGACCTTAAAATGACTAAGTGTTAAAAAGTGGACATTTACATTAAGACTTTTCCCCTACCAGTGGTAAGAACTGAAGTTGCGTCCTAACATCAGATGTTTTTATTTTATTGGGAGTTGTATTTGAATAAGTATTGCATTTCTATTCCTAAAAATATTGTCCTTTTGTAAATACTACTTTTAAATAAAAGCAAATTCACCATGCTCTGGCACTCATAAGAGCCTTACCTCTTACTAATCATGCTAACATCTCCTCTATTATTCAAAATGAAATGGATGTACAGATGTAGCCATCTTTATCTTGACTTAACACATTAAATACACAGTGGCAAGAAACTTTAAATTCACATTTTCAATGGCTTTTCAATGGCTTTTGTTGTGTGATATCACGCTGCAGCAAGTTATTGGAGTCAAGATAAACTTGGCTACATCTGTACACACTTGTCCATTTCTGCCATCCCATTGCTTTCGCCTACATACTTTTTGCACAGATAGATCCCTAATTTCATAGAGAATACATATTATTATATTCTTTATGTATATATACGCAGATAATTTTGTATAAAAACGCATAAAGTTATCTACACAAATTTGTATAAATAGCTGCATTAGAAATGATAGGCGTGCTGCAGCCTCTGGTCTATAAAGATAATATCACAGGGGTAAAATTGAATCTACAGCTTATAATAGTGATATTTTCCAGTCTTGCCTGCAGGTGACTTCGATAAACTATGCAAGTAACTAAGCAACTTGGCTAACAGTATTCTTCCACTGTCTTTTGAAGATAATTAGCAATTTCTCGAGATAACCAACTTTGGTGGAATTAATTGTAATAGAACGCCCTGGCCAACTTTTATAAACTGTAATAAAAGTGTTAAGATAATATCTGACATTTGCAAATGCCATTAATTCACCTTTTCTTTTGATAGTACAGTGGCATTATGTTTAAACAATTAGAAGATAACACGGCAGCTTAATGAAACAATGCATCTGCGGAGCCTTCAGACTATAATAAATGTTCATGATAATTTAAGGACAGAACATATTACTGTGATTTGAAGTATGAAATGAAACCCTACAGAACGAAGTTATTAAAATAAAAAAAATCCCTTGCTTTAAGGGGTTTTCACAACTGTGTGTTTTTAACAGAGTGGTGAAAAAAAAAATCTCTTTATTAGAGTTTACATAATTTACTTGTTTATCTATATTGTATGTATAGTTGAATGTAAGAATATAACAGAAAATATTTCCCCCATAAAAGCTAGAAACAATGTTTGATGCATAAGGATAGCCACTACAATTTTTTTTATCAGTTGCTTCAGGTTGTCTGCTTTAGAAAACGCATAATTAATTGCCTTATTAGGGAATTAATAGTTAATTCCCAACCTCCATTAACTAGCGGAAATGGAGAGCAGATAGAAAAGAGCATATCTCTCATTGGAGGACATTTGTGCATTACGTGGAGAGCCCATTGATTTCAATGGGAGCCATGTACGACTTAGTTTCTCCTATGGTGGTACAGCAAGGAATTACATTTATTGCAGATTACAGCTGTTCACTGGGGCTCCCAGTAGCGGTGCGTCCTGTAACCAGCTTATAGTCAAGGTACTTCTAAGGCCTAATGTACACGTCCGTGTTTGGTCCGGGATATACGGTCCACATGTTGGCCGCATTTCCCAGACCGAATACAGTGCGGGGAGCCGGGCTCCTAGCATCAGAGTTATGTATGGCGCTATATGTCCCTTCCTCCCCATGGAACTACTCTCCCGTGCTGGAAACATAATTACAGTACGGGACAGCTTTCCCGCAGCGAGGCAGTAACATCTGGCATCATACATAACTATGATGCTAGTAGCATTCCTCCCTGCACTGTGTTTGGTCCAGGAAATACTGCCGACATGCGGACCATATATCATGGACCGAACACGGTCGTGTGAATTAGGCCTAACAAAAACAGAATGTCCATCATTAATAAACGCTTTAATGTCTTTATAAAGAGTTACAAACATTTGAATTTAAGAATTTTACCTTGTCATTTATTAAACTTGCCATGATGTATACCAGGGGTACACAACTATTTTTAGTGAAGGTTCATTACTTGGGTCTGCAGTCAGATGCAGGTCCAAGCTGAACACCAGCAATAAGGCTATATCCATATGAGTCGGATTTGCCATAGAAAATTTCTGTGGCAGAAATCTGAGGCTAATCTGCCACAGTGCCCCTTATGGAAAGTGCCATGCAGTAGCCCCTGTAGATAGTGCCACACATAGTGTCCTTTGTAGACAGTTGCCAGAGAGTACCTCCTATAGACAATGCCACATAATGCCCTTTTAGATGCCCCTCCCCTGTAGATAGTGCCACACCCTCCCCTGTAGGTAGTGCTACACCCTCCCCTGTAGATATTGCCACACCCTTCCCTGTAGATAGTGCCACACACCAATCTAGATAGCGCCACACACCCATCTAAATAGCGCCACACACCCATCTAGATAGCGTCACCCCCCCTGTAGATAGCGCCACACCTACCCTGTAGATAGCACCACACAGCCCCTTGTATATAGCGCCACAAACCCCCTTGTAGATAGTGCCATACATACCCTTGTAGATAGTATCACAGTACACCCTGTAGATAAAGCCACATACTCCTTGTAGATAGTGCCACACACACAGGGCCAATTCTAGCTTTTCTGCTGCCTGAGGCAAAAATTTAAATGGCGCCCCCCAGATTTTGATTGACATTCCCCTGGCTGTTCTTCATCACATCGTCCTCAAGTAGTACAAGGCAATGGCACATCCGATAACGTTGGAGGAGGCTGCTAGTGATGTATAACAACCAGAGGGAAGCACGGAAAGGTGAGTTTGGAGGCAGGACTATGTGACCCTTCAGGATAGCGGCACCGCCCCATCACCCTTTAAAGAGTAATTAGCATATAGTGTGCACCGTTTTAAAAGTAGATTTTTATAGATTTTGCTGCATCCAAAAAAAACATACAAGGGAATGCTTGGAAATATTGTCAGGTCATGTATTACTGCATCATGGCGGTTCAAGGGGTTAAAACTACCTGACAGATTCCCATGAAGTAGACAATGAATTGAGCTGTGACACATATATACAGTTAGGTCCAGAATTATCTGGATAGTGACACAATCTTCATGATTTGGGCTCTGCATGCCACCACATTAGATTTGAAATGAAGCAACTTAGATGCAATTGACGTGTAGACTTTCAGGTTTAATTCAAGTGGCTGCACAAAAATATCCTGTGAATTGTTTAGGAATTGCAACCATTTTTCTACACAGCCTCCTCATTTCAGGGGCTCAAAAGTAATTGGACAAATTAACATTACCATAAATAAAATGTTTTTTTGAATACTTTGTAGAGAATCCTTTGCAGGCAATGACTGCCTGAAGTCTGGAACCCATGGAAATCACCAAACGCTGGGTTTCCTCCTTTGTGATGCTTTGCCGGGCCTTTACTACGGCTGTCTTCAGTTGTTGCTTGTTTGTGGGTCTTTCTGCCTTAAGTTTTGTCTTAAGCAATTGAAACGCATGCTCGATTGGGTTGAGATCTGGTGATTGACTTGGCCATTGCAGAATATTCCACTTCTATGCCTTAAAAAACTGTGAAATTACGTCCAATCAACCTTGCTGCATTTGGTTGAATCTGAGCAGAAAGTAAATCCCTGAACACTTCAGAATTCATCAGGCTGCTTCTGTCTTCAGTCACATCATCAATAAACACTAGTGACCCAGTTTGGCAGCCATGCATGCCCATGCCATCACACTGCCTCCACCATGTGGATACAACTACTTCCAGGAGAGTGTTCTTCACTTGGGTAGATGTTGTGAAGGGGTTTTCTTCTCCATGGAAAGCATTCTGCGATCATCCACCACTGTTGTCTTCTGTGGACATCCAGGCCATTTGGAGTTCATGAGATCACCAGTGCGCTATTTTTATTTTTTTCAAGAATGTACCAAACTGTTGATTGGCCACTCCTAACATTTTTGCTCTCTCTCTGATGAATTTCTTCATTTTTTTCAGCCTAACGATGGTCTGTTTCACTTGCAGTGAGAGCTCTTTAACCTCATGTTGTGGGTTCACAACAACAGCTTCCAAATTCAAATGCCACACCTGGAATCAACTCCAGACCTTTTGCCTGCTTAATTGATGATGGATTAATGAGGGAATAGCCCATGCAGCCCATTAAATAGCTATTGAGATAATTGTCCAATTACCTTTGGTCCCTTGAAAAAGAGGCAGCTAAATATTAAAGAGCTGTAATTTCCAAACCCTTCCACAAATTAGGATGTGAATACCCTCAAGTTAAAGTTGAGAGTCTGCACTTTAAGTCCATATGTATTATATAACTGTATATTCAATATGTTTTGGTAAACAGCTAAAATGCCAAAACTTGTGTCACTATCCAAATAATTCTGGACCAAACTGTACTGTATCAGAACCAAGCTTAATACATATATACAGCACCAGAACCAAGCTCGGTACATAAATACAACACTAGAACCAAGCTCAGTACATATATACAGTACCAGAACAAGCTCAGTACATATATACGGTACCAGAACAAAGCTCAGTACATAAATACAACAAGAGGACCAAGCTCTCTACTTAAATATAGCACCAGCACAAGTACAGCTCAATTTAGAGCAAACCCTGATGTATAGGTTTGTATGTCGTAAAACTACAGATCCCAGCATGACCCGAACAATGGTAAGGATATGCTGGGAGTTGCTGTTTCATAAAAAAAAATACCATAGGCAGAATAAAGACTTACATTAAGTGACGTGTTCTTAGATTCTAGTTGTACTTTTTCTCTTTTGTTCTCCATCCAGAGCAGACCTTTATGATGACTTCTCCCAGCCACAACCCATTTCTGCAGTGAATCTATGGAATAGTCTACCGCAGGAGCTGGTCACAGCAGGGACAGTAGATGTCTTTAAAAGAGGCTTAGATAATTTCCTAGAACGAAAAAATATTAGCTCCTATGTGTAGAAATTTCTACCTTGCCTTTTCCCATCCCTTGGTTGAACTTGATGGACATGTGTCTTTTTTCAGCCGTACTAACTATGTAACTGCACCTCTAATTCTATGTCGTCATTGCGCCGGGTTGCGCAGTGATCCTCTCCCAGTATCTTATAGGCTGTAGTCCTTACGTGGCCTGTAGCCTAGTAAATGGTGGAGCAGGGAGTCTGCCAGTTGAGAAGCCCTGATCTATACCATATATAGATATTGAAATTGAATTCATTTTTGGGGAGATATCAGAAACATGTGTTTTATTTAAAAAGAAAAACAAAGGACTATTGGCCAGGAACAGCGATCGTGCTGTACCTGGCCATTTAACCACTTAAATGTTGCAGTCAATAGCGTCCACGCAATTTAAGCCGTTAGAAAGAGGGGCAGCCCTCTCCGACAGCCCATCGGCATTTGCGGGGTGACGATGGTTGTCATGGCAGCCCAGGGACCTAATGAAGTCCCCCAGGACTGCCTTCTGTCTGTCTCTGCTAAGAGGCCTGTAAAACTAACAATATACTGTAATACATGTACTAATGATCGCTGGTTCAAGTCCCCTAGGGGGACTAATAAAAAGTGTAAAATGAAGAGTTAAATAAAGTTTTCACTAGTGACAAAAAAATATTATAAGGTAAAAAAAACAAAACCTTTTCCCAGTTTTTTCCCTAAATTAATGTTAGAAAAAAATAAAAGTTAACATAACTGGTATGGCGGCATCCATAAAAGGCCAAACTATTACAATATAATGTTATTTAACCCACTTGGTGAACAACAAATTGCTGTTTTTTTGGTCACTTTAGCTCTTAAAAAAAAAAAAATTTAATAAAAATATGGCTCTCAGTATGTGGCGACACAAAACAATTTTATTTTTTATTTATAAAAGCGGCAAAACAAAAAAAAATTGGCATCACCGTAATCGTATCAACCCATAGAATAAAGTGAACATGTAGTTTTTACCATACAATGAATTCTGTAAAAACGAAGCCCACCAAAAAATGGTGCAATCACAGTTTTTGCCGATTTAACCTCACAAAGTATTTTTTTTTCCGTTTCCCGCTAGATAATGTGATACAATAAATGGTGCTATGAAAAAACTACAACTTATCCCGCAAAAAAATAAAAATTTTATGGCTTTTGGAAGGCGGAAAGGAAGAAATGGAAAAACAAAAATTGGTTGCAGCGGGAAGGGGTTACGTTTTCCAGCAAACTTTTTATGTCTCATTTGTATAATCTTTTATTTTTAGAAAATTGCTTATTTCCAGTATAGTGAGATTCCCCCTAAATTAAAGGAGACCAGCTTGGCATGACTGAAATATTGGGTGCTTAGCATGCAGTTGAGATGATTTTGCAGGTTGGTCGGTATGCAAAACAGTTTGCGAATTATAAATGTGTCCAGTATTTTTCAACCAGTGTTCTGTGGACCCCTGGAGTTCCTTAGAACCTGGTCAGGGGCTCCCGGGAAGGCAGCAAGACCTGTGACCTTTACAGTAAGGGCATGTTCACACGAGGTCATTACGTCTGTAATTGACGGACGTATTTCGGCCGCAAGTACCGGACCGAACACAGTGCAGGGAGCCGGGCTCCTAGCATCATAGTTATATACGATGCTAGGAGTCCCTGCCTCGCTGCCGGACAACTGTCCCGTACTGTAATCATGTTTTCCGGCAGCGAGGCAGGGTCTCCTAGCATCGTACATAACTATGATGCTAGAAGCCCAGCTCCCTGCACTGTGTTCGGTCCGGTACTTGCGGCCGAAATACGTCCGTCAATTACAGACGTAATGACCTCGTGTGAACATACCCTAACGATGTGATAGTTGAATGGGTTCCCAAGGAAGGAAATACTTTTTTAGGGGTTCCACTATGACAGAAAGGTTGGGAATTACTGACCTAATTCTAGAGTTCTTTCATTTTTTTCTTTTGATCACCTCTTCTACACTTTGGTTTCCACATTAACGACCCGTCAATTTAGCAAAGTTTTAAACAAAAAATTTATGACTTTCTTGGAGTTACATTGGTGAATACTTATTTTTCTTAGCAAAGAAAACACACTGTAAAAATACTTTCTCTTTAGCATCTGAGGTCATTATTTCCTATAGGAGATATTTCTAGATGCATCAATTTACAACTACTATACAAGCAACCTTTGTGGTCATGTTTAATAATCTAAAAGTTGCAATGCGATGCCTTTTAAATAGGTTGCTACTTGTTATAAGGCCATGCAGGGCAGCCCTAGAAAAATAAGAATGAGAATGGATGGAAAATCAGAATTAATTGGAGGAATAGAAAACTTTTGGACTATGAGTTTTGTTATATGTTTATTTTATTATTAGTGCATCACATATATTGCTTAACATTTTACATTGAATTGGGAGATATCAGGAAAATTGTCAGGCCTTCCTTTGAAGCTACATTACAGTCAAATCAGTCAATACATATCCAGAGGCTGACACCATGAAAAATGCTTTGTCAATCCACATGAATCTTTACCAACGAGTCCAACTTAATTTAAAAAGGAAATCTGTCCTCTTCTCAAATCCCTTTGCTACCATCATACTAAAATATTAATGAGATTACTTCTTAATCAAAACTTTATTGCATCTTAACATCCTTCATTTATCATCTCTTCTACTGGTTGAAGTATAAATCCTGAATATAATCATGTCACTGGCTGTATTAAGATAAATTAATGGTTTGTGTATAATGTGTATATTGTGTCAGTGGACTGGACTATTTTTATGATAAATTGTTACAGAGGCTTTATAACATTAAGTTGCAGATAAGACAGGAATACTTGACAAAGCTGACACACACGATGTTCTACATATGGGATAGTATCCTGTGGAGCATTTAGTCAGGTGGTATGTACAGGACTATCAAGATCCTATGGTGTCCAATGGTTTTATGATCCACCATCAATGACCCATCTGTCTAAGTATATGTGCCAGTTACTTCCTGGTGAGTTTGAGATTATACACAGCAGCCATTATGAGCAAGCAGAGCTGCAGTATAAAGTATGGGGGAAGGACAGAGAAGATGAGATAAGCAAAGACATTT